>NW_021604616.1:618987-645508 GCF_004785775.1 Grammomys surdaster | reverse complement strand
ACACACACACACACACACACACACACACACACCAATAATGATTAAAGGAAGAGAGGTTATCAGCTGTGGAGTGTGGTGGGAAGTGACAGAGGATGGAGACAGGGTGTGACCTTGTTGGAGTAGGTGTATCACTGTGGGAGTGAGCTTTAATACCCACTCATCCTAGCTGCCTGGAAGCCAGTATTCTGCTAGCAGCCTTCAGACGAAGATGTAGAACTCTCAGCTCCTGCTGCACCATGACTGCCTGAATGCTACCATGTTCCTGCCTTGATGATAATGAATTGAACTTTTGAACCTGTAAGCCAGCCCCAATTAAATGTTGTTTTTATAAGAGTTGCCTTGGTTTTAGTGTCTGTTCACAGCAGTAAAACCCTAACTAAGACAACTGGCTTCTCTAACTAGGGTTGGGGAGGTAGATAAAGACAAAAAAAGGAGGAAGGAGGCTAAAATAATAGATTTCATTTCTTTCTTTAAGTAGAATAAAATGACCTTGTGAATGTGTACACATTTTCATTATGTATTCTTTTCTTCATGGGCATCTATGGAGGTTCCATTTCATTTCCATTGTAGAAAGACTCTATTTATGGAAGAAATGCAAACTACAATACTTTCATAAACCACCCAATCAGAATTTCATCACAAAGAATTCTGATAGCAAATGTCGGTAAGGATGTGTAAAAGAGGAATACTTCATTATTGCTTGGGAGAATGCAGATTAGTGAAGCCATTGTGAATCAAGGTAAAAGGTTTTTTTAATGATCTAGTGTATGTATTACTCAGTTATACCATTTCTGGACACATGCCAAATGGATTCCATATCCTAACACAAAGGACTGCTTTTGATGAATGCTCTCATTTGCTCATTGTTAACTTCCAGGAGTTGGCCACTTTAAGTATGATCTTCGAGCTTACTATCTCCTTTGCTAAAGTGTATATGTGTTAGCGATTTCTGGAACACATGAGTTTTTCAGTTCCAAGTTATTCCATGATGTTTATGAAACATTTTAAATATGAATTAAAAAAATAATTTGAATTTGTTTTATGACTAACATAATTTTCAATAGTTTCAAATAAATGTATAATAAATGTGAAGTAATAAATCATGAGCAACAATGAAAAGTGAGAATTTTTTGTTGAATTTTGTGTAATATAACCACACTTATTAAGAGTGTAACCCAGTATCCAAAGGAAAATTCCAACAATAAAGTTATCACACCTAAAAACCCATGAAATATCAAAAATGTTTAAAAGAAAAAGTTAAAAGAATGTGTATATATTAAACACAAACACATATTTGCAAATATGAATTATATAAAAAGTGTTCTCACTATAGAATGAATTTCTGAAATAACAATGTATATCAATGGAAAAACATTCATTCAACTTATAAAAATCACAAGTAAGTAATATGGAACTTTTTAGAATGCCACAAAGTCATACACGGCATTTAATTTTCTGTAAATGTGATGAATTTAAGTGGAATTGAGTAAACAAAAGAGCGAGGAAAATTTCAGAGAAATAGAGTGGATGATCTTGTGGCAAAAACTCCAGGAGTTTACATTCTGAGGTGTCCAAGTCCGTTAATAGAAAGGGGTGCAGGATCTGCAAAACAACTGTGAGCATCCCCAGGTGCAAACCATCTCTGCATTACCTGTAATTCCTAATGAGGTGCAAATTATTGCTTAGGGAATAATGCAAAGGCAAGTATCTACGCTTACTCAGCACCTTTTTCTGGGTAATTTTAACACATGGTTGGTTGAATCTGTAGATAGAGGAGATGCAGATGTAGTGGTTCATCAGGACAGCCCTGCCCAACCAGGCCACAAGGCTAGCGAAGTGTTTGTTTTGGTGTTGATCAGTGTCTCCCACCAGGAGGCCTTCTAGAGTCTCACCACCACTTGTCCAGTGTCTACTGTTGAGGGGAGAACCGTTCTCATCTTGAGTACAGGAGAAGTCATCCTGAATCATGGATCCGCCTGACCACACACTGCTGCTACTGAGCAATCAGGAGCATCTCAGTCCATTTAGCTTATTTCCATGGTTTTCTCCTCCCTGGGCACAAAATTCTTAGCTTCTGGGTTGATACTGGACTCAGTAATGGAAAAACTGAAATAATGTGTCTGTGTCTAATATTACAAGGCTCTCAAACCAACTGCAGCCTGTAAACCACAAAGAAACCAAGGTTTCCTACAGCTTTGTAGCCATGGCTGAGGGGGACATACCCTCACCCAGCAGAGAAATCCATGAGGCTGTAACGGTAGTTCTGATGATGTCCATCTGCTTTTGCATCTTAGTACTTTGCTGTGTTCATCTAGTGTTTTCCAAACCTCCTTCTGAAAACTAGGCAGAGATGTGTGCCTTTAACTGAATGCGGAGACACGGTGCAGTGCTGTGGAGTCCTGGAAACATTTCCTGAATATCCAGACATCACTGTTTTCATCTGTAAAGTATCAAAGTGATACCCAGAGTCTGTTTAAATAAGTTAGTGCACATGAAGTTAATGCATGCTTCACACAGCATCTGGGACAGAAGAAAGTCTTCTTAATAGCCCCTAGAGTGGACACATTTTATGAAATGTTTGTGATTATAAAGACGGTAAGGTAGACATAGTCCAGAGCATGTAAATCATTACTGTCTGTCTTCTAACTCCAGCCTGGGACTCAAAGTATTCTAAGGCTCCTCCCTACAGGCACATGCAACCTATATCCGAGAATAGTGTGGCCCAGTACAAAACTGTAAATGTACTTGAGACATTATGAGCTTTCTTTGACGGTGTGGTTCTCGAGCATGGACTTTGTAGCTGAAAATGTTGTGATATCAAAAAGTTGGACATGCTTGACTACTGTAATGTTATCTGGATACAGTGAGATATGACATGAAAATCCCTATGACATCAAAGGGGTTTGAGAGATAGCAAGCCTTTTTATTTTACTTTTTTTCAATGTAACAAGATCTGGTAACGGTTCCCCCTGCTGGCCCCGTACTCCTGGGCTCAAGTAATCCTTCTTCCTCAACCCTCTAGAATGGGGGAATGGGACAACATTGAGCAAAGCAGCAGTCTTAACTACTAAATGTTACTCTTGTCTGGGAAGCACATATTTATTCAGTGCCGTGGCAACATAATGAGTGTGAGCATCAGGGACACCCTGTCATAGATTCAGCCCAATTGGAATGAGAATTCATCCCTTGCACCTCTCATCTGCCCCAGGTCTGTTATCTCTTGTTGATTCTCTTAATGACTGGATAGAAAGTGCTTATCTCTAGTTGTAAATTCCCTCCCCACCCCCACCCCACCCCCCGTGCCTCTTTTCTGCCCTCAGATTAACAGGCTGAAAAACCATCAGCATACACATCTCCACAAGCTGATAACTCCACAGCAACTGAGAGCCAATAAGAAAATACTTGTAAAAACTTGACATCACTCCTACTGATGGAAGCAAGAAATAGTGGCCTTAAGTGGGAAGAGGGTCCAGTTAGGGGAGATGATCTGGGTGTGTGCAGTGAATCCTCTGGCTGTTCTCTAAATAAAGGGTGGGAAGTCCTCCTGGCTTCTTAGGGGAGAGTCCTGAAAAAGTATTTGGAGTATTCAAGATTTAGGAGAAGGAAGGGGAAGGTCAGGCTGTTACTCTTGTCAGTCCGACTGTCTTCCAAGGTCAGCCGCTTTATCTCTTTCATCTTATCCATCTGCTGTCGGTCATTCCAACCTGCATTCCTGACTATCATGCTGCATTGATCATCTGTGCAGTCCTTGGAAGACCAGGCTGTCTGCAGTCTTAGAGCTGTGCACCTGATGGGTACTGCTTCCTGTAAGTCCCTCGCTGAGTCTCCCTCACCTTCTTCAAGCCTTTGATATCACCTTGTCAGTCTCCTCTGACTATCACAACTAAAACTGCAGCCATTGCCAGCCACATCCTTGACTCCCTCCCACTTTAACCTATAGAATTTACCACTTGTTGCATGGCATTAGTTGCCGTCTTACCCACATCTCCTCTTCTCCCAAAGAGCAAGGACTCGATTCTATTTGGTCACTGGAACACTCAAAATGTCAGCCCACATTAGGCTCTATTACTTGTCTGTCTGATGTATGGTTGAAAAGACCTTGCTGGTGATGGAAGCCACAATGTAGGAGGATTGAAAGACTGTGAATATCAGATGAGTGAGATTAAACCTGTTTCCAATCTTCTAGTTCTGAATTGGGAAGGGATTCACTCTAAACTGAAGCTAGGTTGCACACTAGAGGGATCACCGTATCATCAGGTCACCAGTGCAAAGTAAGAGCTCAGTGTTCTAAATTCAGTCTCAAAGCTGATGGCCTGGGAGCACATAATGCAGAACTCCAGGCTGATGGAATGAAGGCAAGACAGTCTTTGGATTGTCGAGGGCAGAGAGAACACAGAATGCAGCAGAAACCAGGTCACCTGACCACTAAAGGAACCTGGGGACACCATTTCATAGAAATCTATGTGTTCTAAAAGTGGTTCTGCATCCTTCTGGAACACCTTTCTCCTGATCATCATTTTGGGCTTCCCTGAAGCTTGTTCCAACACTTGCTTCACTGGACAACATTAGATCCGGCTTTCATTTTTCTCTCTTCCTACTGTTATTTTCAAAAGAGCATTCTGTCAATGCAAGTCCAACACAAAGTGAAACCAAATGTGCAGATTAACTTCATCATCCATGGTGGCTCCTTTTATGAGTTAAAAGCCCAATGCTCTTTTTCCCTTCATGTATTAGATCTCAAGTTGTCATAATCTTCTATTATATAGAAGTACTAGAAAGGATATCTTATATCCCAATGAAGGATGTTTGCATCTCATAGGTAAAGTGTTGAAGCTAATCAGTGCCATTTGCAACACAGCAATTGTGTGGTCCCAGCATCTAAGAGTTGCTAATGGGATACTAGAGCCAACTTTGGCTTTTAGATCTAGGCCAGAATGTTAGGTGAGATGAGGCCAGCCTTGGGGAGGGAATTTAGACTTGTCCTTTTTGAGGTTGGAGATCTCTGTGCAGTAGAAACACCCTATCTAATCACAGGATGTAAAGACCATAGGGTCACCTCTAATCATGGAGGAATTTTGGGGTTCAAGAAGTCTTAGTTATAGAAAGACTTAGAAAGCTATAGAAAAAAATCTTAGTTATATACAATTGGCTAACCAATTATCCCTTTTGTTAAACCCAAATGGATAATTCTGGTATACAGTAAAGATGTCCATCTTGATTCCTCTGCAACGAATGATCAGACTATAGAATATAGAGAATATAGAGAACATATAGAATATATAAAATAGTATTACAGATATAGAATGCATGGACCACTCTTTCTTAAGTTTCCTAGTAGACATGACTTAAACTTTTCTATGGTTTCTCTGAAACATTAGTACATTCTTATTCACAGGGCTTGCTTCCAGGATGTGGAGAGAAAAGAATGATTAGAGAGTGATTAATCCTACACAAAGGTTCCTGAGCACAGTAACGAAATCTGGTTTTTGATAGATTTCTTTACAGTTAATTAGCAAAAGGCTTTCGTGAAGATAAATGTTATCCATGCCCCTCTTCCCTCTCTTCCCTTCCATTCCTTTCTCTCATATGAGATTGCCATGCTCTAGTACTTGGAGTTTCCTCTGTTTGGTCTACAGGAACATAGGCTGGCTTCCTGTATGGCCCAGAGGTGATGCAGCCACTGAGCAGCAAAGGTGGGGAAAGGAAGGGCATTGCCAATACAAACCTGGGCTCTGGGATGAATACCAAGCAATCTCACAAGGAACAGAAAGGAGGGAAAATGTAAAGAGTATCTCAATGTTCCAAAAGTCAACAATAAATAACACATAAACATTTTTGGTTAGTTTCTCAAAGGTAGAACTGTATTATATCGAATTATTTTTCTACAAACATATGGTCTCACACACTTTCTTTTCAGTAGTCTAATATATACAATACTTTACATGAGACTGTTGGTTTAAGTATACATGATCTCAGGGTGGGCCCTAGCTGCCCCTGGCATCCTGGCTATGGGAGTCGATGAGGACAGCTTGCCAGTTTGCTGCTGTCCATTCAACCTACTTTTATTAACTCTTGGCATCTGGGTTCTATCATGACTGTGTGGGATGCCAGCCAAGAAGAGGGACTTGGCTGTTTCACCAAAGACTGGATCAAGAACAACCAACTGGAATGATTCAATTTGGTACACATATTTCCTTTCCTCCATTCCTGTTTGCCTGCTGTTTGTTAAATAAAGCAGATGATCCCCAAGTATAAAACATGTAGATATTTGCTCGTAACCATGTGGAAATTTTAGATGGAGAGGATGCTGTGTAAACAGATTATGCTTATGCTTAATAATTTTCCATCATAGTCTTCTTTTAAAACTATTTGTGTAGCCTCTGTCCAACTGCGCATGTGTGTGCACTTGTGTAGTGGAGGCCAGAGGAAAATGGTAGAGAGCCTGCCCTGCAATCTCTTACAGAGCTCTCTCAGTGAACTTGGAGCTAGGCTGACAGCCAGCACACGAGGGATGGGGGTTTGAATTCATGTCCCCATGTTCTTGCAGCAAGTGCTCTTACCTAGGGAACTGTCTCTCCTAACTTATTTTTATCTCTCGATATAAGCAGGAGAATCATTTCAGAGAGCCGCTTCATTAGCAAAATGGTAACTTACAAGGACTTCTTTTTACTCCAAGAATTGTTTAAAGTTAGTGAAATCTATAGCTATTCACAGTAATAATAATAACAGCAAATATCTGTATTATTATGCCCAGCATACATGTCACATGATAAAATAGTATTTGGAAAGAGGCAGAGGATAGCTAAAAAGAGGCAAGAAACTTGAGAATTTTTATTAGCGAAGGATATTTGAATGTTGCTTATTATCTAAAAATTCTACGTGTTGTAGACATGGTTGTATGTGTCTTTAATACCAAGCTGAAGGCTAAGGAGGAAGGACTAAGAATTTGAGACCAGGCTGAGCTACTAGCAAGCTCATATCTCAAAAACAAAAAGACAAAAAACCCCAGAAAACCAGACAAAAACACCAGCAGGCCAAGATGAAGACAAGGCAACTAACAAACAATCCTCCTGGCCACCTGGGAATAACAGACCCAAAGGAAGTGAGAATGGGCAGGCTGGGGACACAGCCAGACAAGCAGCAAGTAAGCTTTATGTTCTTTCTTTAGGAGCGAAGATAATTATAGCGTATGTGTGTGTGCCCATGGGAGTGGAGGGTGGGGGTGGGGGAGCTCTTTATTGCAGCACAGATCTCAGAAGAAAGTACTTTTAAAAAAAATTATTCAAACTTTATAATGGAATAAAGGATCATTTTCTTGCTCAGCATTCTGTATAAGTATGCATTTACTTTGGAGCCTCAGAAATGTCAAATTCATACCACCATCACCTCAGGGTAAAATTGCAGTTTGGAGAAGTTTAGAAAAACTAGTTTGCCTCCTTTGTAGTGAGGATGTGTAGAGTGTGTAACCAGGGCAGGGCAGCACAGGCCCATAATCCTTGTGCTTGGAGGGTGGAGACAGAAGGATCAGAAGTTGAAAGTCATGCTCACAGACATTTTGAAAACTTTTCATAGCATGGAAGTAGAAAAAGAGTACTGGTTTAAATGATATAATGCTTACATAATCCATTTGTCAACATTTATTTAGTTTTAAACATGACAACAATTCTAGGAATTTCAGAGGAAATCAATGCCACAATGGAATACCCAATGCTGTCTTTAGGAAGACTTTGCTTTTAACTTGAAATACTCAGTAGTAATTACAGCAGGAACTCCATGACTCGTCAAATTGGTTCTTAAATTTACAAAGCTGGGTAAGAGTAAAGTCAAGTCCTTGCTGTGAAATCCTATGACAACTCAGATAAGAAAGCTGCACATGGAGATCTGACTGAAGAAACAAGGTGATGGTCCCTGAGAAATGACTTCTGAAGCTGATCTTGGACCTCCACATGTATTCCCAACCCCATACAATTTACAAAATACTTTCAGATTGTTTTTTGTACTGTTGGGGGTCTAACAGAATCTAATATAACTAGTGTTCCTTAGAAGTGCTAGATAAATGCTTTACTGAGCTAAATCTCCAGTATCTTAATTATTCTCTGTTTTAAAATGTAGAGATCGAGTGAAGAATGAAGTCAACTGTTTTGGTCCTGGGCCTGCAACTGCTCTAGAGTGTGGAGGACTTAACTCCATCCTGACTGCAGGCCACACCACATCTGTGTAACTTCTTTTTATCAAGGAAACCTCCAAAACATCGGTGTGTGTCAGTTGGAACTCCAGGACACTGGGCACAACCTAACAACACTTCCGTCCCTTCCTGAACCTACCTCTCCTGTATTCCCACTACTGAAGTAAAATCCCCTAATTAAAAACATATAACCAGGCCAGTGAGATGGCTTAATGTAGGGACATTTGTTGACCTGATCTGAGTCTGATCTCAGGAAAGGGTTAAAGGAAAAAACTGAATGTCACATGTTGTCCTGAGACTTCCAGGCATGTGCCCTCATACACACACACACACACACACACACACACAGTCACACACACATACATGTGCACACACATAATCACAGAGAGAGACACACACACATACATGTGCACCCACACACACATAAACAAAGAGACATACACACAGACACATACATGTGCATGCACACACAAACACAGAGGCACACACAGGCACATAGACACACACACACAATCTTCTTAAAGATCTACAATGAAATGAGTGCAGTTGTCAAGTGAGCAGCTTGTAGGAGTAGCAGCCAAGGAGCTCACTCCACCAAGACCTCCGTAGGTGGTTAGTGGAGCATGGTGTTCCTGGAGCTGTGCAAACAGCAAAAGCCATCTCTATCTGAACTACAAAGGAAACCAAGGATGAATAACCCCAAGGGTGAATGCAGACACTCAGACATGTCACATCTGATATAGCTGCCAGAGCCAAGTTAATTTTAGAAACATAACTCACCAACTTAAGGTTAGACTTGATCTTTCTTTTAAAATGTTTCTTTGACAATTTCATTTGTGTCTACAATGTATTTCAGTCATATCAAGCCTACACTCCCACCTAATTCCTTCTAGACAACCATATTTCCCTCTGTGTTCCAGTCAGGGCTGTCCATATATGCATGGATATAAAAACCATCTACTGGATCAAGCTTATCAGGGGCCATTTCTCTGAAGACAAGTGACCACACCTGCCCCAGAAACTTTCAATTGCTGAAGTGTTCCCCCATCCATGTTGTAGTTTTGACTGGTTTAGTCTAAAGTGCCTCCCTCATCTATGTTGCAATTTTGATTAGTTTAGTCTTGTGTAAGCAGCCATGGCTACTATGAGTTCCTAAGTGCAATGGCCTACTGTATCTACATAACACTGTTTAGAAGGAATCTTCCCCAATTTCTGCTTCTTAAAAATCTTTCTTCCCTCTTCCACAGTGTTTTCTGAGTGGGGAGGATGTATGATGATTGATAGGTCTCCTTTATGAGTGGGAAGGGTATGTGATGATTGACAGGTCCCCTTTATGAGTGGGGAGGGTATGTGATGATTGACAGGTCCCATTTATGAATGGTGAGAATGTGTGATGATTGACAGGTCCCTTTCATTAGTAGGGAGAGTGTGTGATGATTGACAGGTCCCATTTAAGGTTGTCACTCAATAGTTACTTGTTCTGTGTATTGTTATCAGCTGTGAGTTTCTGTATTCATCACCATGTACTACAAAAAGAAGCTTCTCTGATGAGGATTGAAAGCTGCAGCAATCTGTGTGGTATTCAGATAAATACTTAAAAAACTGTTTGATACTGTGTGCATTTAACAAAGTAATCACAGTAGATTTTCTAGCAGATAGTCTAGGCCCTATGATTTCCTATGAGTTCTCAGTCAGGTTCATAGTATTGGGCATGAGTTTTATCCTGTGGGTGCCTTAAGTTAAATCATAAAATTATTGGTTACCCTCCTTAACATTCATGTCAGTATTGCATCAAGGGAACATTTTCCCAAGTTGGACATAATTGTAGATCAATGAGTTTACAACTGGATAAGACTCTTTTCTTTTTATAATTTATTTTTTCTCAAATCATAATTCATTCACACAGGGGTTATAAACACAGAAAGGCAGGATGTGGGGAAGGGAATGACACTGGAGTGTGGGTGTTCAGGGGGAATACAGATATCTTCAGAACCGAGTATCGGCTGGGTGAAGGTTCAGGGGACAAGTCATTATGACTCTGCCTATGAGTCGCTTGACCTTATCTAAGTTGGTATTGTCTACCAAGGCTACCTATTTACAAGGTCTATGACTACTCAGGCTTGTAGGTTTCCACAAAAGCTGCCTGTTGACATTAGCTTATAGCCAGCAATGGGCCTGTCATACATGTATACTAACACCAAGTCTTGGGTCTCGGTGGAAAAGACTCTTGATGATTGTCTTAGGGTTTTAGTGCTGTGATCAGACACCATGACCAAGACAACTCTTATAAGGAGAACATTTAATTGAGGCTGGCTTACAGTTTCAGGGGTTCAGTCCATTATAATCAAGATGGGAGCATGGCAGCATCCAGGCAGGCATGGTGCAGGAGGAGCTGAGAGTTCTACATTTAAAGGCCTTTATCTAAAGATCACTAGGAGAAGACTATTTTCAGGCAGCTAGGAGGAGGGTCTCAAAGCCCACCCCCACAGTGACACACTTCCTCCAATAAGGCCACACCTATTCCAACAAGGCCACCCCTCCTAATAGTGCCACACCCTGGGCCAAGACTATTCAAACCACCACAATGACTTTTTCCCTTAGCAGCCTGTATAGCAACTTTTAGCAGCAGTAGGAAAGAAGAGTCCCTATCAACACCAGACTTCATTCTCTCCTGTGCTATAGCCATGCCCATTTTTAAAAATATGGTTACTGGGTAAAATCGAGTCCTGATGCTTGCAAAGCAAGCACCTTACCAACTAAACTATGTCACAGACTAGGTTTTTCTAAGCTGATGAGATAAGACGCCAGTGTCCCATCACAACAGGTACATGTGTTAATGGTTTTCTACACTTGTCTTCTAATGAATCCACAGCCACTTACTCTGGGAAAACAAAAACACCCAGGCATTCCAAGAACAGTCAGATCTACATCTTACTTGACACTGCTATCCCAGGCTCCATTTCTCATCCAGTCACATCAAGGCCTTGGCAATGACTAGAGCTCATGATGCAAAACAGGAAGTGGGGTCTTGGCTCAAGCCTGGCTCATGGGGCCAATGAATTAACAGAGTATGTGTTTCCAAGTGTCTTAAAGTTTAATAGGAAAGAATAGTTGTAGTTATTTCATAATGTTTATGTGAGCTCAACTTATACTGAATAAAACCATCACACAGTTGTAGGGTCAAATGACAACCTATGAAGCTACATATTGACATTGATATTCTGCACCCCAAACAATGTAACGTCCAGGAAAAAAAGTCAGAAATTAGGGACCAAAAGATATCTGGGTAGTGGTCTCTTGATGACCTTGAGTGGTTCATGAAATGCACAGTCCAATGTAAACTAGATAAATCTTAATACAAAATATTCTCAACTGCATTATCTGCTTTAATTGGATAGGTAGCTAGTGGTGGCTTCTTTGGGTTCCTTAAGGGAGTTGAGAGAGATTATTGAGAGGACAGGAGTATTCAAACATGGGACACTGAAAAATTCACATGCATCTACCATGACAAAAAAGTGACAGATCTTCCAAAGAGTAAAATGTAGAAACTTTAAAAAGTAATTAGCACAACATGGGAGAACTAAAAAACAACTCAGAGGGAAGATTTTTTTTATAATAAAGTACAATATAAAAACATGAGGCAATTAAAATCAAGATAAAAAGTATGACCATGTAATAATAATAATAATAAATTACTTAGTGAAAAGACCAAAACAAAAACATGTGTACATAGAGTTCATACATCCAGTCTAAAGAGTCATTTCAAAAAGACTAGCTACTCTACTACTCATAGAAAAGTTGGGAGTACAGAGTCTGAGGCGGTGGTGGCACAAGCCATGGCTGGACAAGCTTTTAGGAAGTTTCTTCCGCTTTTTGACAGAGTATTGGTTGAAAGGAGTGCCGCTGAAACTGTAACCAAAGGTGGCATTATGCTTCCAGAAAAGTCTCAAGGAAAAGTATTGCAGGCAACGGTTGTGGCTGTGGAATCAGGCGGGAAAGGAAAGGGTGGAGAGATTCAGCCTGTCAGTGTGAAAGTTGGAGATAAAGTTCTTCTCCTAGAATATAGAGGCACCAAAGTAGTTCTAGACTACAAGGATTATTTCTTATTTAGAGATGGTGACATTCTTGAAAGTATGTCAACTGAAATCACTGTTGAAATGGTGTCATATGAAGCTGCTCATTCCACTGAAGTTCTGAACTATTTCATCATGTAAATAATTTCCATGCCTCCCTTTTATAATAAACGGATGATGCCTAAACTGACAGCCATTGTCTCTGAAATTTAGTTTCAATGTACTGTTACAAGCATTTGCAAATAAAGTGATGTAAATGAAAAAAAAAAAAAGAAAAGTTGATGAACAGTAGCCCGATTCACAGAAAGAGAAATATAAAGTCTTGCATGAAGACTACTCCTTATCCACTGGACACAAAAAATAGTGCAGGGGTATTCTCTTCACTCACTTGTTAGGCAATGAAAAATACTCGACCAGGATAACGACAGAGTTCAAAGAGCCCAATCTGGAGTTTGAAGTCTGCTAGGCCAACTCACCCCATCACCCAGGACCAATTTGGTCTCTAAAACTGTATTTAGTTATCATGATGGGTATGTGCATATGTTCTGTGGCACACATGCAGGGATCAGAGGACAACTCTGTGTGGTTGGTTAGCTCTCTCTGTCCACCTTTGAAAAGGTTTAGAGAACCCCGCTGAGCCCATTAGACTTGCAGTTGGGCAGCACGTGCCTTTACCTGCTTAGTCATCTGTCTCTGGCACCAGAGACAATTTTCTTGGTATTTATTTACCTGAGATTCCTCATCCAAAAGTGATGATAACGAGTTAATGTTGTACCTATTCCTCAGATGGTTTTGTGGGAATGAAGTGATTTAATGGGTATCGGCCATGTAGGGTAACTACAATGACATGGAGAGCACCCGTGTTGCCATTCTGCTACACTGAAAAACTGGGGGCTGCCACAGAAACCCTCATGCATTGCTTATAACAATGTAAATTCATTCAGTGTATATAGAGGACTATTTTCCTTAGAAATTAACAATATGATGAGTAACATGTCTGCTTGCAAATGTGGATACAACCAGCTGTTATGATTCGAGATATAGCAGGCAGAGCAGCTTACCCTAACATGGTAGTCCAGGAGATATAGCAGGCCGAGGGGCTTACCCTAACATGGTAGTCCAGGAGATATAGCAGGCCCAGGGGGCTTACCCTAACATGGTAGTCCAGGAGATATAGCAGGCAGAGGGGCTTACCCTAACATGATAGTCCAGGAGATATAGCAGGCAGAGGGGCTTACCCTAACATGATAGTCCAGGAGATATAGCAGGCAGAGGGGCTTACCCTAACATGGTAGTCCTAAGAGGAGAAATAACCTAACATCCGAGATCCATTGATACAATGGATTGCTGTGACACTACTAAGCACATTTTATCCTCTGTCTGAGAGGATGACCCATGCTTTGTGCATAAGGGTGACAGCTGCTGCTGCTGTCAGTGATGCAAACACCAAGTATTCCCAAGCAGAGTCTAATCCCACAGCTTACCCCTAGTGTATTGTAGGTGCCTGGCTAAGTGGTAGCAGGTATCATCTTATTGCTTATCATTATCCCACAAGGCTCTTGGGGGAGTCATGGTTCTTTGTATCAGTTCCTATTAAAGTCATCCTTCCTTGACTTTGCTCCAAGACAGCAATTGTGTATCTCACAGTTGCTGGTCAGACTGGCCTCCCACCAGTGGCTGCTCTCCAGCTGGCCCCAGTCATGGCTTACTGCCAGAGGGCATGCTCGAGTGAATCCTTAGAGTCTCTTCTGTCCCTGTTCATCATTGCTTGCATCACTGTATCTGCAAGAGGCAACTGTAGAAGAGCTGCTTGCCACCCATCTCCTACAGTGGCATTGTCTCCGATCTGTGAGTCCACTGCTGCTCTGTGGACAGAGAGAAAGTGGCCTGATATTGTGACCTACATTCTGCTGTTTTGAAAAGCAGACAAAAAAAATGTATTCTAGAAGACAACACAGGGAATTCCCATCAAGAAACTGGAGCAGACAATGTTTTGAACAGAACAGCAATAGTACAGGAACTAACCCAAGGGTCAACAGATGAACTACGTGAAAACAGAAATTCTAGCAAGGGACAAAAATCAGCAAAGTAAACGGACAGCCCACAGAATGGGAGAAAATCTTACCAACTATGCTTCAGAAAAGGGGCCATCATCCAGACTTTAGACTGAGTCTGGGAGTTGTGCCTTTAATCCCAGCTCTTGGAAGGCAGAGGCAAGTTTATCTCTGTGAGATTGAGGCCAGGGTGTACATAGTGAGTGCTATAAAATCTCAGGTTACATAGAGATATCTTGTCTCAGATGAACACACACACACACACACACACACACACACCCCACACTACATTGCACCAGCAGAACCCACAAAGAATTCTTGAAATTAAATACTAAGAAAATAAAACTGCCACTAACAAATGGGCAAATGAACTGAAGAGTCAGTTTAGAAAAAAGAAAACAGAAATACAAATGGCCAATAACAGTTTTGAAAAGTATTCTAGGTCTCTATCAGGAAAATGCAAATTAAAACTACTTTGAGATGCCTTTGAGTCAGCATGACTGTCAACAAATCTGACAATAGATGCTGGAGATGACATGGAAAGGAAGGAAGGAACTCTTATTCATTGTTAGGCAAGGTGCAAATCAATACAGCCAGTGTGGACATAAGTTTAGAGATTTCTCAAAAAATTTAAAATAGAACTACTATATAACCCAGCTCTCATACTGTTGGGCATATATTCAGAGAACTTCATACACTGCTATAGAAATATTTGCACCCATGTGTTATTGCTGCTTCATTATTTATAGTAAAAAATCTTTATTACATCTAGATGTTCATCAAGAAATGAATGGATAATGAAAATTTGGGTGCTTTCCCCCTGCTGTGTGTGTGTGTGTGTGTGTGTGTGTGTGTGTGTGTGTGAATGCTAGTCAAGTTTAAAGAAAAGTGCAATAACAAATTTGTGGAAAAATATATGGATTTAGGATGTATAGTGTTAAGTGAGGTCACACAATCCCAGAGAAAAAATACCACATGGTCTCCTTTATCTGTGGAATATATATATGTGTGTGTGTGTGTGTGTGTGTGTGTGTGTGTATACACACACATATATATATATATATATATGCAATCAGGTGTAAATATGGGTACAGTATAGCAAATAGAAAAGAGAGCAAGAAAGGCTAAATATTAAGGGAAGAGGGGAAGAGAAAGGACTGAATAATGGCCGTGAGTTACAAGAGAGGATATAAACCTAACTGCTTTCCTACTCTGTCATAGAATTTTCTGGGGTTAGTGACAGGCAAGTGCAAACAAATATATTCAATAGTGGAAGTGTAAAATCCGTTGTGAAACTCACAATTTCAGAAGCCTATTCTAACTGTATAGATTTTGAATCTGGTTAATGCGTGTGTGTGTGTGTGTGTGTGTGTTTTATTTTCAGGTCCTTTTGATAACAGAGTTAATTAAAATAATTAAAATATAATTTTGATGCACTTTACAGTTTGCCACCTATAAGATTCAAATGTCTCTCTGTATCTAACTTTTATCTTTATGATTGTCCTTGGCTTCAAAAAAATACACTTCACATAGATTCCTACACAAACCCATTTTCCATTAAATAGATTGCGTTTAGATGCAAATACACACTTGAAATATATGTGCAGCTTTAGTTATAGTGACAGCTCCCAATTTGCACTGTTTTCCTTCAAGATGGTGTGCAAGCAATATTCTTTCTGCAGGAGTCTTACCTACATGCACCCATTTTCACATTAGCATCAATAGCCAATAATTGCTTGAGTCAGTCAACACTCAACTACACAGCAAACTAACACGCTGGGTTCAAGTCTGGTTATGGTGGGCTAGAGGGAGCTGACTGGCAGGTAGATGTGCTGAATGCATTTTTGGGTCATAGTGTTTTCAATTTACAGTGTTGTATTAGGATACAGCCAGCTAACAAGTCATGGAGCATTTATGCTTGCAAATGATTCTTATCTATTCTCAAACGTATATTTTACATACTTTCATGGTTTTGTTACCATTTTTTAACATGTATACAATCTGAATCACTTTTTTTCTTTTTTCTTTTCTAAAGATTAATTTATTTTATGTATGTGAGTACACTGTAGCTGTCTTCAGACACACCAGAAGAGGACATCAGATCCCAATACAGATGGTTGTGAGCCACCATGTGATTGCTGGGAATTGAACTCAGGACCGCTGGAAGAGCAGTCAGTGTTCTTTACTACTGAGCCATCTCTCCAACCTCTTGAATCACTTTTCAAATGCATCTTATTATTTCCTGCCCTTTGAAGTTTTTTTACTGACAGATTCAAATACTACCTTTCTCTGTGATTTCCAATCTGTTCCTGGAAGTGTTTGGGGGCTAAACTAAGCAGTGGTAGCACATGCTTTTAATCCCAGTACTTGGGAAGCAGGTCTCTGTAAGTTCAAGGCCAGCCTGCTATACAGAGTGAGTTCCAGGACAGTCAGGGCTTCATAGAGAAATCCTGTCTCAAAAAAAAACGAAAAGAGAAAAAAAGAGTGGGAACTAATAATTGTGAGTCTTCAGTCCATGGCTCACACATGTGTAAACTCTCTCACTTGTCCTATGTGCAGATTTGTGTCTGTGCTCCTGTTTCTACTTCCTCTATTCACGCCCTATATGTCACTCAAATCATGAGCCCTCTAACCACAGTCTACCCTGCAGACTGGACTGATTCAGACAGTCCTGAGATATATGTTCTTCTGGTCCATCTTACTTTCTTACCATTGTGCCACAGCCTGGGGATTGTAAAGTTGTGTTTTCTGTATATAATTCAATCCCTTTCCAGTATGCTCTAGTCTCATTGTGGGGCTGATATTCCTTAAGTTGTAGCTCAAACCTGGGTTAGCTGTCAGCTTATCATAATAATAAATGTTTGGTGCATAGTTGACTTAATAAATGTTTGGTGCATAGTTGAGTTAAAAGGTAGGAGAAAAGATTACAGGCCCCAAAGGGGAAAGGAGCTCCACAAGACCAACAAAGTCAACTAACCTGGACCCTTGGGGCTCTAAGAATGTGAACCACCAACCAAAGAACATATATGGGCTGGACCCAGGCCCCCCTGCTCAAATGTAGCAGACATGCAGCTTGGTCTTCATGTTAGTCCCAAACAACTGGAACGAGGGCTATCCCAAAAGCTGTTGCTTGTCCGTGGGATATGTTCTTCTACCTGGGCTGCCTTGTCTGGCCTGAGTGGGAGAGGAAGGACTTAACCTCACAGAGACTTGAAGTACCAGGGATGGAAGGATACCCAGGGGAACCAACCCACTCAGAGGAGAAAGGGAGGGGAGTGGAAGAAGGATTGTGTATTGAGGCGACTGAAAGGGGGGCAGTGGGTGGGATGCAAAGTGAATAAGTAAAAAAGTAAACTAAAAATTTAAAAAGGTGAATGAATAAAAGGTGAAGATTAATGAACGAAACTGGAAATGAAGATTAATGAAATGAGACTTTATTCAGCAAAAACATAGTGTGGTGGTTTGAATAAGCTTGGCCCACGGGAAATGGTGCTATTAGGAGGTGTGGCCTTGTTGGAAGAAAGGTGTCACTGTGTAGGCATGCTTTGAAATCCTATGCTCAGGCTCTGCCCAGTGCAGAAAAGACCCTCCTCCTGGATGCCCAGGAGACAGTCTTCTTTTGGTTCCCTTTACATCAAGATGCAGAGCTCAGCTCCTTCTCCAGCATCATGTCTGCCTGCACACCGCCATGTTTCCTGTAATGATGATAATGGACTAAACCTCTGAAACTGTAAGCCAGCCCCATGTAAACATTTACCTTTATAAGGATTGCCTTGACTGTGGTGTCTCTCGAGAATTAACTAGAGAACAAAGTGTATGCTGAGCTTTTTAGAGTCTTCCTTTATCAATGCAATGAAAATAAATCTCTTTACCTTAGCCTCAGGCACACTCCTTGGACAAGGGCAAAAGCAGCATCATTCTTCACCAAAACATCATGAGAATAATCTCCAGAGTTCAAATCATCCTCAGCACCAATGTCTTCCATAGTCCTACTAAGATGGCCCATTAAGTCCCACTTAAAGCATTCCATGGCTTTCCAAATCCAAAGTCTCAAAATCGACATTCCTCCAAACAAAAACGTGATCTGACTTATCATAGCAAAACTTCAGTCTCTGGTACCATCTTCTGTCTTAGTTAGTGTTTCCATTGCATCGAGGAGACACAACAGTCAAGGCAACTCTTATAGAGGCAAACATTTACTTGGGGCTGGCTTACAGGTGTAAAGGTTTAGTCCATTATCATCATAACAGGAAGCATAGCAGCATGCAGGGAGATGTGGTACTGGAGAAGAAGCTGAGTTCTACACTTTGATGTGAAGGGAACCGGAAGAAAACTGTCTCATGGGTAGCCAGGAGGAGTGTCTCTTCTGCACCACGCAGAGCTTGCGTATAGGACCTCAAAGCATGCCTACACAGTGACACACTTCTTCCTAATGGCACTTCCATCTCCTATGGGCCAAGCTTATTCAAACCATCACAGATGTGATTGATAGTTTCTATCCTTAATCTGCTCAGTGTGATGAGAATTCAAGTTTGTTGATTATATGATTGTGATTTCAGAACCTGGAATTGTATATTCCATCAAGTATTGGTGTTGCCATGTTTCTCACCACTTAATATTTTCCTGAGTTGTGTGAGAGACTGAGAGAGAAAGATGGTGCACATGCTTATGAGTATGTGTAAATATATGTTTTAGTTTCATTTCATTGCTGTAAGCACATACGTGAAGCAAGGGAGGGAAACTTTTACTTTGGATCAGTTTCAGAGAGATTTTGGTCCATCGTAGCAGAGAAAGACACAGGTTTGTGGTAGGCAGGGCATGTGGTAGCCAGATACTTTGGTGGAAACTTCCCTCACAAGGCAGCTAACCAGGAAAATGAGCTGATTGGAAGTAAGATTGGGCTAGCTCGTCAACATCTGAGCCCTGCCCTACTTCCCCCAACAAGGACATACTTTCAGAAATTTGTACAGCCTTTTAAACTGTCCATCAACTTGGATATTTAAGTCATAAGACTGTAGGGGACATTCTAGAGGCAAACCATAACAATATGTATTTATAGAGAGTAAAGTTGAAGCATTAGATAGAAATATATGTGAAATAATTTTATACATATTCTTAAGTAATATACATTAAATTAAAATACATACTTGCTTGAGTTTATTTAATTTCACTAATACAATTAAATTTTTTTTATAAATTTTTTGTTTTTATGTGGAAGTGTATATATATTTGTATAAGAGAGAGATATTAGTAATTAATGCTAATTATTTGTGAAATTTTCATATAAATTTGGTATTTTGATAATTTTTTGAAGTTTTAAGACATCTTTGAAAAAATGAAATAATCATCCAAATTATCCAAAATGGGACACTTGTAGTTGTTTTCTGTTCCATTAAATTGATTTTAATTTCTGTCTCAGTGTTTTGCTTTCTGTGACAAAATGTCATGAGCAACCTGGGGAGGAAAGGGTTTTCTTCATCTCTCACTTTTACACCACAGTCCATCCCGGAGAGAGGTCAGGGCAAGTACTCAAGGCAGGAACCTGGAGGCAGGGAGTGAGCTAGGGCCTACAGAGCGATGCAGCTCAGCTCTTGCTTCGCATGGCTTGCCCAGCCTACTTTGCATGCCCAAGGGTGGCACTGAGCAGTTAGCTGGCTTGTCTTTACTAATCATTGAGCAAGAAAATTCCCTGTAGACTTACCCACAGGCCAACCTGTTGGGGACATTTCTTCTTAAATGACGTTTCTTCTTGCCAAATGGCTCTAGCTTGTGTCAAGTTGACAAAAACTAACTTGGACAATCTTGATCTTTAATTTTTTATACCTAGTAATCAGAATCTCCCAATTTAGATCTTCATTGAAGATTTGCAACCTGTGAATGATTGCCATTCCATTTGCCTTATACTTATTTTTAAACAAATTTACTTATGGCTCTTTAATAGTGATAGTTTGAAAGCTTATTTTTCCTCATTGAGATGATTTTCAAAATGGAATATTTACCCGTGGCAGCACTAACGCCAGTCTTTCTTGTGGAGTCAGATTATCACAGTTCATCTTTTCATTAGTTTACCAGACTCTTCAGAACTCATACTTTAGTTTTTGAATTGTAGAAGACGTTTGACAAGGCAGATAGCTTTATTCCATTACTCTCTTCATTCTGTTCCTAGGTGCCAGCTGCACATTCTGGTCTCTTCTGTCAAGCAGAAAGGTGCCTCAGCTGTACCAAGTGCTGGCTGTGCAGTTCCTGGGGAGCCGTGCCGACTCACTCCTCTGAGTCTTCATGGTTCAGTCCTTCCATTCTCTGACTAATTCACACTGGCTTTTCAAATTTACCCAGTTATCACTGCCCTCAGGGACTCTTCCATGACCTCTATTGTAGTTAAGATTGTAGTACGGAAAGGAATGCATCCAATAAAATTAGGCCATGGCAAAAGGTATGGTTGTAGGAGGATAAAAAGAAGAAAATCCAAAGACAAGGATCAAGTTAGGGATGAGTCCTGTAGGACCTGGTAGAGCACTACCAGGTGGAACTACTGGTGAAATGTCAAGGCACTTCTGCTCTCGCACCAAGGGCCCATCTGTGCTTCCTGTCCTGTGTCTGTGAGATTCCTTTGCTGACTCAGTCCAATACTGTTTCCATTTGCCTCAGTGTCTACATTTTGGCTATTGTGATGTTTTGTGGAAAACGATCAGAGGACTGCAAATCCCACAGCTGAAGACAAAACAAAACAACAAAACTTAGCCACAGCCAAGTCAGTCAACTGACTAGATCTGTGAAGCATTCTGTAAGAGTGGAGGCTTTTCTATTCACTCCTTAGCTTTGAATAATGACATGAAGACCTGTATATTTATTAGTAAGCTTCAGACATCCTAATTGGACAATGCTGGATGTAGACTATAGCTCAGCTTACTTTCTAGCCATGCGGCCCCATTATCTAACATCTTATCATTTCTTCATTCATGCCCCAATGGTGACTCTCCATGTCATTCCTGAGGCCTCCTTCTCTGGGCTTGGAAGTCTCATCTTTTCCTCTCCTGCCCAGCTATTAGCTGTTCAGTTCTTTATTTGACCAAGAGAAGAAGGCAGAGAACAGTGTTTTTACAAAACACCAAGCCAGGAGATACTTTATAATGACAATACCAAGGTCTTGCAACCAGACCTCTGTGTACAGAAATCAGCATCCGAATGCATAGTACATACAAGCATCTGCCAATAACATTCACTGCTCTTGTTAGTCATGAAAGTAGGCATAGAGCCATGGTCCAGAGTGCATGAGGCACATAAGGTGGCCAGTTTCAGAATGGTTTCTAATGCACATTGCACATTATATAAGCAAGAATGACCGTGAAATCTGTGGCCCTCACTTTGGCATTGGTTCCTTTCCTGTGGGTTCCCAGCAATGCTTCCCATTGTGTGTCCCTGAACGCATTGCAATAACCTTTGCTAGCATGCTGGATTAGAACCTTCAAGAAAGAGAAAGATGCTCATTTGTTTATAAATCTTCCTCATTTCCTCAGAGTCCTTGGTATACTGTAGGAAGTGAATAAATGTACATTCCAGGGTGAGAGTGCTGGCATTCATTATGAACAATTACATTGTACTTCACATTATTTTGGTAGTTATACAGTAATTAATTAAACAAATTAATATAATAATTTATTGTCTGTCTGTTTTGGAGTCTAGGAACCTACAGACTATTTTATTCTGTGATAACATTCTCCACAAAGAGCATCAGTTTTCTGCTGACAAACGGGATGCAGAGTCAGGGAGAGTCTAACCTTTGAACTCCACTTAGTCGCTTTCAAGCAACATTTTTTTTCCTTAAAACTTCCTCCTAACAAAATACCAGGTGCAGGATGTTCTGCATATCAATATGATTGCATATTGACTCTTTTGTACTTCTAGTTTAGGGTTAAGCTTTAGCATGAATTAACTGAAAATGAAAACGATGAAGGGATTCTCACGCACATGTTCTACATGGCCACCATTGCACTCATTTCCAAACCAGATGTGTACATACAGAAGAAGAAAGAAAGCTAGCTAGCTAAAGGTCAGTGCCAACATTCTTGATGAACTTAAGTGCAAGAATTCTCAACAAAAACCAACCCAATAGTATGTTTAATAGATTAGTCATCATAATCAAGTAGGATCTATCTCAAGTAAGATGGACAGTTGGATCCACACAAATGAATAAATGCAGAACACCCCATAATCAGAATGTAAGGCGGAAACCACAGAGAGGGCAGGTTTGCCAGTGCTGGGTTACCTGGATTAGCCACAAGTAGAAGACTAAGAGCAGATTCTTATCACTCACTAGGTGTAAACTTTAATTCAAAATGGGTTAAATACAATCATGTAAGACCTAAACCTAAGAAAACGGGAACTGTTTCAGAACATTGGAATGGATGAAGAGTTTCTTGGCTGAGACTCCAAAAGCACAGGAAATCAAGGCAAAAAAAAAATAGAGAGAGATGGGAGCAGGGAAAGTAAAATTCTGCGCATCTCAGGCCATGATCCCTGGAGTGACCAGACAAGCTGGAAAATGAGGAAAATGAGTGGAATTCTGCATCTGACGGTTGAAATCTGAAGTGTGAAAGAACTAGAACAATAGCAAAATAACACCCCCCAACCCTCCTCAAAATAAGACATTTTAAGGAAGAAAAGTATTTAAACATGGCAAATGTCTGTAATCACTGAGGAAACACAGACAAAAATGTATACCAGTATCCCGGCTCAGCAGTCAGAATGGCTTTTATGCAAGGTTGTAGCCAGCTGAGAAGCATGTGGAGAAACCATTTACTTGGTTGTTGATGATGTAGCTTAGTCTATGCTTTACAGAAAAGTTGCTCAAAAAATTTAAAAAAGCTAAGTGTAGAAGTTCCTATATTTAATCCCAGATCTTGAGAGGCAAAGGTAGATGGATCTCTGTGAATTCAAGGTCAGCCAGGCCTACATAATGAGATTCTGTCTCAAAGAAAGAAGTGAACAAACAGTATAAAAGAGAAACTTCCATATGACTCAAAAATCTCACACTTTGGTATACACCCAGGAAAATACAAGCAGTGTGTTGAAGAGACATCTTCATGACTGTCTATATCCATTTTTCACACAGAATGTTATGATATGGAAGTACCTTACATATCTAGTAATTGAAGAATGTATAAAAGAGTTGTGGTATAGATACACAACAGATTGCTCTCTGTATATAAGAGAAAAACAAAATCTTGTCATTGTGACAACGTGGTTCGAGCTGGAGACCATTTCGTTAAATAAGCCCGAAGCAGACAGACAAGTGCTGGGGGGACTCCTTCCTGAACTGCTAAGAATGTGGAGGGTGGAAGGGTGCTGGTGAGGAGGGGAGGGAGGAGGGAGAGGACAGGCAAAGTTTGATGAATGGATAGCAAGTTAGAGCTAGGAGCACACCTCCCCACCAGCCCCACACAGTAGGGTGGGTGCACATGAAAATAACCAACTGTATATTTCAGAAAAGTACAAGAAAGGCTTTAAGTTTTCAAGAGGAAATAGACAGTTTAACTGATTTAAACATCATGCAATATCTAATGCTTCAATATTTACTAACTTAAACAAACACTGTCTATAGCATCCATTAAGGTGGACAATTTTTATGTTTTTATATATCTGGTAAAATAGTTATAAATTCATGGGGAGAGACAATACTTTGTCACCCATTCTGTCAAAATATTTGTTGGAATGGAACAGGAGCTATCTGGTAATTCTTAATAATCATGCTTTCCTTGCTCATATTTTTTTCTGTGTATATTTACATTTTTTTCTTTCAAAGAAGAGTGCCTCCTCCTTTGCATTTTGTTTTAGCGATGTTATTTTCAGGATGTAAGGCATGGCACACAGTGAGTTCCTGCTCTAGTGGAGCGAGGGACAGTTGAGTCTTCACTGCGTGTTTTCATGTGACAAGCAGACACGTGAAAAGAGTTAGGGGACACCCTCAGCTGCACAATTTTATAGAGTCTTTAAGTTAAATGAACTGTAGACTCGGGATTATTAAGTAAGTTGAACAGAAAGCCAGGGCCTGACATGTTTTCTTCTCTCATTCTGAACGGGCCCTCTTGGAGGAGCTTCTGTTCCTGTCCTCTATGCTGAGTGGTTGCTTCCACATAAGGTATAATAGCACACTGCAGTCTGCTCTGGTGGTTCTTGAGGGAGAACTCTGAGGTGCACATTGAGTGCTCTGTAGGAAGAGAGGAATCTAGAAGTTCCCATGTGCAGTGGAGGATTTGGAACACTCTTAGTTAAGGGCTTATGAAATAAGACTGTGGCTCTCAGTGTTCTAGGCAGTGACTCTTGCACCAAGGGTCAAATCTGACCTCAGAATAGGGTGGGATGGAGGGCGTGGCTCTACTCAGAAGTGTGTACAGCTCTACCACAAACTGAGGGGGAATAGAGTGAGCTAGAAAATATTTCTCTGCCTTGGTAGGGCCGAGAAAACAAGTCAGCCGTGACCAGAAGCATCTCAGAAGATATGGTGGCTATTACTCATGGATCAAGTCAGTCCAGATCCTCACTATGTAGACAGTGAGAGTATGTGGTGAGACTCGGAGAAATCTGTGAAGGAATCGAGGAAAAGACCACCTACTACTTCCTGCGTGAGATCCCTCTCCAGTCCTTGCTCGGAACATCAGGACATCATAGAGACGGATAAACAAACAGAAAGGACAAGCATATTTATTTCCCTGAGTGAGTAACTCCAAAGAGACCAGCAGATCTGAGGTAGTGATGCAACTCTTAATCCACATTCAATCTCTGCTGATTCAGGAGGACAGGATTTAAAAGAAATTACTCTGTTGTATGCAGACTCCCTAAAACTTCAAAGGACTTCCAGAGAACGGGCACTATGCCCACCATAAGTAGAAAAAGAATGGTCCTTTGCTAGTAATTTCTTGTTCCAGGTAAAGCTGTCCACGGAGACTGAATTATGCTCAGAGAATTCTGACATTGAGTAAGGAGCCAAAGAGATCATAGCTGACCCTTGTTATCTTTGTGATCTAGCGTGAAACGCTCATTGTTTCAGAACAACACATCAATTATACAGTGGAGAGCGAGTCCCCCCGCCCCCCGGTCATCTCCAACCTTAACTCCCTTCCACACATTTGGCTGTTTAATTCCTATGAGTCATTCTAAAGACACAGAAAGTGATCGTGACAACGTGAGTCTGCCCTTTCAGAGCAGAGACAGGAGTAGGCAGAGAATCCTTAGCCTATAGTTAAAATGAAGGCTAAGGGACCATGGTATCTCTGCAGGTCCATCTGGTGCATCCTTTGGACAGAGTTGGAGATTTGTGAATCTGGATCTGTTGCTGTCATAGGTTTTCTTTGTGGACCTCCATGATATTTTTAAAGTATTGTCTCAGTTTTGAATATTCAAAAATCAAAACAAATATAGAAATCGTCTGATATCCAATATGTAATCTAATCTGTTTTGGATTTCCAACTATACAAGTATGAAGAGATCAACAAATTCTCTCCCCTAAATCCAATATAAAAATGGACAATACTATAAGAAGGAACTAAGTAACTCCCTTAAAGAAATACAGGAGAGTACAAGTAAACATATAGAAGCCCTTAAAGAGGAATCACAGAAATCCCTTAAAGAAATGCAAGAAAACACAAAGAAGGAATTAAACAAAAACATTCAGGATCTGAAACTGGAAATAGAAACAATAAAGAAAGTTCAAAGGGAGACAACCATGGAGATAGAAAACCTAAGAAAGAGATCAGGAGTCACAGACGCAAGCATCACCAACCGAATACAAGAGATAGAAGAGAGAATCTCAAATGCAGAAGATACGGTGGAAAATATTGACACAGCTGTCAAAGAAAATGAAAAACGCAAAAAACTCCTAACTCAAAACATCCAGGAAATCCAGGACACAATGAGAAGACCAAACCTAAGGATAATAGGTATAGATGAGAATGAAGATTCCCAACTTAAAGGGCCAGTAAATATCTTCAACAAAATCATTGAGGAAAACTTCCCTAACCTAAAGAACAAGATGCCCATAAACATACAAGAAGCCTACAGAACACCAAATACACTAGACCAGAAAAGAAATACCTCCCGTCACATAATAATCAAAACATCAGATGCACAAAACAAAGAAAAAATACTAAAAGCAGTAAGGGAAAAAGGTCAAGTAACATATAAAGGCAGACCTATAAGAATTACACCAGACT
>NW_021604616.1:613165-618587 GCF_004785775.1 Grammomys surdaster | reverse complement strand
TTCTCCCAATATAGCAAGCCCTGAACACCCCATCACACCTGAAAAGCAGGATTCAGAATTAAAATCACTTCTCATGATGATGATAGAGGATTATAAGAAGGAATTAAGTAACTCCCTTAAAGAAATACAGGAGAGTACAAGTAAACAGATAGAAGCCCTTAAAGAGGAATCACAGAAATCCCTTAAAGAAATGCAAGAAAACACAAAGAAGGAATTAAACAAAAACATTCAGGATCTGAAACTGGAAATAGAAACAATAAAGAAAGTTCAAAGGGAGACAACCATGGAGATAGAAAACCTAAGAAAGAGATCAGGAGTCACAGACGCAAGCATCACCAACCGAATACAAGAGATAGAAGAGAGAATCTCAAATGCAGAAGATACGGTGGAAAATATTGACACAGTTGTCAAAGAAAATGCAAAATGCAAAAAACTCCTAACTCAAAACATCCAGGAAATCCAGGACACAATGAGAAGACCAAACCTAAGGATAATAGGTATAGATGAGAATGAAGATTCCCAACTTAAAGGGCCAGTAAATATCTTCAACAAAATCATTGAGGAAAACTTCCCTAACCTAAAGAACAAGATGCCCATAAACATACAAGAAGCCTACAGAACACCAAATAGACTAGACCAGAAAAGAAATACCTCCCGTCACATAATAATCAAAACATCAGATGTACAAAAAAAAGAAAAAATACTAAAAGCAGTAAGGGAAAAAGGTCAAGTAACATATAAAGGCAGACCTATAAGAATTACACCAGACTTCTCACCAGAGACTATAAAAGCCAGAAGAGCCTGGACGGACATCATACAGACCCTAAGAGAACACAATTGCCAGCCCAGATTACTATACCCAGCAAAACTCTCAATCAATATAGATGGTGAAACCAAGATATTCCATGACAAAACCAAATTTGCACAATATCTTCCCACAAACCCAGCACTTCAAAGGATAATTGATGGAAAACGCCAACACAAGGAGGGAAACTACAACCTAGAAAAAGCAAGGAAGTAATCTTCCAACAACCCCAAAAGAAGATAACTATACAAACATAACTTTACCTCTAATAACAAAAATAACAGGAAGCCACAATCATTTTTCCTTAATATCTCTTAACATCAATGGTCTCAATTCCCCAATAAAAAGACGCAGACTAGCAGACTGGATACACAAACAAGACCCAGAATTTTGCTGCATACAAGAAACGCACCTCAGTGACAAAGACAGACACTACCTCAGAATAAAAGGGTGGAAAACAATTTTCCAAGCCAATGGTCCCAAGAAACAAGCTGGAGTAGCCATTCTAATATCAAATAAAATCGACTTCCATCCAAAATTAATCAAAAAAGATAAGGAAGGACACTTCATACTCATCAAAGGAAAAAGCTACCAAGGTGAACTCTCAATTCTGAACATCTATGCCCCAAATGCAAGGGCACCTACATACATAAAAGAAACTTTACTAAAGCTCAAAACACACATTACACCTCACACAATAATAGTGGGGGATTTCAACACCCCACTCTCAGCAATGGACAGATCATGGAAACAGAAACTAAACCGAGACACTTTGACATTAACAGAAGTTATGAACCGAATGGACTTAACAGACATCTATAGAACATTTCATCCTAAAACAAAAGAATATATCTTTTTCTCAGCACCTCATGGTACCTTTTCCAAAATAGACCATATAATTGGTCACAAAACAACCCTCTACAGATACAAAAAGATTGAAATAATCCCTTGCATCTTATCAGATCACCACGGAATAAGACTGGTCTTTAATAATGACAAAACCAATGGAAAACCCATGTGCACATGGAAACTGAACAACTCTCTACTCAATGATGACTTGCTCAAGGAAGAAATAAAGAAAGAAATTAAAGACTTTTTAGAATTCAATGAAAATGAGGACACATCATACCAAAACTTGTGGGACTCCATGAAGGCAGTGCTAAGAGGAAAACTCATAGCTCTAAGTGCCTACAAAAAGAAACTGGAAAGAGCACACACTAACAAGTTGACTGCACAACTAAAAGCTCTAGAACAAAAAGAAGCAAATACACCCAGGAGGAGTAGAAGGCAGGAAATAATCAAACTCAGGGCTGAAATCAACCAAATAGAAACAGAAAGAACAATACAAAATATCAATAAAACCAGGAGTTGGTTCTTTGAGAAAATCAACAAGATAGATAAACCGTTAGCCAGATTAACCAGAGGGCACAGAGACAGTATCCAAATTAATAAAATCAGAACTGAAAAGGGAGACATAACAACAGAAACGGAAGAAATTCAAAAAATCATCAGATCCTACTACAAAGGCCTATACTCAACAAAACTGGAAAACCTGGATGAAATGGACAATTTCCTAGACAGATACCAGGTACCGAAGTTAAACCAGGAGCAGATAAACCATCTAAATAGTCCCATAACCCCTCAGGAAATAGCAGCAGTCATCAAAAGCCTCCCCACTAAAAAAAGCCCAGGACCAGATGGTTTTAGTGCTGAATTCTATCAGACCTTCAAGGAAGACCTAGTACCAATTCTCTTCAAACTATTCCACAAAATAGAGACAGAAGGAACACTACCCAATTCGTTCTATGAAGCTACAATTACACTCATACCCAAACCCCACAAGGACCCGACAAAGAAAGAGAACTTCAGACCAATCTCCCTTATGAACATCGATGCAAAAATACTCAATAAAATTCTAGCAAACCGAATCCAAGACCACATCAAAACAATCATCCATCATGATCAAGTAGGTTTTATCCCAGGAATGCAGGGATGGTTCAATATTCGGAAATCCATCAATGTAATCCACTATATAAACAAACTTAAAGAAAAAAACCATATGATTATCTCACTAGATGCTGAGAAAGCATTTGACAAAATTCAACATCCCTTCATGATAAAAGTCTTGGAAAGATCAGGAATTCAAGGCCCCTACCTAAACATAGTAAAAGCAATTTACAGCAAACCAGTAGCCAACATCAAGCTAAATGGAGAGAAACTTGAAGCAATCCCACTAAGATCAGGGACTAGACAAGGTTGCCCACTCTCCCCCTACCTATTCAATATAGTACTGGAAGTCTTAGCCAGAGCAATTAGACAGCAAAAAGAAGTCAAAGGGATACAAATAGGAAAGGAAGAAGTCAAAATATCGCTATTTGCAGATGATATGATAGTATACTTAAGTGACCCCCAAACTTCCACCAGAGAACTCCTAAACCTGATAAACAACTTCAGCAAAGTGGCTGGTTATAAAATCAACTCAAACAAATCAGTAGCCTTCCTCTACATGAAAGATAAACAGACTGAAAAAGAAATTAGGGAAATGACACCCTTCACAATAGTTGTCAATAATATAAAATACCTTGGGGTGAATCTAACCAAGCAAGTGAAAGACCTGTATGACAAGAACTTCAAGTCTCTGAAGAAAGAAATTGAAGAAGATCTCAGAAGATGGAAAGATCTCCCATGCTCATGGATTGGCAGGATTAATATAATAAAAATGGCCATCTTGCCAAAAGCAATCTACAGATTCAATGCAATCCCCATTAAAATCCCAACTCAATTCTTCACAGAGTTAGAAAAGGAAATTCTCAAATTCATATGGAATAAAAAAAAACCCAGGATAGCGAAAACTATTCTCAACAATAAAAGAACTTCTGGAGGAATCACCATCCCTGACCTCAAGCTGTACTACAGAGCAATAGTGATAAAAACTACCTGGTATTGGTACAGAGACAGGCAGGAAGATCAATGGAATAGAATTGAAGACCCAGAAATGAACCCACACTCCTATGGTCACTTGATCTTTGACAAAGGAGCTAAAACTGTCCAGTGGAAAAAGGACAGCATTTTCAACAAATGGTGCTGGTTCAACTGGAGGACAACATGTAGAAGAATGAAAATTGATCCATTCTTATCCCCTTGTACAAAGCTCAAATCTAAGTGGATAAAGGACCTCCACATAAAACCAGATACACTGAAACTAATAGAAGAGAAGGTGGGGAAAAGCCTCGAATACTTGGGTACAGGGGAAAAGTTCCTGAACAGAACTCCAATGGCATATGCTCTAAGATCGAGAATTGACAAATGGGACTTCATAAAATTGCAAAGTTTCTGTAAGGCAAAGGACACTGTCAATAGGACAAAACGACAACCAACAAATTGGGAAAAGATCTTTACCAATCCTTCATCTGATAGAGGGCTAATATCCAATATATACAAAGAACTCAAGAAATTAGACTCCAGACAACCAAATTACCCTATTAAAAAATGGGGTATAGAGCTTAACAAAGAATTTTCAACAGAAGAAACTCGAATGGCCGAGAAGCACCTAAAGAAATGCTCGGCATCCTTAGTCGTCAGGGAAATGCAAATCAAAACAACCCTGAGATTCCATCTCACACCAGTCAGAATGGCTAAGATTAAAAACTCAGGTGATAGTAGATGCTGGCGAGGGTGTGGAGAAAGAGGAACACTCCTCCATTGTTGGTGGGACTGCAAGATGGTGCAACCACTTTGGAAATCAGTCTGGCGGTTCCTCAGAAAATTGGACATAGCATTACCCGAGGATCCAGCTATACCACTCCTAGGCATATACCCAGAAGATGCTCGAACATATAACAAGGACATATGCTCAACTATGTTCATAGCAGCCTTATTTATAATAGCCAGGAGCTGGAAAGAACCCAGATGTCCTTCAACTGAGGAATGGATTCAAAAAATGTGGTATATTTACACAATGGAGTATTACTCAGCTATTAAAAACAATGAATTCGAGAGGTTCCTAGGTAAATGGATGGAACTAGAAATTATCATCCTGAGTGAGGTAAGCCAATCACAAAAGAAGACACATGGTATTCACTCACTGATTATTGGATATTAGCCTAGAACCTTGAAATGCCCAAGATGCAACTCACAGGCCACATGAAGCCCATAAAGAAGGAAGACCAAGTGAGGGTGATTCGGTCCTTCTTAGAAGGAGCAACAAAATACTCAAGGGAGCAAATATGGAGACAAAGTGAGGGACAGAAACTGAAGGAGGGGCCGTCTCAAGACCACCCCACCTGAGTATCTATCCCATGTGCAATCACCAAAGGTAGATGCTGATGTGGAAGACAGGAAGTGCATGCTGATAAGAGCCTGATATGGATATCTCCTCAGAGGCCTTCAAGAGTCAGACATATTCAGAGGCAGATGCTCACAACTAGCCATTGAACTGATCATGGGGTTCTCAATAGAGGAGTTAGAGTGAAGACTGAAGGAGCTGAAAGGATTTATGGCACCATGAGGAGAGCAACAATACCAACCAACCACAGCTCCCAGGGTCTAAACCACCAGCCTGGGAGCACTTAGGGGGGGGATCCAGGGCTTCAACTGAATATGTAAGAGTGGAGGGCC
>NW_021604616.1:602046-613065 GCF_004785775.1 Grammomys surdaster | reverse complement strand
GGAATTTTGAGGGTGGGGAGGTGGGAGTGGGGGGGAATAGATAGAGGTTACATCCACAGAGAAGAAGGAGGAGGGGTGAGGGGATTGGGGGTTCCGGGGTGGGTGGGGGATGGGGTAAGGGGACAACATAGGAAATTAAATAAAACATCCAATAAAAAAATTAAAAAAAATAAATAAATTAAAAAAAATGGACAATACTCTCAGCTGGGCATGGTGGCACACGCCTTTAATCCTAGCATTTGGGAGGCAAGGGCAGACAGATCTCTGAGTTCTAGGCCAGCCTGGTCTACAATTTGAGTTCCAGGAGAAAACTTGTCTCAAACAAAACAAAACAAAACAAAACAAAACAAAACAAACAAACAAACAAACCCAATATTCTCAGTAACTACTATATTTTCCCTTCTCGTTTGTGTTATATATACTGCATATATATATGTATATATATATAACATATATAATTATATATATATCATATATAATATATTATATGTAATATTCCCATGATATGTAATGTAATATAATGTATATGGGTACAGTATAAAGTCTATGGTAGAGAGAAATGTATAGCTACAGATATTTATATTTAGGAAATTTAATTTAAGACACCTTTTAACCAATCAAAACCAGTAAGTCACAGGTTACAAAGTAAATACACAAAACTCTTGTATATTTCAATGAACACTTAGGCCATTTTAGCTAAATGTGCAATTAAAAATAATTCCAGTTATAATAGAAGAAGATGAAATACTTGGGAAAAATAGTCTGAAAAAAAAAAAAGATCGAGAGCTGAATGTAGACGCCTAAAAGTAATGTCAATCCTGAGAAAAACTGAAGGTCACCTAAATAAGCAGCAGCCTGTGCACGTTCACAGATCAGTTGTCATAGTAGTTAGAGGACAAGTCTCCTCAGTATGATTTACAGGGTAAGTATAATCCCATCAAAATAGGTAAACTTCTTGAAAGTAGAGGTTGACGGTGTGTCCTTACACTTCATTTGTGTACTAATAAAGACAGTTTCACTTCAGTCAACAGTTTCCCAGTGTGTTGTGTAATCTTGACTATCAACTTGATAGAATGCAGAGTTATCTAGACACATCTCTGTCATATATATCTTCATTTTTTTCTGAGAGGTTTTTCTAAGGGGAAGATCCATCCTGAATGTGGGAAGCACCGTCTCATTGGTCTTGGACTGAATAAATAGAAGAAAGCAAATACCATCATTCATCCCTTGACTTTATGGATACAATGTGACCAGTGACCTCCTGTTTTTGTACCAACTCTCTCAGCCACTCAAACCCTGACTCCAAATAAACTCATCCTTTCCTTGTCTTTGTCGGGAATTTTGTCACAGCCAGGAGAAAAGTAACTGTCACAATGAATCTTTCAAAAAATTAAAACCATGTTTGACATCTGGCTCAGCAGTCCTGATTCTACTCCTGGTTGTTTACTCTGCAGAAATAGAAGTACCAGTTCTCAAGGACATACTGTGAGGGTCCACTGCAGCTTTTTTTTTTTTTAATAATAGCTCAAATTGGGAATGATATAAGCATTCAATGGCTGGTGAAAAGATACAAAGTGGTAATTTATTCAGTGTAAAAAACCATTGGTATATGTGCAAACAGGGATGGGATAGTAAATGTTCTGCTGAGTGAATGAAGTCAGACACACATTACTGTAGGATACCATTTACACGAATTTCTTAGAAAAGACAAGCTCATAAGTGAAAAATAGGGCAGATTTGAAAGTTGGGGCTGAAGAGGAAGCAGTATTTTTAGATTTATTTTTATTATTTTTAAGTGTGTGCGTGGAGGTGTGTGTGTGCGTGTGTCTGTGTCTGTGTGTCAGAACCTTTGGAGCCAGAAACATTTGGTTCCCCTGGAGCTGGAGTTATAAGCAGGTGTAATTTGGAATTTGAACTCCAGTTCTCTGCAAGATCAGTTTGTGCCCCGAACTGCTGAGCCATCTCTCCTTCCTGCTCAGAAGCAGGTTTTGGACTATAGATGTGTAGGAAGAAACTTCCTCAGATGATGAAAAGTTTTCTAACCTGGTTGTGTTAATAGTTAATCGTATGGATAAATGTTAAAATATGGACATTAGTTTAGTAAAGCTATGTAAGTTTTACTAATAAGTTATTTGTCAATAATATTAATAAACATTAGTAAATTTTACAAAGTCAATAAACTTTAATTATCTACCAATGTCAGGTTTTGTTTGAGATAAATATGAGGAAGAATGGAGATGAAGTGGTGGTGGTGGCAAGATTATGTACAGCCCTGATGTAAAGAATTGTCTTCCCCCCTCTTGTTGAACCCATTCCCCAAAGCAACTCTCTTCCTCAAGATTGTGTATAAAATACACATAGTTTATGAAATAGTTCTGGATTCTTGTAGGCATGATGATTGGGTGATTTAACTAGGGAAAGAGTAGACTGGAACGTTCAGATAAAGTTGGGGGAATGCAAAACAATCCAGTGGGACTTCGAGACAAAAATAAATTTTCCTATCTGTTTATAAGTGAAGGAACTCAGGGTCAGACGAGGAATATGTTCAAAGTCACCCAACCTTTGCTGTGGAGGGTTGTATTTAAAAATAAAAGAAAGAAAAATGAGGATGTCATATAAAATTTTAAAAATAAACAAAAGCCATGATATTATTTTTTCCTGGGCCTCGTACAGATGAGAGCCCTCTGTGACTTTCTTCTTTTAGACCTGCCTTGATGTTTTCAGTGTTAGATTGGCCAAGATGACAGAGCTGGAGAATGGAGCAGCTGCTGCTAAACTCATCAGCACATTTCAAAGTTGAAAAGCAAGGGATGTTTCTCGGCCTCAAGACAGCACAGTTCCAGGGCACATGGATTGGTTTGGTTTATTATTTTGGCCATAGAAATATCAATCATTTTAGGTACCAACATGGACAAATTTAAATATTTACAAGTTATAATAAAATAAAAATCTTTTCCATTCTTAGGATACCATCTCTGCTATCATGCTAAGTTGAGTCCTTAGCCCCAGAAGCCGATGATTTAGGCCTAGAGACCAAACCCAAACCTTTGGTGTACCCGGAGAAGCCATGTTGGTGTTTTATGTGCTGTGATCTTACTATACTCTGGAATAAGATGTTGTGGCCCTGACCACTCAGAATGAACAAGACTGAGGCAAGCTTTTATCAAAGGCAGGATAATGTCTGTGGCTCAACAACGTGAGTGGCATGCTGGACATGGTTATAGTCTTCTGCTTTTAGAATTTTAATTAGGTTTTCATAAGTACGTATAAAAACCCAAATAGTGCAGGGTAGGCATCAACACAGGGCAGAAGCCACATCCTGATGGCCTGTCTCCCAGGTCCACCCTGCAGATGTGCTACATTGTGTTTAGTTTTAAAAGTGGTTAAAGACTGTGTTTCTCTCTCTGTGTGTGTGTACATTTTGTGATCTAGAAAACTCACAAAAACATTTAAATTCCCTGCTTTTTTTTTTTTTAAGTCTGCACCTTTGGCAGACCTTGTATAACTCTGTTATACAGTTGCCAACAGGCCAATGTGCTCACTTTGTCTTGTCTATAGGGGGCCTTATTCCTTAATGATTCCTGGTTGTCACCAGATGCTTGAGACACTGTAACCTTGCAGATAACATTGACTTTTCCAGTGAGGACAGCATAAACATCATTAATTGCTTTGGGTTGCTGACAATACACTTACTCCATTTTTCTTTCAGACTCAAGGCCACTTTGGAAAGTGTCTGTTGAACGCTTTTAGAAAATTTGACATGTATTTGGCCAGATTCAATGGAGCAAAACTTTGGCCTTCAATCTGGTTTTTGGAAACATTCAAATTAAAAAAATCAGAACCGACTGGGCGGTGGTGGCTCACACCTTTAATCCCAGCACTTGGGAGGCAGAGACAGGTGGATTTCTGAGTTTGAGGCCAGCCTGGTCTACAGAGTGAGTTCCAGGACAGCCAGAACTACACAGGGAAACCCTGTCTCGAAAAACCAAAACAAAAAACAAAAACAAAATCAGAACCAAGTTTGGAGTAAAAAACTATGTTTGAGTATGAAATGGTGAACCTGTTTCTCGTGGGTGGCTGCTAAGCTGACTCATTGGTGATGATAATAAAAAATAACTAAGATTGCTTTTGGGAGGTGGCCTTTTCTCCCACTGTCAATCATCAGTCCTACTAACCTCATATTCCGTGTGTGGCTTGAGTTCCTATACACATTGATCCAACTCTAGCCCCTTGCTTGAATGATTATATATATATATATATATATATATATATATATATATATATACATATATATATTCATGTTTTTATACATATGGCATTCAAAATGTAAGATTCATTATTGAATGTCTGAATAAAGTCAGTATAAATTCTAAGTGTCCACATTATTTTATTTTTACTTCTCTTTCTCTCTTCCTTTCTCTCTCTCTCTCTCTCTCTCTCTCTCTCTCTCTCTCTTTCTCTCTCGCTCTCTCGCTCTCTCGCTCTCTGTGTGCCTGTGTGTCTGTGTTTGTGCTTGTATCTACACATATGCATGAAAGTGGAACTCAAACTACTGTTGGTTGTCACTCTTCTGAAGCACAGCTCACTTCTTTCTGAGACCCTTTCTCACGAGCCCTGAACTCAGCATATAGGCCAGGTTGGCTGGCTGCCTATCCCTGGGATCCAGTTATCTTTGCCTCCCAGCTTTGGGGTTTCAAGCTCAGGATACAGGGATTTTGGAGTCTGGGATTTGCACTCAGCTCCTTGTGTTTGCTAATGTAGAACTTTACCTACTGATTGCTCTCCCCAGTCCCTGCTGACAGTTTTAAAGGCGACAAACCCAATTTACACCCGTCAAACATCTGTTTTTCACACGTGAATGTGATGTATGAAAACAAAGCAAATAAAAGATGACTTGCGAGTGTGTGATTTTCCTTAGTCACTGTGTTCTGTTCGGTCACATCGCATCTGCTCTTGGGTTCTGGGAGGTGCGGTTTGTGGTTTTGCTAGTGGGAAGGGGCGCATAGAAGCTGAAGAATCAAAGGTGAAACGAAACTCATCAAGAATTGTTGCCTACTGCTCACGTTCTGCTTTAGAAATAAGCACATCAAATAGAGTTCTTGATACTGCTCAACGATTAAAGTGCTGACCTCGGAGGAGCAAGACACAGACACCCGGAAGCCTCCGGAAGTCTAAAATAGCTATTAAGTAAATATATTAGGATAGCAACCTCAGACGCCACATATCCCGTATGTGTGTTTGTGCAAACCCATCAGTGTTGTGTAAACCCTGTGTCCCATGTTTAGCAGCTCCAGGCAGAGAATTTTTGTTTGCACTCGTGGGAGAAAAAGAAAGTCACCTCTCCATGCACTCATTTGCATTTCCCTGGTGAAACTCGCGCAGGTCTGCTCCCGGCCACCGGTCTCCTGCCTTTGATACCTCGGGGGCCGCTGTATCCTCTCTAGACTCTATTTTGGGGCTCCATGATCTCATGCTCTCTGCAGACCACACAGCGCTTCCAGTCCAGCCCTCGCTGGGCCACGCGGGGCGATTCCAGCAAGAGTTCGTAGGGTGCTACGATCGCGGGCGGGGACAGGGTTTGGGGTGGAAGTTAAAGACACGCCCACGTCAGGGACTCAAAATAGCCCACGCGCCCAGGGCCCGAAATCAGACAGGAAGCCAAATACTCCCGGGCGTTGAGCGGCTCGGGCCAGAGCGCCGGCCGAGGGCTGGAAGCCAAGGGTCCGGCGGGGGCGGCGCGGCGCGGGGCGGGGCGGGGCTGCGAACCTATTAAACCTCAGCCCGCCGGGGGCAGAGTGGGGCGATGGAGCGCGACGGCGACCAGGCAGGGCACGGGCCCCGGCACGGGCCAGGGGGAAACGGACGCGAGCCCGAGTCTCCAGCCGCGGCTTCGCTGCTGGTGCCCATGGACCTAGGGGAGGAGCCGCTGGAGAAGGCGGAGCGCGCCCGCACCGCCAAAGACCCCAACACCTACAAAGTGCTGTCGCTGGTAGGTCGGTGCTCGCCGCGACCCGACACCCGGGAGGGAGCGAGGGCGAGCTGAGAGCACGGTCAGCACCCGGCACTGGAGAGGTCGGCTCCTGCGCCAGCACGGGGTGACCTGAAGGGTCCTTACCCTCGCCCAGCAGGCTGCTAAAATAGTCACCTTGAAATACTGTCCTCTCCCCCCAGAGAATACAGGATATTTAGAGGCAGAAACAAATGATCAGCTAGTCTTGGGATAGCTCAGGAATGTTTGTAGCCTTTTAGGTGGCCTGGTTCAGGGAGCAGGTGGTGCTCCTGGCTTTAGATGAATTCATTCCAGTTGAAAAATTTATCACAGCTTTTTAAAGTATCGGGAACTTTAGAAAACACCCATGTTTGGCTCTGTCGTGGTATTTCCTGGCAGTTGTTTAGAAGCCCCATCGATATTCATGTTTCTGTGACTGGAAAGAGGCCTGGGATTCAGTGCCCACTCTTTGAACCACAGACAGTGCTGTTTGTGTTGCGGGCACAGCTGCCTGCTATATTCTTCTGCTATTTTGTTAGGACAGTCGCAGGATCCACAGCCAACTTTTGGAAATAGGATTTTCACTCCGGATCTTCCTTGGGTCAGAAAAGCTGAGTCCTATAGTCGTTCTAAGTTTTAGTGGGGACTTCCATTATTCTTCCCAAGCTCAATTTTGTTGTGTTAAAATGGGAGCGCATAGCATAGTTTCAATGGTACTGATGCAGGAAATAAATTCAGAGCCGATGGAAGATGTATTATTGAATAGTATGTGCAAGCCACAGCTTTCTGTGGATAGCCCACCCTCAAACATATGGCTACACTTTGTGGCTTGAGCACTGTTTTGTTGAAAAAAATCTCCTTTCCGATGTTTGAAGTCTCCTGTTTGACATCATTTCCATTTTCACTGTTCCTAAGGTTCTATGCAGATACCGTTGCACTTTGAGAACCAGAATTCCTAGACTTAAGAGATGGTGTCATATCCTTAGTTTTTTTTTTTAAAAAAAAATAAGTCCGAGGGTCAAAGGAGAAGTCTCTCAAACCACAGGCTGCTGTATCCCAGGGTATAATTTTGTATCATATGTCACTCATATGATATTGATGGACATTTATTTAGTTTGAGTCTAGTCTTTTTGTTGTATTTTGTAATAGAAGATTGTAGGTGTTCCAGGACTACTTAAATTACTGAGTATCAGTACCTTTAGCTACTATGAGATCCTCAATAAAGACACACTGAATATTTATGAAATTATAACATAAGACATGTTTATATTCAGTTTTACTCATTTGCTTATAGGCTTACAATAGATGTCAGCACAGGTCCACCTTTAGAACACAGAGTTTTCACTCTTTGACTGTGATGAACTACGTGGGCATTTAAGTTGCCAAGGGAAAAGGCTGAGCAGGTCATGGTACTGAGATCAGGGTACCAGAGGTTCTGTTACGTTTGGGCCTCTGCTGAGAACACTGGACGTTGGAGTGGGGAATGAGAATGGATAAGCAAATACACATCTACATACATACATACATACACACACACACACACACACACACACACACACACACACACACATGCTTTATCCATTCTCATCCCCCACTCCAGCTGTTCAGTGTTCTCAGCAGAGGACCAAAGCATTGGAACTGTAGTTTACAGTTGTTATGAGCCACCATATGAGTGCTAGAAACTGAACCTAGGTCCTCTGCAAAAGCCGCAACGTACTTACCTGCTGTGCCGTCTCTCCAGCCTCAGCTTCATATCTTATGATACACGACTGAGAGACATAAAGTATAAGTCGCTTGATTTCTCACTGGAGGTCTTAGTTCAGGACTGAGCTGGAAGTGAAACCTATTTTTTCTCTTTTCCTCCTCTACTTTAATAACCCTCTATCAGAGGCCCTCAAAGCAATTTGATAACTGTCATCAAAGAGCCCTGGGATATGTTTTCTAGAGACAGCCATAATTATTGGATTTATCTTGTTTCTTTTTTTTTTCAGATTAAGCATCAGCACATTTTGTATGAAGCTAAAGAATCAGGTTAAACTAATTGCATCCTGGGTTAGGATCAGGGAGGCCCCCACTCCCTGGCCACAGGATTCTAATGGAACAGGATAATCACAGGGATGCCTTGCAGAGGGAGGATGAAGCAGTGGTGATACGATTGTGGATCTTTCTCAGATTTTCTCTCATTAGTGAAAAGAATGTGGTTACGTCAGAGTAAACGAAGAAAGAGGGATCTTGTCCTAGCCTTTCTTGCCCGGGTGATGCTTCATCTCAGGACTTTGGGCAATGGTAAGGATTCTGCCTAGGTACCCAGCAGGACTAAAGAAACAGCAAGAGAGAAAAACAAGCACTGGTTTCAATGCCCTCTGTGACATGTGTTAGCTTTCCCTGGCTGTGATGAACTATGTGGGCAATTAAGTTGACAAGGGAAAAGGCTGAGCAGGTCATGGTACTGAGATCAGGGTACCAGAGGTTCCCTTATGTTTGGGCCTCCGCTGAGAACACTGGGTGTTGGAGTAGGGAATGAGAATGGATAAGCAAACATAGATGGAGCCCAGAATCCCACAGTCCCCTTGGAATGAACACCATCCATGACCCACGGATCTTCCACGAGGTAGATTCTCATATCTGCTACCTCCTAATAGCACTACCCTGTGGACTAAGAGTTTTAGCTCATGAAGCTTTGGGTAGATATTTGCAATCCAAAGTATAGCAGTGTTAGGTATGAAGTGCCTTTGCTTGGTTCCAGATCAAGCTTGAACTGAAATATTCACTCCTAAAGTTGGGCTCAGGTATTTATCTAAAATGTCGTTGATTCCTATTCTAGTTTTAAAAGGACGAGTGGCTTTCAAGTAGTTTGCAGTATGTGCTGTAGTTAGGCCCTCTAAAGCATTACTTTTATGAGTTTGTGATTTTTCCCCCTATAATTGTGAAGATAGAGATTTGCTATATGACACAGGCTTTGCTGTTGGTAGTGGTAACTGAAGACTGCTTTGGCCTTTCCATAAAAGAGTTCTTTCTAAGAAATGGAAGTTGACCTTGGTCTAGCTAGACTAGGGTATGACAGGTTAATTCTCTAGCTTCCTATTATCCTATCATTACACTACAGTGTTCACAATAACTCTCTCAGTCAGGTTTGGATTGACATTGTCCATTGACTTTCAAACTTAATATCAGCTTTAGCATTTTATTTCAAAATGACCAGGCTATCTATAAAGCTAGAACAGCCTGAAATTTGTCTCTAAAGGTATTTGTTTCATATACTCTAATATGTACGGAGGATTGAGGAGCCCAGGTACATCGTGTTCCCATTGGGTCTCTGACAGTACCTGACTCCCATCAGCAGTTTGGTTGGTTGAATGAATATACCACACGCTTTATTTCCAGTTAGAATCATAGGAAGACAGAACCCTAAGCTATAAAGTCAGAATGGGAGGAATCCAAATATGGACGGCACTTGGCTATAAACTCGGGGTAAGATAAAAAACGGGGATACTATTTTATTTGGATGATGGTGATGGAAGAGGTAATGAATGAACAGGGTGACTGAGAGCCAGCATGCCTAAGCAGAGCCTGGCTTAATTTAGGTTCAGGATCAGAAATGTTTCCCTGAGCCTTCTTCCCCGTTGGCACATGCAACTCGGGTGTGCCTAGACCAGGATATATAAAAAAGCCAAAACAAACCTCCCTCATCTATGCCAGGACTTCTTGTGCTTTGGTAATTCTGTTGTCTTACTTGTCTTTCCCTGAATTCAGCCATGGAGTCTCCTGCAGATGTTCTCCTGGGTCTTGTCTCCTGTTCCTTCTCCTCTGCCTTGAGGTCTGTCTGTTTGGTTCCTCCTGACAGGCTCTATAGCCCAGCATTTGTACCCTACCTAGTCTCTTTCTCAGGAACACAGCCATCTTCTCAGAACCTTTTTTATTCCTCTTCTATTTCACTTTGCTCTTCCCTGTCACTGAAACATCTTAATCATGACTCTGGACAGTTGCCATAATGGCCATGTTGAGCATGTTAAAACACCATGGATGAGAGAGAGCTGAGGCCACTCACCGTTCTAGGATATGGACAGAAATTTCAGTTGCCAACCCCTTTTCTTCCAACTATTTTTTCTTTTCCAGATACCAATATTTAAAATGAAAATAGTTTTATTTTATAGGCAGCATTATTTTTTTGAGTTTGATAAGTACCATCAAAATCTCTTTGTCTCTGTCTGTGTCTCTGTCTTTCGTGTTTAAAGATTAGCAGATATATTTCATCTGAGTTACAGGCTTTGGGGACAAGCCACAGAACCTAATCATGATTCATAACTTAGAGCAGCATTTCAATTTTCAAGCAACTTATCAATGAACAAGCTTTTGGAAGATAACATAAATAGAGAACTGTCTTTCAATAAAATAAACTTGATTCCATCAACCATGAAATATGTCCTGCTCAAGGTGGTCAATAAGAAACTTTGGGCTTTTGGGGTCAAGAAAGAACAGATTATTTATGTAAGCATAAATCTGTACTGGAAGAATAGATAATCAAAATGTTGATTCAACATGACAAATACCTCACTGTCTAAATGAAAGTTACGCATTTACTAAGGAGAGAAAGAATTGAAGAAGGTTTTTCAAAACAGTGAGAAGAATGTTGTGTTAAATATTAACTGGATCATGTGACCACAGTATTTTAGTTAGGGAAGGCTTCAGGACAACAGTTGAATAGTCTGGAATGGTTGTTGTTTTCTCCTCTTGTTTTTCAGAAGAATTGGTGGAAATGTATGTGGTAAAGTCTTGAAGGTTATAAATGTTCATGTCTGTGTAAGTTTCAAAAGCATTTTCCCATATATGTTTTTATTGACCTATGGTACATGAATTCTGCATTAGGAAAACAGTTCTATCTTTCAGTTAAGGAAGTAGGCACAGAGGGATTCTTTCAGGATTCTAGAATGGTTGCATGCCTGGAAACCCTCTGGGGTTGCCTTAAAGGCAGAGATTCCAGAGGACTCAAGTTCTGATTTGGAAGATCTGGAAGTTGTGAAATGCATCCA
>NW_021604616.1:601375-601646 GCF_004785775.1 Grammomys surdaster | reverse complement strand
GTCTCTCTGTCTCTCTGTGATGTATATGTATGCAAGAGTGTGTGTGCTACAGATAGAGGTCAGCTTGTTCTGTTGTTCCTCAGGTACCTTCCTCTTGTGGTTTAAGAGGATTCCTTCAGCAGCCTAGGCTTCCAGCAGCCCAAAGATCAGCCTGTCCCTGTCTCCCCGTCTTTGGGATTACAAGCACCTGGCTTTCCTTTTTCCTTTCCTTTCCTTTCCTTTCCTTTCCTTTCCTTTCCTTTCCTTTCCTTTCCTTTCCTTTCCTTTCCTT
>NW_021604616.1:592757-601275 GCF_004785775.1 Grammomys surdaster | reverse complement strand
TCCTTTCCTTTCCTTTCCTTTCCTTTCCTTTCCTTTCCTTTCCTTTCCTTTCCTTTCCTTTCCTTTCCTTTCCTTTCCTTTCCTTTCCTTTCTTTTTCTTTTTCTCTTTTCCCTTCCTCCCTGCCCTCTCTCCTTCCCTCCCTCCCTCCTTCCCTCCCTTCCTCCCTCCTTTCCTTCCTTCATGGGTTCTGGGGACTAAACAGAGGTCCCTGCTCTGACACTGTAAGCTTGCGCTAACTGAGCTATCCTTCTGGTGTGGTGTGTACTATTAATGAATAACCAAGGGTATTCAGGTGCAGCCTATTACTTTTCTCTGTCTCCACTTCTAGAAATGTACATTGCTGAGCAAAATCCACAGCATTAATTATAGCAAGACCTTAGCCCTAATCCCACCTCATCTGTTCACCCTCTCTGTCACATCCAGATGCATTGCTTCTGGCTACCCCAGTCTGTCCCCTTCTTTTCTTCTTCCTTTTTTTTTTTTTTTTTTTTTTTTAAAATAACGAATGATGGAAATCCAGGAGCTTGCTAGTGTCTGATGCACAGAGTGATCATATGGTGAGACATGTTTCTCTTGATAATTTGCTGGCTCACTTTTCCTGGGCAGCCCACAATCCATGCACATTTAGTTACTACTGACTCAGTAATTGTATGTGTGTGTGTGTGTGTGTGTGTGTGTAAAACATTCACAACCAAGGCCGTCACTGCTTAATTCTCTCACTGTACTGGAGGACTTTACAATTATTCCACTGTCAAACATCCTCTCCAGCCGTGATTTGGGAACTATGAAGAATAATGTTCTAGCTTGTTCCTATGCAAGGCATTTTTGAGAAGAAGTTTTCTTGTTTCTAAAGCTAGTTTCTTGCCATTGGAAAATTTGTGGCATTGACACACACTTGCAATGGGCCATTTGAGGCCTGTAGTCTCTTACAGAGAGAACAAGACAGGGACTAGCTTTTATGGTGACATCGTATATATTACCAGAATTCTCCCACATAGAATCTCACATTAATCTAGAGCATCTTCATGTGATTTTTCAATAAGTATGCTTATAATTCAAAGGCAATACATCTGGAGCAAAATTTCAGCAGAATATTTAGGCAGCAGTTCTCAAAATGGGGTTAGCAGATTCTTGGGGGTTCCCTAAAGAACTTCCAGGGGGGAACTCTAGCTCAGAATTATCATCATCATCATCATTGACAAGGTTTCACTATGCCTCCCTGGTTGTTTAGGAATTCCATGTGTAGATCAGGTTATCCTCAAACTCATAGAAATCCCTACTGCCTCTACCTCTGGAGCGTTGGGATTAAAAGGTGGGTGCATCATACCCATCACAAGTCAGTCTTGCCTCACTATAACAGGAAGACGGTCCTTGTCCTTTTGCCATGTTGGTTTTGGATGAGTGTCTTAGTGTAATGGAGTGAATGAACCCAATGGCGACTTGGTGGAAGGGAGTTAAGATAGTGTGTGTTCCTTCTCAACCAGTTAAAACTAATCCCTGACTAGGTACAAATGAATGAGGCTGTGACTATAGATATTTAATTTGGCTTTGACAATTCCTGGGGGTCACCCCAATCTACTCTTCTAACTGCTGGCCTGGCCTCCTCCCCAGCAGTGTACCCCAGACACTTGCTGTTTCTCCTGGCCACATGTCTATTGTCCATCTCCCCTTATTCCTCCTCTTTTTGTTTGTTCTTTTTTCTTCCTTTCTTCTCTTTACCCCCAACCAGGCAACGCAAAACCCACCTACCTCTAATCCTTCCAGTAATTGCCTGTAGCCAATCTTATTTAACTAATAGTTTAAGGAACAAGATTTGCGTAACAAAGCTTGTAACTTTGAAAATTCACTGGTTGGCCTAGACTTTCAGGTACAGAATTTAGCATCATAACACATAGCAACAGACCAAACCTCCTGAGCTCTGGGCTCAATTAGACAAGTAGTCATGGACTTCTATGTAAACATCAACCATAACACGCCCCCCCCACCTTATTTTAAAAGAATGTCCTAGATAGAGCAACAAACACATCCCTTGCTACACTGATTTTATTAATTTTCTAATTCTAATTACTAAGGCTGTCATTCATTTTTATGTATGACAGAACTGAAAGTGTGCATATAACACACCAGCCAGTGATGGAAGTACAGTAATTTTCTACCAGGAATGAGAGTCTGCAGTTAAGTTAAAACCAGATGGCTTCCTCCACTTGGGGCGGTTTACAAGCTTGCACCACTATACCTGGCTTTTTTAATGTGGGTCTTGTATGGCAAGCAGTTTCCTCACTGAACACTGAGCCTCCTCCTCAGCCTGTACAGATTCCAAACACTTCTGCATGCACTGTATCACGCAGTCCTGTCAGCCTTCAGCACTTGTTAGAGGAGGAAAAGTCATGCCTCAGAAAAGGTTTAGAGGTTATCTAAGATCACAAAACGTGTAAATCTGTGGATCTCGCAGTGTGGTTGTTGGTGAATAGTTTTAGAGTCAGATAGAATTAAGTTTAAACTAATATTGTGATTACCTGATTGAGTAAGAAAAGACTGTGTCCTGAATATCATCTTCATCAGCTGTCAAGCTAAAACCACATTGCATGTTGTTAGGAGAGTCAGATAATATATACGAGGTGGCACATTGTGTTCTCTAAACAAGTATTGTAGTTAATAGTGTGACCTTGTAACAGCTCAGTGTCATCCCTTTGGAATTTATAAGAAATCAAGTGTCAGAGGCCCCACCCCAGACATTCTGGGCCATCATTTTGTGAGTTAAAATTTGGAGTGTCCCAGCATACCACGGGTTTGAGGCCCAACAAGTAGATTTTTTGTATCTGAGAGTTCTAATCAATAAGCAACCATGCCATTCCTATCATGCATTAAATACAGAAAACAAGAAAAAAAGCCAAGTGCTAGCCATGGCCTGGATTGTGGGAACTGGATTGTGCTGGTCCTGCTTCCAGTGGCCCATCTGCCTTCCTGGACAGCAGTGGGTCATGTGACAAGGGACTCTTCCCTCAAGGCACAGTTTCCCTCTCACCGTGAACTAACTCCCTGTGCCGTGCCGGAGGCTCCCGGTGGTTTAATTGCCATCCTCACCCTGCTCTGACTTGCCCCTTAATTGCTGTTTATTGCTCCAAGTACAGCACAGTTTCTGCTATGATCATTCTGAGTCTGCTGTTTATCTATCCAGGCGCCATATTGATTTTTCTTACAGCACACGGTCAGGAGAGCTCTCTGGTTAAACTTCCACCTCAGCACACTCTCTATGGCAGGGCAGATACTTGACACAGCCAAGCAAAGGAGTCTCTTAGTGGTGCTCCTTAGATGATGGTGAATCAGATTAAAGATTTATTCTTGGCAATGAGTTTGTTTTGAGATACCGCATTGTCCAAAACCATTGCCTTTCAGTAGAATTCCACCTAGCATGATTGAGATCTGAATTTCTGGGAGCAGTGTGAATGAAATCTGATCAGGTGGGAGTATGTGGAGCACTGTGGATAGATAGACTCTCAACCTTAGCTGTTTTCAGGTACCCAGGGAAATGAATAGAAAAGCATTCATGTACTGTTTATTCAAATACTTTACACAGTCAGCTTAAAGGAAGGTGCAATGAAGAACTTCAGCAGACACAAGTATGCATTCAGTTGTCATCCTTTGGAAACAAAGAAAATGCATCACTGGCTTTTCTGGAATGGTTCAAACAAAGTGAAGGGATCATGTAGAGTAAGTGTTATTTGTTATTTGATATTTGTTATTGGATAGTCTTTTCTCTTTGGACTCTGTCAGTTCGAGAATCAAAGAAGTCATCAAGATGTCTTTCCCAAGTGTTTCAGCAAATTTTCCCCACTATGTATGTATGTATGTATGTATGTATGTATGTATGTATGTATGCCTCTCTTTCTCTCTCTCCCTCTCTCCCTCCCTCCCTCCCCCGCCAGCTCACCCTCCCTCCCTCCCTCCCCCTCTCTCTCCTACCTACCTATCTATTTCTGTTGTCTGTCTGTCTGTCTGTCTGTCTGTCTGTCTTAGTTAGGATTTTCATTGCTGTGAAGAGACACTATGACCAAGGCAACTCTTGTAAAAGAAAACATTTAATTGGGGCTGGCTTTCAGATTCTGAGGTTCAGTCCATTATCATCAAGGTAGGAGCATGGCAGTATCCAGGTAGGTATGTCGCAGGAGGAGCTGAGAGTTCTACATCTTGATCTGAAGGCCTCTGGGGGAAGACTGACTTCCAGGTAGTGAGGAGGAGATTCTCAAAGCTCACTCCCACAGTGACACACTTCCTCCAACAAGGTCACACCTATTCCAACAAAGCCACACTTCATAAGAGGGCCAAGCATATTGAAACCATAACATTATCTCTCTCTTTCTCTCCATCCATCATATTTATCTGTCTATCAATCAGTCTATCCATCAATCTATTCATCAATCTATCCATCTATTATCCATCCATCTGTACAGTGAATATGTATGTGTGTAGATGCAAATAGAAGTCAGAGATCAATTTTTCATGTCATTCTTCAGGAGCTAGTCACCTTCCTAAGAATGGCTTTATAAGGTTTACTTGTTTCCTTCTGTGTGTTTTCCTTCATGTATGTGTATATCACTGTATACATGTGGGGGTCAGAGGATAACTTCCTGGAGTCTGTTCTCTCCTTCCACCATGTGGGTCCCAGGGGTGGAACCTAGGTCATCAGTCTGTACAGCCAGCACCTACCACTGGAACCATCTTGTTCAAGGTCCTTCACTGGAACCCAAGAATTTCTGCCTGTCTCCACCTCTTCACTCCCAGGACTACAGGCACCATGTCTCACATGGTTGCTGTAAGGGTACACAATTCACCAAGGAATGATACCCTGTACTCAAATAGAATGCAAAAGCAAAGATCGTTTTATTCTGCAGAAGTCCAGCATGCTGGGGTCTACTATCTGCCAAGATGGAGGGGCCCAAGTGAGCTCACAGGCCCAATTTAAAGCATTAGGGGAGTTCTGGGGAGGGAGTAGGTGACCTTTTTTTTTTTTTTTTTTAATATGTTGGCTCTATATCTAGGGACATTCCAGAAACATTGCTGAGGAGTGGGGGGCATGAAATTGTTGTTGGAGTAGTCTGGAAACTATTGCTGACCCGTTGATCTTACCTGAGGCCAGGTGGTGGTGCAGCTTCTGACTGGCTGCCTGAGGTCTGAGGTTTTTTCAATAATTGACTTGCCTAGACTTGCCAAGTTCTTGAAAACAGAGATTTAGGCCTAGTCTCCTGGAGCCTGTCATGGAGTCAGCCTGTCTCATTCCCCTCTTCAGTAATGGGCCATCTTGAATCCTTGAGATGTTTTTATGGGTTAATATTGTTTGAGAATCATCAATTAAACAGTGGAAATCTGTTCTTTAACAAACCTAACTAAAGCATTGATTATGCAGGGACCATAAGTCAAGGCTATTATCAATAGGATAAGAGGTCTGGTCAGGGCAGAGACAATGATGGTCAGCCAAAGAGACCAGTTGAAGAGGAACTCCTATCATCCCTGAGATTGTTCTCTTTCTATTCTTCTGTCTTATAGTCTCTTTCTGACTAAGGCCATGGATTCTTTGACCACCTCTGAGTGGTCAATGTAGAAGCAACATTCCTCACCTAAGGCTGCACAGTCCTCCCTGCTGCAAGAACAGCAAATCTAGGCCTCTTCTGTTCTGTAATACTATTTCTGCCAGGGAGGATCGGGAATCCTGCAGGGCCGTGATGGACTTTTCCATTTCTCATATATCTGCGTCTATCACCATCTGTAGGCTTTATAATTTTTATCTTAGAGTATTAATGTTGGGGCCCTTACACTAGCAGCTCTGGCCAGCCCTATGCCAAGAAGAGAACCTAGTAACACAGCAGAAATGGCCACCCTTTTTACCTGATTGTTTGGAGGTGCTAGCTGGTTGATGACATCTTCCTCAGAGTAATAAGTCAATAAGAGTAATAGGCACAAGCAATACTAGAACACAAAAATCACCAAGTGTTCTCTGGGGGCAGCATGTATCCTGCAATGGTAGGGGTTACAGTGTGGTTGGAGAGGTGGGAGTAGGCTGAAGGTACTTTGTTTGCAATGCAGAGTCCTTGTCCAGTAACCAACAGTTCTGTATTATGTCCGGGGTAAGAGGAGTTAAGAACTAGCATCCAATTGGCCTCTTGTCAGCCATTGTGATCCTGATGATGAGGTTGTTGTATCACCTCCTGGGGTACCCAGATAGAAAGGGGGGTCCCAGTTTATCCACCATTGCAGCCTTAACTTGGGAGTGGTATATCCACATCCTGATCCCATCTATCTTAACAGCCATAGGTGTGGTCAGGATCACGGAATGAGGTCCTTTCCAGTGAGGATCCAGAGTCTTGTAGTTATGTCTCTTAATCCAGACTTTGTCACCTGGTTCAAAGCAATGGTAGTTAGGTGAAGGAGCAGACTCATAAACCTGGCTGATGTCAGGCCACAGTTTCTTCTAGATCCTATGGAGGACTTCCAAGAATTAAAAAAAAAAAAAAACTTATATTGGTCATATTCAGCTAAGGTATAAGACTGGAGGTTAAGCAGCATGGGAGGGGGCCTCCCATATAGGATCTCAAAGGCGGTGGGGACTTATAAGTATAGGGGGTGTTCCTAGCATTTAAGGCATAAGGTAGGAGGGATGCCGGTTTCAAGAGGTAATTTGGTCAAGGTCTCCTTCAGGCCTTTGGGTTGATAGAACTGGGATGCTAAGGATGGTTTGCTTCCAGGGTGTCTGACAGCATGTGTTGGCTAGACACCCTTGAATATACCCCAGATAGGTGACCTCAAGTTGACAAACCTGGGCCTTCTTAGCAAACACTTTGTAGCCAAGCTGACTCAGCTCCTTTGGCCTTCTGGCGTATTTACAAGTCACCCCACTCTCAGGATGTCATCTACATACTGGAGTCTAGTTATTTGGGAGTACTCACCCAAGTTCTGATGCAGTGCCTTGTCCAAGATGGAGAGTGAGTTCTTGAATCTTTGAGGCAGGTGTGTCCAAGTCAGTTGTCCCTTGAAGCCTCTTTCCAAATCATGCCATTCAGAGGCAAATAAAGGCTGACTGTTGGGTGCTGAAGCTTCCAATGGATGTCAGGGGTAGCTTGGTTAACAAAAGCCATGTTCATGGCTGACTGATGCTCTCTGGCTTCTGAGTCAAAAGGAGTGTTGGTCCTATAGGCTTCAAAATGTCTTTTTTAAATATTCCCTGGGCTCTCATCCTTTCCCTTCATCACGTGAGTCACCTTAGATAAATTTGTGGGCTATCTGGTAGCCTCTCAGACCCCCCCCCCATCATAGTCTGACATTAGACCTGGAGCCTCTCCCTACCTTTAGCACTGTTAAAATCCCAGTTGGGTAAAGTCAAAGGAAAAGCTTCATCGACATTAGCCTGGACTTGCGTGGGCAGCCTATTTGCTTCTGGAACCAATTTCTGGGTGACTCCCATGATCCCCCTCTCTGTCATGAAGAGGACCTGGAGCAATTGCTCAGAGTCAGCCCAGGTGGGCAGGTGAGTCAGTGTGATTGAATCTAGAAGACCTGTAAGAGCTGATGATGGTCTTTCTAAAAATGGGGGCATCTGCAACTTCCAAGATCATTACTAGCAAATAGCACCTATGTCATGAACTGAGAAGATGCTCGAACATATAACAAGGACATATGCTCAACTATGTTCATAGCAGCCTTATTTATAATAGCCAGGAGCTGGAAAGAACCCAGATGTCCTTCAACTGAGGAATGGATTCAAAAAATGTGGTATATTTACACAATGGAGTATTACTCAGCTATTAAAAACAATGAATTCGAGAGGTTCCTAGGTAAATGGATGGAACTAGAAATTATCATCCTGAGTGAAGTAAGCCAATCACAAAAGAACACACATGGTATTCACTCACTGATTATTGGATATTAGCCCAGAACCTTGTAATGCCCAAGACGCAACTCACAGGCCACATGAAGCTCATAAAAAAGGAAGACCAAGTGGGGGTGATTCAGTTCTTCTTAGAAGGAGCAACAAAATACTCAAGGGAGCAAATATGGAGACAAAGTGAGGGACAGAAACTGAAGGAGGGGCCATTTGAAGACCTTTTCACCTGAGTATCCATCCCATGTGCAGTCACCAAAGGTAGATGCTGATGTGGAAGTCAGGAAGTGCATGCCGATAAGGGCCTGATATGGATGTCTCCTCAGAGGCCTTCAAGAGTCTGACATATTCAGAGGCAGATGCTCACAACTAGCCATTGAACTGATCATGAGGTTCTCAATGGAGGAGTTAGAGTGAGGACTGAAGGAGCTGAAAGGGTTTGTGGCACCATGAGGAGAGCAACAATACCAACCAACCACAGCTCCCAGGGTCCTAACCACCAGCCTGGGAGCACTTATGGAGGGATCCAGGGCTTCAGCTGAATATGTAAGAGTGGAGGGCCCTGCCAGGCACAGGTGGAAGAAGAGATCCTTGACCTCATGAAGGCTGGACGCCCCAGGGGGTGGGAATTTTGAGGGTGGGGA
>NW_021604616.1:579083-592657 GCF_004785775.1 Grammomys surdaster | reverse complement strand
TAAATAAAATATCCAATAAAAAAAAAAGAAAAAAAAAGAAAAAAAAAAAAGAAAGCTAGTCTCCCGAACTGCCAGTTTGAAGCTTGTCATGGGGTCAGCCTGTCTCACCTCATGCTTCACGGCACTTTACACAAGCTGGTTATATTCTGTCTCCTGGGAGTGGTCTTTACATCTTCTCTCCTCAGTCAGCACCAGGCTCCCTGGGATCTACTTCAGGGCAACTTCTCAGGTGAAATATCTCTTTGCTGCTCTCTGGCCTATCTCCCATGTCCCTAAAGCACTCCATTGCTATTAAGTCATGAGGAAGCCACAGCACTTAGTGGTTAGGGGACAGACTTTGGAACCAGAATCCTGGGGTGTTAACTTTACCTCTGCCAACAACTGCTGTGTGTTCTGGGCAAGACCCCAACATTCCTGTGTCTTAGTTTCCTATATGAAAAGGGATAACAGTTGCCACCTTCATCCCTGATAAACTCCAGATGCAGAATTTGTGTTTACTGTTACTGTGATGCTTCGTGATTTATTCACTGAGAAGTTGGAGCTCCTCGGGTAGCACTGCTGTGTGACTGGCTGGACTCTGGTGCTGTGCAGGCACCTGGAAGATACTCGCTTTGTTCTCATAGTCTACACCCTGGGGCCTACATAGCTGTCCAAGAATCACAAATGGGAGTTATCAAGCGGCAGCTGTGGGAAATGCTGCCCAGGAGCTGTACACAGGGCGGAGGGTTGGGAGTAAGAAGATTGTGGTCTTGGCATGAGGAGGCAACAGGCCTGGAGAAAAGGATCTGAGGAGAGGCTGCAGCCTTCACAGAGGCCCTGGGAGAGAGGAGCATGTGTCTCAGTCCCAGTCCTGGCTTGTCTCCTCCTTTCCCTCCCCATCCCCCTCTCTTGTATGTGTGTATGTATGTGTTGTATGTCCAAAGGCCAGTTCCTGGCAAAGTCTTGCAGTTTATCTGAAGGGTTTGGGTTTTTCGGAGTGACTGGAAAGTACTGAAGTATTTTTCTGAGGGTTGTTTGGTTTTGTTTTCTTCTTTTGGTATTAACAACAAGATAAGGTCTGATTTACATTTTAAAAGATCATTTTAGCATTAGTGATAGGAATAAAATGGAGAGTGGGTATAGCAAGATATACTGTCTTATTTCTATTTCTGGACCACTTTTCTCCCCATGGGGTGGGCACATGTGGTTATTATATTAACATTCTAATGAAATAATATTAAATACAGTAAAAAATTATGACCTAAGCTACATTTACAATGTACAGTACTAAGTTTTACTACAACATTGAAATTTACAGACATATGGAACATTTTTGTTGTCTTAAAATTTCTATTGAACAGCAACTATGCATTCTGATATCATAGAGATTTTGTTTGCATAATGTGGAGATCAAACCCTGGCCTTGTACACACTAGGTAAACAGTTTGTTACTAAGCCTCAGATCCAAAGTTCTTTTTTTTCTAACTCTTTATTGTTCTTCACCTCATAATAGTAGTAATAATAATAATAACAATTATGATAATAATAATAATAATAATAGCATATAGCACTTGTTAAAGATACATTTTCTAAGAAATCAAAATAAATTTGAAAGGGTTAAGCATAAATGTTCTTATAAATATGCTTTTAAGATTCTTTACCCACATGAACATGTATAATTAAATTGAGTGAAGTCATAATAAACACATTAAAAGTTATTATGGTTGGAAAACTGTCATCCCTCCCTAATTATAAACCCACATATCCATTACCTGTTTGTAAAATCTGTCCTTAAGTTGCCAGTATTATTGTGATTGAGCAACTCCTGGGACTTTCTCAAAGGTTAAAGGTTGCTTGATCACCTTTATACTGTTGCCAGTGAAAAGAAAAAAAAATAACTGAAATTTATTTGACTTTCTCTCTTTGTTTTTATCAAGTCTTCCATATTATTTATTGCATTTGTCTTTTGGCCATTTCATACATGTACGTACTATACTCTGGTTAAGCTCACTCCCACCCTCCTACCTGCCTCCTATATCCCTAGTCACTCCACATTCCTCTCTATCTGCCTCCCATATCCCCAGTCACCCTACATTCCTCCCTACCTGCACCTATTCCAGTTTACCTGTCATAAGCCTCAAGTTCTTTTTACCCTGTGCTTCTGATGGCTGACTGGAAGTAAGGATTCTTCCAATCTCTTTGTCTTAGAAGCTCTGTGGACATTGTCTTTCTGAATTTTATGGAAACTTCACTTCATATATGACTGAGGTATGGACAATGCTGTTGGACTCCGACAAAACAGGAACATCTCCTGATAATACACTGAAGTGGATGTCCAGCAAGGCTTTCTGCAACTCTCTTATCTCTTTCTATAGCATTCCTGTCTTCAAAGTAGGAATGAGATTTCCTTACTCCAGGGTAGGTAAGACACTCCTTATGTTTTATTGTCCACTATCCAGCAAAGGAGGGTCACATGATTTCTTTATGGCTAGTTACCAGAAAGAAAGATTAGTGTTTCATTGACTTGCTCTGGGGAAGAGAAATGCTAGTTTCTGAAGGCTTGTAAGACAGGAATAATTAATAAAGGCTGAAGTGAGTATGAATGTGGATGCATTTAATATCACATGTTGTTGGCAGATTTTTGCTGTTATCATTTTGCTCCAATAAATGTCTCTATGTGCGTGTCTTTGTGTGTTTATGTATCAGGTAAGTTAGTAGCATTGGAATCTCATAGGGTAAAAGATGTCCCATTTTTAGTTTAGAGTAAGTTAAGTGATCATCAAACGAACTGAAGCATTTGTGAAGACGTGATGAAGACGTCCATTGTTCATCTTTGCTGACCATTTCCAGTTATCAGTCTTTTCGGTGCTTGTTAATAATATTGATTTATAGCTTTTGACTTATTAGAAAATTAACATTTGTGTATGCATAAGGGGGTAGGGGATAACTTCTGGGAGTCAGTTCTCCCTCTACCACATGGGTCTGAGGGTCACATGCAAGGTCTCAGGCTTGGGCCAGCTCCTCTATCACTGATCCTAGATTTTTACCTTAAATGAAAGAGAATATTTACTATACTATTTCTGGGTTTTGTTGTCTCCCCTCCCCATTTTCAAACAATTTGGAGACACTTCATTTCAGTAATTTTACTTTATATCTTTAAAAATATGTCATTTTGATTTTTATTTATGTGTGTACATGTTGGTATGTACATGGGTTTCCTTTGGAGGCCAGTAGAAGGTGGTGGGTTTCTGGGAGCTGAAATTGTAGGCAGATATGAGGTAAGCCATATGGGAACACCTACTGACAATGCACTGAATGTGAACGCCCAACAAGCCTGGCCTCGTTCTACTGCATTTCTTCCATCAAAGTAGGAATGAGATTGCTTTCCTCCAGGGTAGGAATGAGGAGTGTCTTCTTGTTCACTATCAGACAAAAGAAGGTCACATGATTTCTTTGTCAACTTAGGTCCTGGGTAAGCACTCTCAGCTACTAAGCCATCTCTATAGTGTCTCATTTTATATCTTTCAATATTTTCTTCATCTACCATTTTATTTTTTATAAGGCATTCCTTCTACTGGACACCTCCCCCCAAGCTCACTGTGTTTTAAAAAAATGTTACATTTATTTATTTCTTTATTTACTTATTTATTTATTTATTTATTTATTTATGTGTAGGTGACATTAACCTGTTACAGCTTGTGCATGGCTGTCAGAGCACAGCTTGTGGAAGTCAGTTCTTTCCATTACTTTGTGGGTCCAGAGGATTGAATTTGGGTTATCAAGCTTGCCAGGAAGTACCTTTACCTGCTGAGCCATATGGCCAGCCCCAAATCTCTCTTTTGAATAGGTAACTCTTCTTCAGGATCAGAAATAAATAGACTATGTAAAAAAAAAAAAAAAGGTCACAAAAAATACTTTGTTATACAAAAAGTTCTATTGAAGACAAAAGACATTTAAAATATCAGAGCAAGAACATGCTGGTAAGATTTACTGATTCCATGATTGATCCAGGACACCCACCCTTGAGGGCATAAACCGAAATTCTCCTGTGGGAGGCTGCGTCTGAGGTGTACCTTCTAGCCTTTTGAAGACTGATCCTGCTTTGCTTTTGTGGGTTTCGAGTCACTGACAGAGTGCCTTGATGCTTGTGCCTCAGGCTTCAGTGAAGGCTTACAGGTCACGGAGGGATGACATCAAAGCTGAGCTGAGACGTTACTTTATGCTATCAGATGGACATTTTCTTCTTGGGCCTTTAACTTCAGAGAGAAATAGTCTGTGGGAGCACACAGGGAGAGACTGGAGGAGCCTTTGCTCACTGAGGCGGAGGCTGCAGACAGTACTTATTTTCTCCTCTTTGAAGATACTTGGTACTTATTAAACACAAATTGTGATTGAACACAAGAGGAGAGCAGATAACTTGGTTCTCTCTAGATCTCCCCAACAGATCTCTCATTTGAAGGACATGACAAAGGTGAGCTCCCAGTGACCTTTCTCTTCTGTGTCAGGGCTGATGCTGGAGGCCTCATAGTTAATTCTAGTGGTCCATGTTCAAGGGAGAGCCCTCTCCCTTACAAGACATAAGAGATTAAGTTGTCAGGGAGAAGTAGATTCATAGATAGTGCTGTATTTTATCAGGGAGGGAGGAGGAGAGGTACACGTTACTCAGAATCAGCACATCCTAAATGTAGTTTGTGTCTTAATTCAGCTTAGAGGTCTGACATTTGTAGAGGCCTTTGTGACTGACTGCCCACAGTTATGAGCTCTGTTTACTGGATCTGGCCATAATTTGAAGAATATTCTTATAGTTTAGTTTGTATTGTTTCTTTTCTATTTTTTAAGGCTAGCCTTTAAATTTGATATTTCCTTTTAACTGATCCTTCTCAAATCTTTTTAAAATTATAATTTGCAGCTCTTCTGCTTTCTGAATGGAAGGCTCTGAGTCCTTTCTTCAAGTGCAAATTTACCAGAGTAGTTCATCAAAAAGCAAAGACATAATAATGAAGGTGTTGGCTCAAGTACCCAAGGTATCAACACCCTTTTTTGAATCTTAATTGCAGTTTATAATCTGATAGAGCTCTGTCTACAAGACCAGTCCAGCCAACTGTGCTGTGTTTAGTTAGTAAATAAACGCTTGCACGGGATTTTTTGTTGTCAGGTTTCCATTAGCTGCAGGCTACGTTTCAAAGGTCTTCATTCATGACGGGTGGGCTTGGGAAAGTTGAAGATATCCACTATTGTCTTTCTTTCCCCTTAGGAAAAGGTTCAAGTCTCAGTGAGTGACACATAAGAGCAATCTAAAGTGCTTCTACTAAATAACTTTATTTTGTGCTTTCATCACAGAATTTCCCCCATCTCCTTTCTTACCTCTTTTGTCCTTTTGAAAAGGTGTGTGGCTACTGATGATTGATTGATTTATTGATACAGGATCTAGAAAGGATGCCAACCAACTCTACTTTGTTCAATGTTCATAACAGTGTGATAGATTGTTCTCTCAGAAGACTCCCTGGGTGGCCTGCTTCTCTCAGCATCTTGGATGCTCTCCGTGGGAACTCTGATTTACCTCTAGCCCCAGGCATGTCTGGGAACTTCTTGTGTGTTATGTTCAAGGGTTGGTCCTTTCATAGGTAGAAAAATGAAACAAAACTGAAGCCAGAGTCCCAGTGATCCTATGAACCATTCCCAGACCTCATGGCTGCCAGTTTTTCTAGAAGTTGCCATAATATAAGCCATAGAGACACTGGCTAGGTTCTGTTCTCTGGTCTGTCTCTAGCACTGCATAGTGGAACACATTGTTCAGGTAAGTGCTGGTTCATTAAATTGGCTTTGAACCATCCTGTCTGAAGCTGGGGCTCTTTTTGCCAGGCTGGTGTGTGCTTTTTCAGTGTTAGTGTTTGAGGGGGATCCAAGCATGAGGTTTGCCCAGGTGATGTGCCTGTTCAGGCTGTGGCCTTTTTCTCCCATTTTCAGTAACACAAGTACCTTACCATACAATTCCACTCTAGCTCTGGACCATCTATCAATAAGTCAAACAATGGAAGAGAGATGCCCGTGTGTGGGGAATAGACACAGAGGGCATCGACACCTGCCTGTATAGAACTCCAGAGGAAGATTACAATATATGCTTAAACTTCACAATATTTAGAAGATCTCCAATAAAACATTAGCCTTTGTGTGTCCTGTGGAAGTTGGATTCCCTTTCCTCTGGTTGCCATCCCCAGTGGAGGAGTCTTAGAAGACTAAAACGCTGCTGAGGCCTGAGTTCTTGCAGGGTTGGTTTTATTTTGTTTTTTAATTTCTCTTGCAGTTTGGCCTAAGGTTAGAGGTCTCAAAGACAGTGCATCCCTTTGATTCATTTCCATAAGACATCAGCATCTTTTCTCACCTGTTACACTTGGGTAGCAAATACAACAGTTGTCCATTTTGGATTTTTTTCATGTATTCATTGTTGGTATCCCTTATATGGATTGGGCATAAAGACCCTTAACAAATGGACCAAGTGGGTCAAGTCAAATGTGGGAAAAGGGGAATTTTTGCTTCTTTCCCCAAATTATGTTTTAATTCAGGCACCACTTGCTGGTTTTTGACTTGGGGCTTTAATGTGTGCAAGGCACCTTGTTAGATGTGGGAAGCACAGAAGTAAATAAATATGTCTATAGCTGCCTAGAGCTCACAGTCAGTCAGAGACAGGCAAATAAACAAACCCATGTGTGAGGTCTGGCTTCTCGTAACCTAAGGAAGAGGAGACTCTGGTCCAGAAGGGCAAAGAGCAGTGCCCTTCCAAAGTGAAGCAGACAAGCTTCATCTCATCTTGGTATGAGACCATGTGGACTCATACCACAGCCTTCCAGGATGCTGCTGAAAGACTTTTCTAGAAGTTTCTAGAACAATCCATCTGTGTTACTTCTACTGCTAAAGGCTTCAAGGTCTCCCCACAGTCCAGGTCTCTTCCATAACCCCTGTGTTTCACTCCTTACTGAGTTTCTGTCTTGCCATTTTTACATTAAACTCAAATACCCTTGATAAATTATTCATTTTTCCCTAGTTCACTTTCCTTAAACCAGTGCAATCATCATAATCACTCTGAGAATGCTCTTGGGAGGATTAAGTGACTTAATATAAAAGTTTAGAAAATACTAGGGTGTGCTGTGGAAGTGACAGGTGTTATTTTCTCAGATTCTATACCTATATGGGGCTTTTGAAGATCCTGTAGCATGTACTGCGTTTCTGTTGATCAACTGTTGCTTCTTGCTAGTATGTAAGGCTCCTTCTGGAGTTGTTCTCGCTAGACAGTTGCTCTGAGATGAAGGATCTCACCAGTGTCTTCTGTTTGCTTTGTGTTTGTGCTTCTCGTTGGATCTCATTTTGTCACACACTGCAGACAGGTAAGCACTTGTTCACTGAGAGAGAAGGAAATCACTTTTTCCTTCCAAATATCTTTTTGTGGCCTTGTTACCTCTCCTTTTGGCTCTCCATGAGGCTACCAGTATGTTAGCATCTTTTGCATTTTTCTACTGTAGCTCTTGTGAAATTCTTTTGTGTTAATTTATTTTAGTGTTCCCTGCCTCACATTTTATCTCTTCATAGGCTCAGAGTTGCTTCCATTGCTGTCCTGGCCATCAGTGCAGGAAGTACACACAAGTAGGCATTCACATCTCGGTGAATACTTGTTAAAAAATAATAATGAAAATTAAAATAATGCTAATAGGAGCTGAGAAGATGGCCCAGTGGGAACAGACACTTGCTACTTAGCTTAAAGAGCTGGGTTCAATCCTCAGGACCCACTTGTGGAAGTTGAGAACTGACCCCCATGCGGGAGCATGTACACACACACAAACACACACACACACAAATTATAGGTACATGTAATATAAAATTAATGCTACTGTATTTGAAGGAATCTGTGAGAAGAATGAGGTTTGTGAAAATGTGTTTTTTTTTATCTCACTTAATGGCAAAGAAAAACCTAATGATTTAGTTAAGGACTCTTATTAAACAAGCAGGAAGCTAAAAAATGAATATCCTTTAACATAGAGGCAAAACATTTCAATGGCTTTGTTTTTTTACTTCGTGTGTCTCATATTTCCAGGATTTTTTTGATAATTTTCAAGAAACTATCAAAATATAAATTGAATTATTCAAATTATAAATAGAAAATACCGATATACAAAAGTGTCTGAATTGTTTCAGAGGTGAACAGAGTTTGCTGAGGGTTAGAGAGGTGGGCCCTGGTACAGTTCCCAGAATGTTCATGATCCTCACAGCCATTTCGAACTTCAGGGATCTGCTGTCATCTTCTGGTCCCTGTGGGCATCAGTGTGCATATACAAAAACGCAGGTGATACATTCATATACATAATAAAGAATATTAACATAAATGCCGGGCAGACTTTGACCTCAGATTAATCTACATTAAGAAGAAAAACTGAGTCAGAGTTCACAGTTCTGAAAATGCTCCAGGGAAATTTTCCACTAAAATCTCAACTAGGTATGCTATAATAGAATGACAGGCACTGCAAATTTTGCTTTTTTTTTTTTTTTGTAAATATAAGGATACATGAAAAATATTTTGTTGTTAGGCATACATGTTTTAATTCTGTTACACATTATATTATAAAATGTAATTACAAGGAACTTAATTTTTGACAATGAAGTGCTAATTATGAAAAGAGAAGTGTGTACTTCCTGGTAGTTAATAAGTGGGCAGGGTGTCACGTATACACGGTTACCTGTAACATGGTTAAACCAATGGGAACAGTTTAAATGGCTGTTTACAATCAACTCTTTGCACTCTGTTCTTTTCCTTCCATTTCTCCCACACAAGTGCTCAAGTCAGCTTGATCCTAGTTAGCTATTCCACCCACGCTTTGACTCCCGAGGCTGCTGCGTTTCTGCTTTGTTGATTCTTTCTTCCGAGTTCCCAGGCTGAGCCAAGTTTTCAGCCAATCTCCCACCCCATTCCTAGACTTTAGGTCCATTGTGATCCAGATAGGTCAAGCTGGGCTGCCTGAACCTGCGGGTTCCCGATCAGTTGGTTGTCACCATCTCTGATGTTACTGCCACTCTTCCCCACGGTGCAGTCTGCATCCGGTTCGTCACACCAGAGCTCCGCCATGACTCTCTCACTCCCAGCAGTGCTCCCTGCTTGACCAACTTTGAGCTGCTTCTGAGTCCTACCACCCAGGCTCTTGGCATATGTGTGGGTCTTTACTTTTTTTTTTTTTTTTTTTTTTTTTTAAGTTTTATCAGTCTTCTCTGAGACCAGCTCCTGGAGATACTTCCACAGTAGAGAAGAGAATGTGACTTTTTGAACCAGTTTTTCCATTCTGTTCTTTTTTGTTTCAAGTACAAACAGTTTTGAAGTAACTGCGCTCAGATAATCTTTGCCTGCCTGTAACTGTATAGGCAGTACTGCTTTCCTGGTTCTCTGATACCTGCAATTTCACTTGCCATGATTTAATTAGATAACACTGGCTTGCCAACAATATTGTTTGAAATTTAGGTATATTAACATTGAATAATTGCATACTAACTTTGTTGCTAGCCCAGTAGTGGGCAGAGAACTACAGATGCAGATCGTCAGTAACCAGTCCTGTCAAGTATTTCAGAGTCTATCAGCGATTGGTCGACAGGCACCTGTCAGTCAGTCCATTCATAGGCAGCAACGAGTGTTTGTGTTGCTACCTTGGCGGCCAGGGTTATGCCTATGTGACATTCTATAACAGTGGGTAATTGAAAAGGCAGTTGATTTATAAAGCAAGTGCAGAAATGAGCAGAAAAATGACAGTGCTGGAATTGAATTCAAACAAAATAAAGATGCAGTTTTGGAGGGCGTGGCTTGTGTGGGATTGTTGACATTACCACAGTTTGGTGGATGAAGACAGGAAGGCGGAGGAATGGTGTGAAGGCTGTTCCATGGGTGTATATGAGGAGAGTGGCTGTACCCGTAAAAATGGGGAGCCCCAGGAGAAGTGACAGTAAAGTCATTAGTGAGGGGTCACAGTGGGATAGCAGTGTGAACTTAGCAAGGAAAACGACAGCACAGAAACAATCTTTATTTCGTACTGTAAGTTACCTAAAGGATGGGAGGGGAGCAGGCACGTACGTCAAAACTGCTTTAGATGGATTCTACAAGACAAGCTTTAGTTCTCTACTGCTTTAGTGTTTGTGGTTACAGTGTGTGAAATATAGATTAGTAGTTTTACTAGCTTATCCACTATATGGATAGTTTACAGCAAAAGAAATTTTGGTGTTTAGAATAGATGTACACTAATCGCCTTTCTGTAGCATCACACATTTATGTCGTCATATAAACAGTTCCAGAGAATTCTGTCAGTACCCTTTTCTGATACTTTATTCTGTTCTTTTGTCCTTATGTAGTTACTATTTACGTCTTCCTCTGATAATTCCCCACTTTTATGGATACGCTAATAGTTATACCAAGTCTGTGCAAGACTATATATATATATATACAAATATAAGACATACAAGTATATATAAGTATGTATAATACATCAGTGGATACATGAAATTGGAGTAGTACTGGACTCTATATCTGTATCATCTCTATCTATCCATCCATCCATCCATCCATCCATCCATCCATCCATCTATCTATCTATCTATCTATCTATCTATCTATCATCTGTATACCAGTCTGTCCTGGAGGTAGCTCTTACTCTTCCCTTGGTCACATAGCACTTTTGTGCATAGTCCTTTCTCTGTGAATGCCTACGTGCCCTGTGAGCTGACATTTCAGAATGCTTTGAAGGAAATGCCAACTTGAAAAGGTGGGCGGGGGATTGTTTTGTGGATTATTTTCCTCCTTTGTCTTCTGACCTTCCAAATTTGTTATTGACCTTAGGGGTTTCAGCTCAGTTTACTTCATTTTAAAGGCAGGAATCATGGGGAGGGAGAAGGTGAGAAAACAAAAACCCTGGAAGGAACCTGAGAGGTTGGTACAGTTGAATTCTTCTTTTATAGATGAATAAACAGATGTGTAGAACTTATCCTCTACCCCCCAGCTCACACTGCCAGGTCATGGCAATGTTGCAGCCCAGTGGTCGTCCCCGTGACCATGCATGGTGCATCTGAGGGTGCTGTGTTAGGTTTAGGTTTGGGAGTTCATAGTTAAAAGAGGCCTGGAGTGTTCCTAGACGGCAATAGGAAGTGGAGTCTCTTAATAGATTTTTTCTTTTAAGGATTACAACTTTCTTCCAGCTAATTCCTTTGTGTAAGCCAAGTGTTTCCCTTATTGCATTAACTTTGGATGATTTAGAAAGCTGCTGACTGACATTTATCACACTCTAAGAACATGACTTAAAGCACAGGTATGTGGTTTGAAATGTTCAAAAAGTGAACCTGTTTCTGTGATCAGCTGCAACATCTGGAAACATCTTCACTAGCAAAGTCAGAAGCACTGAAAGGGATGAAGTTGGAGGATTGAGGGAGTAGGAGGATTTCAGAAGACTAACGGTCCTTTTCTCTCCTTGCAGGTTTTGTCAGTATGCGTGCTAACAACTATTCTTGGTTGTATATTTGGGTTGAAACCAAGCTGCTCCAAAGAAGGTAATTAATGCATTAATGTGGGTATGTGTGCCTATGTGCTTCTCTGTGTGTATATGTCTGTGTGTGTTTCTCTATATGTGCATATGTGTACACTTATAATTGTATGTGTATGTGCATTTGTGTGTATATTCAGCATTATGGCATGATTGAAATAACTGTAACCTCCAAGTCTTGTGCATACTCCACAGATGTTGACTGTTTCTTAAGTTTGATGCTGGTTTAGGCATTCTTCCTGAAGCCCTATCTTATTTTGGCCATACAAAGTTTTTTGGGTTTTTTTTTTTTGCTTACAAATTTTTATATTAAAATGTGGAATAGTATCTGTGACCAAAAAAAAAAATCCCTTCCACAAAACCCAAAAAAACTCGTGAAGACATGACCAGAGGTTCCTCCAAGCCTCAAGGAGTTGGTTGCTAAAGCAGCTCTGGAGGTTACTAGGAGACCAGTTAGCATCTCTAAAGGACCAGAATCTCAAGAGGGTTTTTAGATATTTCTCCCATGCTAGTTTCAAAGTAGTAATGAAATCATCACATTTCTAATAGTGTTTTTCTCGTATCAAGTACAGGTTCTACACAACACTGAAAAACCACATTATAGATAATGAAAGCCAAACACAGGCAATTTCAGTAGTCATTCTTTTGATTTGGTAGTGTCTCCCCCTGTACCCCATATGGTAGTATATTGGTCATTCAGTTTTCAAAACTGAATATATTTTTGTCCTGTTCAACTATCCTGCTATTATAATATTACCCATCTAAATGTTTAGTGATTATTTGAAATATTCCAATTTTACCTGTCTGGTTAGGACACCTTAGAACAAATTCACTCAAGCTTAATACAAACAAAAAGGTGGGCTTTTGTGTTATCTAAGCAATTCTTCATAAAATGAACTAATTCACCTCATATCAAAGAAACTAAAAGATAGCTATTTTAATCTGAGTTCAGGGTAGCGTGCGCTGTGTTAACAGTTGCCAGATGCATATGAAATGACAGCAGTTACTGTGATACCATGCCCCGCCCCCTTCCTCAAATAGTTCTAGGAAAGTTAGTTTCCTCACTTTAGTTTCTCTTTGTAAAATTGCCTGGTTTCCAAGCGACAAATGTGAGTTACACTCCACGGTGGTGGCGCCTTGACTCAGGTGTGCCTTAGCTGGTGCATGCTATTTTGTAATTTTGTGATTGAAGTACCTGACTTATTCATAATTTTCAGTAAAAAGTTGCAAAGGCCGCTGCTTTGAAAGGACATTCAGCAACTGTCGCTGTGATGCTGCCTGTGTCAGCCTTGGGAACTGCTGTCTGGATTTCCAGGAGACCTGTGTGGAACCAAGTATGGTGGGAGAAGGGGCGGGGTTATACACAGGGGTGGTCACGGGAAGGGGTGGAGTCACAGGTTTCAGGAAAAGATCTCCAAGAAGCTGTGCATCTTCCTGTCTGTGGCTGGATTAACTCAATATTTTTTTCTTTTCTAGACACCATTCATTAGCTTTTGTTTATTTGTTTGTTTATTGAAACAAGGTTTCACTATGTAACCCTAGACATCCTGGAACTTGCTATATAGACCAGGCTAGACTTGAACTCACAGAACTGTTTCTGCCCTGAGTACAGAGCTCAAAGCATATACCTATCATACTCAACTTAGATTCTTCTTTTCTACTTTAGAATGTACATGTTTTCTACTGTAGCCTTTCCCTTTCAACACTTAAAGAAAAATCTTCACTTACTTCATCTCTGTTAAATGTTTTATGTATAAAAAAATTGTGTACACATTTAATGTGTGACAAAACTTTGTGGCTTAATTTTTTAAAATGTAGTCCCAAAAGAATACTTTAAAAATGTGAATATTTTCATTATGGATCTATTAAAGAAAGAATTCTTACCTATTTACTGAACATTTTAAAAATAAAATCTTTGAAACAGAAAAAAATTGAGATAGGAGTTGTAAGGGTAAAAATTAAAACAGCTTAGCAGAGACCACAAACAACTTGGCAAAGACCGCAGGACAGCTTGCTGAGCTTGCTGAGAGTAGCCCC
>NW_021604616.1:510993-579073 GCF_004785775.1 Grammomys surdaster | reverse complement strand
AGTCAGTCTCTCGTGTCTCCTTGGGTGCGCGCTAATTGGGACTTGAGATGGGGTCCTCTTCCTGGGTCCTTACAGAGTCAAATTTAGGGTTTTGGTTTTTGTTTGTTTGTGTTTTTTTTGACACAAGAGTCTTGTTCTATAGTTGTGGCTGGCCTCCAAATTGCCATTCTCCTGCCTCTGCTTCTTGAAGACTAGAATTATAGTGGTTTACTAGCATGCAGAGTTCTAAACTCTGAGAACCCTGGCACTGGCTGCTGGGACCAGCCAGGGTTTCCTTATGTTTGTACAATGATGATGACAATATGCCCAGTTTAAAAACAAGGAAATCCTGGGCTTCTAGTGAAGTCTTACCAGCGTGAGCCTGTGTGTTTGCCATCTGTTAGCTCAGAAAGGCTGAGCAGAAGCAGAATCTCAGGACTCAGTTATAAAATGAGTTGTCGTCTCTTATCCTCTTGTTCAAGATGGTGTTGATTTTACAAATGTGTTGAGCCACACATATTTGTTTGTTTGATGCTGGTGTCTAGCACATATATGGACTTGCAACAAATTCAGGTGTGGTGAGAAGAGGCTGTCCAGATTCGTGTGCTCCTGTGCAGATGACTGCAAACTCCACAATGACTGCTGCATCAACTATAGCTCGGTGTGCCAAGGTCAGCTTCCCTGCACTAGGCTCTCTTGGAGCCTGGCATCTTTCAGGGCCTTTGGGGGTTTTTCCTTCACCATTGTCTTTCCTAGGAGCAGCTGCATTTATTGTCATTACAGGAGGAGATGTGTTGATGAGCCAATCACATTTGCTTAAAAAGACTTGTAAAACTTATATCATGAACTAAGAACGTGTGATGTCACCCAGCTGAATGATAGTTACTATCTGTACAAGGTTGATCTTGTTCTACCCGAAGCCAATTTTCTATTTGTTTTCCTACCATCCCCCTCATGCCATTTAGATGGTGTTTGCATGCTTAATACTGTACTTGAGTAAGGAACCCGTTCCAGTTCTGGCCAAGGTTTCCTTGTAATAAAGGAGCACAGTCTTGGCCATGATTTGATGAGACCAGGCACATTCAGGGAGGAATGGCTGGAGATGGGAAATTAGTTCGAAGGATGCTAACAGTGCCCTAATGTTTTGCTCAAGAATTATAAGGTGTCTTGAAATCTCTAAGAGACTTGAGTCTAAATGTGAGGGAACTAAGCCACCAAAGTACCAATTGTGTAGGGAGACTGGGACAGGCTATACATTCTGGCTGAAAATACTAAGATTTAGGAAACAGGAATTATATCTCAGTTCTCACAAAGACCGAATAGTCCCTGTATGTCATGGAGTCAAGCACAATAACCTGTGAGGATACTTCAGTCCACCAATGCTAAGTCCCTTCTGTTAAATTGCATCATGTTTGCACATAACCTGTGCATGTCTTCACACAGACCTTAAATGTTCTTCAATTACTCACAGTACCTGTGAAATACAGCAGCTATGTAAGTAATTGGTATGCAACACCACTTGTGAAATGAAAGTGTAATGTTCAATATGGATGCCATTCAAAACAATAAATATTTTAAATCCACAGTTGGTTGAATCTGTGGGTGCAGAATATTCAGAGACAGGAGGATGTGTAGTATATTGGCATCCTGCAGTTTTGTTTTCTCCTGTTGACTGTTATTTTGAAACAGAACAACTGTTTATATTCATGGTATTTGTCTACTGTAAATGCCTCGAGATGTCTGTTTGTTTTGCTTTGGAGATCCCTGTTGCTGTGTCTAAAAACACTGCATTCCTGCCATTATCAAGTGTGCTAACTTTATTTTTTTGAAAATATTCCAGAAAAGAAGAGTTGGGTAGAAGAAGTGTGTGAAAGCATCGACACACCACAGTGTCCAGCAGAGTAAGCTCGTGTCCCAAGACATACATATTTTTCCCTTTTTGAGAAGGGTCTTTTTTTTCTCTTTCTAAATTAAGACTAAAATCAGTAATAAATCATTGGCTAATTAAACATTTGCTTTCACCAGACCATGTTTGCTGCTGGTTCTCCAGAAGTCTGCGGTATGATCCTCACTCTGGAAGCTAGTATAAAGAGACACACCATGAGTAATAGTGGCTGTTATCAATGAGTGGGTGGTGTGTTTGTAGCCTTCTATGGAAGAAAGCATCTTGGCTCTAGTTTGGAGTTTTTGGTTATGAACTTGTAGCAAATTATAGTTCTTTAAAAATATTTTTTGTAATTGTATGTAGTTTTGGCATAAATAATACATCTATGAGAGGAAGTTACATGAGTTTTGTAATTCATCTGTGTTCTTTTTTGAACTATTCATGTCAAATTACTATTTATTTATGTATTTATTTATTTATTTATTTATTTATTTATTTATTTTGAGACAGGATTTCTCTGTGTAGCCCTCACTGTCCTGAAACTCCCTCAGTAGACAGGATGGCCCAGAACTCAAAGATCTGCCTGCCTCTGCCTGTCTAGTGCTGGGATTAAAGGCATGTACCACTACTACCTTGCAGAAATACATTTTTTTTTACTAGTTTAAAATAATGTCTTTCAGACTTTAAAATACTTTAAACCTATATTTTTTATCTTATTTTGGTCATGTCTGTATTTATTTTGTCATACAACTTTTGTTTTTGTTTGAAGCAGTAGTAATGACAACAGAAACTAAACCTAAACTAAATAATTTCATCAGAAGAGAGGTTTTTTTTGGGGGGGGAGGAGGTCCTCTCTAAGCTGTTTTATAAATGCCAAGATACACTAATATTTTAGACTTGCTCAGTTTTTCTTTCTAAATGTTAGTCATTGCTTTAAAGTTAATGTAAGATCTTTACTGGAAAGTAGAACTCCTGTCATAATTTAGAACATGTTATTCTGGGAAATTTTATGTCAGTGTATTTACCTGGTGTTCCACTCACCCAGATTTCATGGCTTTTGTTGATTGACATAGTTTTGTACAGTGACTGAGACTATACACAGTTGATTGCAATCACTGAGGAGGGGTATGTCATCAAGAGTAGTTCCTGAGAATTGTACATCAAAGTTCTTCCTTTGGTGTGGTTGCTTTTAGGTCTGGATGTTTGCTTAAAATGGGAGGGCTGAGAAGATAAGAGAGAGAAAGCTCATTTGCCTTCAGACTTTGAAGTTCTGAGAAACTGTAGGAAAGGTGTTCACTGTTATTTAGCTACTTAGTAATTCAACTTTTCTACCATCCATTAGTAAAACTGTCGTGACTCAATTTCTGAGGTATGACTGTGTTTTGTTTGTTTGTTTGTTTATTTGTTTTAATCCATAGCTCGCTATTCTCTTTGCTGAGCATACTTGATACATTGTTTTATGCCCTTTTGGGCTTTCTGTGGCACACACCTTCTGTGTCTCTCTGTGGACTCATGTTTCAACATTTCTGGTCACTTCATTGTTTAAATATGTGAACACTGCATTTCTCAAGCTTCTGCACCATATGCTTACCTCTTTGAAATATATTGAACTTAAATACATCCAGGGAGGTAGCTGATGGGCATAGCGCATGTCTGGCATTAGTGAGGACAGATCTGGGCTTGATCCTCAGCATATAAAAAGGAAGCAAAAAAGCCTTATCATAGCATATGTTTTATGTCTAATGAGGTACCATCTACTGAAGAAGAGACAGAAGTTTGTTCAAAAAAGAATTAATGAGAAAGATGTCATTTATTTGTCAAAGTTAGTTTCTTAGAAAGTATAAAAATTTTATAATATGACAGTATCATTTGACCAAACATTTATAATGGCAGGAACTGTGATTGAAGTTCCTGTGTTGTAGCTCAAAACAGTTTGAATCCTTATAAATATTATTGATAACACATACATGTAAAATACTCCTTGATAAAATTTGTGTACAAATATAAATTCGTAGAGGACATTCTCTTGTCTTGCTGACTTTTCAGACTACCTCAGTTGCATGCTGACCTCACTGAGAAACGCTCATGAGTGTGGAGCCAGGGAGAGAGTAGAGCCAGGGAGAGGGTGGGGCCAGGGAGAGGGTGGGGCCAGGGAGTGGGTGGAGCCAGGGAGAGGGCATCTTCATTAGATGTGTCTTCATTTTGTGTCTTTACACAGTTTTCTTTTACTCATTACCAGATTTGAATCACCCCCTACACTCTTGTTTTCTTTGGATGGATTCAGAGCTGAATATTTGCGCACCTGGGGTGGACTTCTTCCTGTCATTAGCAAGCTGAGTGAGTAACTTCAGAGTTGAGTACTGAGGGGTCATGACTTTGGAGATGGATGAGGGAAGGGGGATGGTTTTGGAAAAGTACTGTGAAGCCTTTCACTGTTTTACCAAACTTCTCCCTTGTAGAGCGCTGAACTTGTCAGAACACTAGTGTTGATACTGTAGATCGTGGAAACTGCCCCCAGAATACTTCTAGCTTAATCGGTTGTCCTAGTATCTTAACCCTTGACCATGACTACTCACATTTATTTTTCTTGAGAATTTTGGGAAAATATTTACTTACTTCCTAAGTTTTCATGTCAAAATAGGATTGAGAAAGCTGACTGTTTTGGAAACTAATATAAAACTCATGTAGACTACTAGCCTCTGTTGTCATGTGGGTCAAACTGAATATCCATTCACTTTTGTGTTTTATTTTTTGAGACGTCTTATGTAATATAGGCTAGCCTTAGACTTCCTGTGTAGTTAAAGAGAGCCTTGAATTCTTGATCTTCTTGGCCTTACTTCCCAAGTTCCGAGGTTATCGGCATGTCTAGCCATGCCCATCTTCAGTTTCTTTATCTTAATGCTCTCATTGAATGACTATCCTCCACATTACTGATGAGCTAGGAGGTTTTTCTCTCACTGTCACAAATAAAGCTCTAAGTCTTAACTTTAGTGAGTTAGCATCATCATTGGAAGTGGGAGAACATGGGTGGATGTGACACCTGTTAGACTTTGTTAGGTGTTAGTGCTCAACAGTCGCTATCCTGGTCTCCATGCCCAAAACAGAAGGAGATATGCCCAGTTATTGTAGCGTTCTGGAATTCTAAAATAGTTCCTAGACAAATACATTATATTGTTTTAAACCTTAAACTTACTCTCAGTAAATGCATATGTATATCATTATGCTGTGTTCATTTAAAATTTTCAGTTTTTAATGTCTGCATGGAAGATAATCTTTTCAGTAGTTACTTGGCATAAATCTGGCCTGTGGACTTGGAAGGTGTTAGCCAGCCCTCTGCCCTTCCCTGAGACTTGTCTCTGTGGTACCTAACATGGTCCCTGAATTCAAACTTAAGGAGCTGTTGGCACTCATGTGTGACATTTCAACCAAATCAAGGCTTAGCTAGCTTAAGCTACAACACTGGGTAACCAGGACTGTTGTGGCTTGTGGCTGATGACTCAAAGCCCTTATGTATGAAGACACATGTCAATCTGGGGACTATTGTCAGATAACACATTTCAAGTGCTGGGGTCAATGATTGTATATTCTTTTCCCAAGAGTAGACAGTTCGGAAGAGTGAGACACAGGGCTAGATCAGGAGAAGGTCAACAGCGTCTGATTTCTCAGGTCCCCTTGACACACCTTTTGCTTTTAAAGTAACTAAGAAGCTCATCCATGGATGTCTGGTTTGTGCTTATTTATAGCCAGGGACAATGTCACCTTAACTACTGTGTCTTCTAGACTTAGCTGAGAGTGCAACCACTTTTTCCCTACACTTACTGTTAGTTAGCTATTTGAACACTAAGTATTAGGCTCTTCCAAGTGTCATGTTAGTACATCTGTCCATCTATTCAGGCTACTGATAATTGTAGGATAACTGCTTACTTGGCTTAATCATTTGCATATTGTTTTCTAACAAAGAATATAAGGTCTGGAGTTGAGGCTTAGGTGGTAGAGGGCTTGCCCAGCATACATGAAGCCCTGGGTTCAGTTCCCAGTACTGTATAAAACAGGCATAATGGTGGACAGCTGTAATCCTAGCACTGGGGAGGTGGGGGCAGGAAGCTCAAAGTTTAGTTTCTCCCTTGCTGCACACCAAACTCGATACCAGCTTGGGTTACATGGAAAAGAGGAGAAGAGAGAGAAATAAATAACACTTTTTATTTCATTTTAATACTAAATTTGTAATGGTTGTGTTACTTTTGACTCGTTCTGAATTTTGATTTGGCTGTGTGATCTGCATCCTGGAATAATTACTTTACATGATATGCCTAATAGCAATGTCTGTTGCTATTTTGTTTTCTGTCTAGAAAACTGTGGAACGTACACTAAAAACATGAGGCCGATGTACCCTACCAAGACGTTTCCCAATCATTACAGCCTCGTCACAGTGAGTAGGCATCCAGGCATTCTGGGTTGGGACCAGGAAGATGTAGTTGAAGGGCATAATTCAACTTCAGGCGAGACTGAGATAATTTGCTTTGGGATGTGAGCTATAATCTGCGGTTGCTCTTTCCTTAGGGACTTTATCCAGAATCCCATGGCATAATTGACAACAAGATGTATGATCCTCAGATGAATGCTTCTTTCTCACTTAAAAGTAAAGAGAAATTCAACCCTTTGTGGTACAAAGGGCAGCCGGTAAGCTGTTTGTCGTGGCTACTAAAACAGTTTATTATTCATACTTATTTTAATCAGAGAATATTAAACTGATTCCATAGGAATTTCGGCAATATTTGATCTCCCTTGTGTAGTGCTGGCAACTGTTGACAGTCTGATATGTATGTATGACTGCACAGTTTACTTTAGAGGTAGGTTTGGGTTATACCAAGGCTCTTTTTCCCCCTGGCTGAGCCTTCTCTCCTGAAGTTCTAGTTGTTCGACATAATAGTTTTTATTATTTATTATTTACCTTTATATGTTTATGGTACATTGTATGATAATTTGATGTAGGTATACAGCACATAATGATCAAATTAGTGTTCTTCATGTTTTCAGCTTCTTTAATATTTAATTTTCTAAGATAATTTGAAGTAATGCTAAGGGGATAAAGATGTTAACTACTATGGTTTGGTAGCATACCTCATATACACGATTATGGTAGCCTAACTGCTAGACCTTGAAAACACTGTCACTGAAGAAGAATGCATTGGTACTGTTCTCTGTCTCCTTAGAGGTTGGTATCCTCACTATCCACCTCCCTTCCATTGTCTTTGCCAGATTTGGGTGACTGCTAATCGTCAGAAGCTCAAGTCCGGCACATACTTTTGGCCTGGATCAGATGTAGAAATTGATGGGATTCTACCAGATATCTACAAAGTGTATAATGGGTACGCATGGATGAACTTTCCCTGGGTTTTGTAACATAGTGCAGCTTCTATTTCTCTTTACTCTTCCTTTAATTCAGTCCCCAGTTCCAACACTTGAATGACACTCTGAATTAAAGATCTTCTGGATAAGAACTTCTTTAGAGAGTCTTAGATGGTGCTGAATAGAAAGTAAAATCAGATGAACAGTTTATAGAAACACAAAAAGTGTTTTGATCTTTGGGCAATGTTTTTGTTGTTGTTATTGTTTTTTTTTTTTGGGGGGGGGAGGGAATACTGGGAATGTTGGTGCAGGACTGTAATTCATGTAGCAAGACACTGAGGCAGGATGGTTGTGTTTCAGGCGAGCCTAGGTGGCAGAGTGAGATCAAGGCCAGTTTATGTGAATGCAAGGTCATCCAGAATTTCATAATCAAACTTGGTTTCAAATAAAAACAAATGACAATTGTATAGAAGGAAGGGAGAAGAAGAGAGAGAGGGAGAGAAGGAGGAATAGAAGGCGGGAGAGAGAGAAGGGGGGAGAGAGAGAGAGAGAGAGAGAGAGAGAGAGAGAGAGAGAGAGAGAGGCGCACAGGCACAGAGAAATCACAGTGGAAACAGTTCTGAGCATAGTGGTGCTATGTATTTTAACTCTAGAAAGTAAAAGAGAAGGAAAAAAGAGATGCATTAAAGAATCTATAAGTAGGAACTACGCCATGGTGAAGTTTGGAACATTGTTTAAAAGAAGATTGTTGTATCTCTGTGCTTCCATTTCTAAATTGCTTTAATATATTTACTCTCTAACATAAGGGTGTATTAGATGGGCTCTCTGATTTATTTTCAAACTTGTACAGACATTTTAGGGAGAACTTTCTTTCGTTCATTTTAGCAAAACTACCAAAGTAGTTTCTTTTATACTTTGGAAATTTATGATTAAACTTATAACATACCTTACCTGAGAATGTCAAAAATACTCACAAATCCCAGACTAGCAAAGGATGGTTCTTCCTTGGTCACCTCTTGATACTGTGTGTTCTGTGTGGCTCATGGAAGGTGAGTGTATGGTATGTTCTTGTCTCAGCTGCTCGCCATAGTTTTTATCTCATAGATCGAGTGATCCAAGGTGCATCCCACTAGCCTAGGCAAACCTACAGATTAGTGAGGGACAGCCTAGATTTCCTAGATGTAGTAAAGGGCACAGCTGATGGTTTGTGGGGTGAACAGGCTTTGGAAGACAATGTTCACAGAACCCAGTGACCAGAGAAGGCAGAACTAATTTCACTGAAGGAAAGTTGTGTAGACGATGGTAGTCTGTTTTCACTGTGTCTGCTTCCCAGTCACCAGTTCTTCATGTGACAGTTGCCATTCTCAACTGAATGTATAATGCCTCAAAAGAAGACAAGAAACAATTTTTTAAGCCCAGCCACATTTATATGTATAAAGTTAAATCTTGGTCTTCATTAGAAAAGCAAATTTAAGTTTGAAAATAACACCTTCTTGTGTTTGTTGTGTTGGGGCAGGGGGAGTCTGTGGGACAGGGTCTTTCTTTATAGACATCAAACTACAGTTCTGCATCTGTTTCCTGATATTGAAATTACAGGATGGCAAATAAATTTCAAATAATTTCAAATGCAGCAGATACCTTCATTTTATCTGGTATCACTACTATTTTTAATAAAAAAAAGATTGACATTTGACATAGTTATTGCAGATTTGGTTTAATTTGTTTATCCTCAATTTTAGGTCAGTACCATTTGAAGAAAGGATTTTATCTGTTCTTGAGTGGCTACAGCTTCCTAGATATGAAAGGTATGTAGACAATTTCTGGGACAAAGGTTGCTTTGTTTCATAGACGTCACGTGCTTCTGTACATACTATAACAAAGCTGTTGTTTGCTCTGATGACTTACATCCAAAGAAACTGGTCAACAATTACAGCTTCATTTTGAAGAAGCCCAAGCCTGTAAATGGCTCCTCAGAGTTGTAGGGATGCTACCTCAGTGCTGTAGGATTTTTAATCAGGATCAACTGTTGAATTATTCTTTCCACTCTGTTTTTCAATGTGTTCGTAAAATATTACATTTTGATACTGTTTGATTTAGACCACACTTTTACACTCTGTATTTAGAAGAACCAGATTCTTCAGGGCATTCACACGGACCAGTCAGCAGTGAGGTAAGTTCATTCTTATTTATAATCACTTCATTAAACTTAGTATTCTTGAAGTGGACTTCAAGAACATTCTGTAAGGTACTGTGACTTCTGGAAAGAAAGCTGTTAGGGTTTTTGGAAAGCATGTTACATAAAATTCTATGTAACCGAAAATAACAATTTAAACAAAGCAAGAGATGAGCTGAGAGAACTGGTTTTGCTTACATTTTTACAGTGCTACATTAAACTTTTATTAAATCATGTATTCAGCTCTGAATCTTGTATCCTCTCTCCATAATCTTCATATCCTCTCTTTGCCTTTAACCTGAGTGCTCTATGAGAAGTCTTTAAGTATCTAAGACTCCAAATTTCTGTGGAAATATCCTCTTCTTAGCAGACACTCTCCTGACTGTGAGCCATGCTTATAATGGAGCTGGGACTTCAAAGCATGAAAGACACTATCAAAAGGGAAGAACCCGGCAAACAATAACTATGTTAGCTGCTGTGACACTAGAGATGGGAACCATTCACCTACGGAGTAAAGATCATAATGTGTCTTGTTCGACCTGCCATATTTTAGAAATTTAGCCAGTTCCTAGCTGTGGTCACTGTAACTTAAGCAGCACTTCCTGCTTTCTCAGTTCATGTCACCGTGCCGTTCACATGCTGTGGAGTATAGAGCATTAGCACGCAAGGCAACTTGAACTTCTTCCTCCCTGCATCCTGTGTTCTGTTTTCTTCTGATGTGTGAGTTCTTTCCTATGGCCTGAGATAAAATACAAACTAAAGACTTGGGGATCCTGTTGGACATAGGATGAAGAAGAGGTGTTGTCAGGTCTTTCTCGTCCTATGTGTCCAGAAGACAGACTACAAACCCACTGTCTTCCTTAGTAATAAACCCTTCTCCCACATTCCCACTAATTCCCTGTCTAGGTGACAAAGGTTGGATAGTTCACGAGTCTTTAGGATTCTTTATTGCTTGTCCAGATGGAAGCTTGGTCTGCTATGTCTACTGCGGGCTCTGTTTTGAGTAGCCATGTCTATGCTTCTTGGTCTAAGTGAATTTAAGCCTCTGAGGAGACCATCTTTCCTTGTTTTTCAGCCCTGTGCTTGGCACGGACTTGAACCCTTTGAAAGAGAGATACTATTCTGTGTTGCTTTCATATCAGACGAAAAAGGGAAATTAGTCCTCAGCCAGGTCTGTTTCTGTCCTTGGCAGTCTTTCCATCCAGATATGTGTCTAGCAGCTCCATGGCAGATAGCAGCCCCACTTTACCCAGCTCTGACTCTGGCGTCAGTAAAGCAGACATGTTCCGTGCTAGAGTCAGGGTTATGAAGAAGCGTGACCAGACTGGCCATCTCACAGTAAGACTCAAGAAACTCTTCTCATGATTATTACTATGGTTTGAACAATTGGCTAGGCATCCAGTGCAATTTTCATTATTTTACTTACGAATTTGTATTATTTCACTGGTATGTAAGATCCATGACAAAGTCAGTTTGGCTAAAAACCAATTGTTTATTTAGGTCATATGATTAAGATCCATGCAGCCCTGTCTGATTTGCTCAGTTTTCTCCTGTTTTCCTAATGTATTCTTGTTCTGGATGAAGCCCACTACTTTTCAAATCATACTAATCAATTCTTTTCAACTCTCTTAGTATTACTGGCACCTGAAAACCACTTCAATATTTAAAACTTAAAATCCATGTCATTCTGTGAGTGAAGCATCATGTTGAAGGATTTTATCTTGTATTACATGTTGAAGGTGTAGAAGCTGTAAGTGAAGATAGACAGAGAACAGAGGCAAAAGCTTGTTTGTGTGGCTTTACAATGCACCAGGAAAATAAACTGCCAGAAAGCAGGTTACCCAAACTCATAACTACTATATAGCCTTGGAGTATCAATGTACAAAATAGATGCATTTTGTAAGAAAATAAGGGTCTCCATTCCTGAGAGTTGTAAGTTTTTTTTTTTAAGTAAATAGAACTGCATGAAGCATTTATGGATTAATTTTATCCCCCTTGAAAATCAGGAAACATTGTGCTCATAACAGTGACCATTTAAATGATTAAAAAGTTCAAGACAAAGTTGTTAGTGGGAAATGAAATGCTAATTAAGAAGGCATTGGTTCTGCTCAGACACTGCAGACTTGAGGGGGCATTTGTTTTGTTGCTGTTTAATCGAATCTAGTCAGAGTGTGATACTTGAATCTCAGGGAGGGACTAGCTAATGGTAACCCCAGAGTACATAGTTGAATAAATATACAATCTGAACAATTCGACTCTTAATGATTGGCAGAGGTTTTATGATCCTGACCTGTATTAGTTTATCATAGGTTATCAATGCCTCAATGCCCCTTCCCTCCCCCCTTCCCCTGCTTCCCTCCCTCCATCCCTCTCTTCCTGCTTCCCTTCCCTCCCTTTCTTCCTTTCATGAGACTGTGATTATGTAGAAATAGCTTTAGCATGGAGTGCATCACACACAGCTGCTTGCCCTTCCTAGGTCATCAGGGCCTTGCAGAAGGTTGACCGCATGGTTGGCATGCTGATGGATGGCCTGAAGGACCTGGGCTTGGATAAATGCCTGAACCTCATCCTTGTTTCAGATCATGGTAATCTGAGTTCATGCATTCATTCTGTGGATTAAACAGTGTGTTTTAAAGAATTGGTTCAATTGATTCCTGTTTCATTATTTTTACTGAATGTTGTAGATAAAGCCTTTTGCTTTTAAATGTGATTTCTTAGGGGTAGATTTTAGGGAAAATACATTAAATATAAAATGTAAGTAAAGTATAAAATTAAAGAAACTTGTAGATATGGCCAGCCATAACCTATCTGACCTTTTCTCTGATTTGATAAAATTCTACACCAGTATTGAAAATACTAAAAATAATCTCCAGCATTAAATTTGAGTAAGTTTAGGTTTAATTGGGACACATACTTACATATCTCTTCAATTCATTTTAGCATGATAAATCTGATTTTCGAGGTGGTACATATTACTTTTATTTTAGTTTCTCACAATACATTTTATTAAGAGCTTTAATTTAATTATTACTTGTATATACACTGCACCACTGTGTGCTGTTGGAGGTCAGAGAACAACTTTTGGGAGTCAGTTTCTCCATCCACCATGGGTTCTGGGGACAGAGTTAAGGTTGTTAGGTTTGTAGAAGTGCCTTTTCCAGCTGAGCCACCTCACTGGCCCCCAAATGAAATTTTTATGATTATGTACAGCTTTGGGACTACAGAGCACAATCCATACAAGAAAGTAGTAAATAAGCTTTTTCTGGTTCCTTTTGTTAGTATCGCTTGTTTTTTGCTTCAGAAATAGTTGTGGACTGCTGTCTTAGGAAACAGTCCTAACACTGTATGCTCAGGGATCTCCTACTTCAGAAGTATATTCCAGTTTAATATGAGGTGTTTTGAGGTAAATTGCCCTCTTCAATTGTGGAAAGACACCCGGCTATGCTCATGTGGTGGTTGCATAAGACAGCAGGAAGAAGGAACATTCAGTTCATGAAAAATCTGGGGATGAAGGAATGGGAGGTGTAGACAGACTGGAGAATTGGCTCAGTGATTGAAGTGCTAGCTGCTCTTGCAGAGGACCTGGATCAATTTATGGAACCCACATCAGGAGGCTCATATCATGTGTAACTCCAGTTCCAGGGATGACCTGTATACTCTGGTTGTCTGTGGGTACCTGCACACATGTCATATGTATATGTATATATACATACATATATATGTGTGTATGTATATGCAAACTCATGTAGGCACATGCACATATGCATACCTAAAATAATAAACATTTTAAAAAGAGAAATATAGAGAAAATATGCACCTAGTTGAAACTTTGTGTCTTATCAGATGATCAGCTAATATGAATACTAAATTATGTATGTCTAGATAATCAGTTAAATTCTGGAAGTATGAAGTGGCTGAGGCAGGCAGATCTCTGTGAGTTCAAGGTTAGTCTGGTGTATGTAGTGAGATTCAGGACTACGGACAGAGATCCCGTCTCAATAAAACAATAAGAGATAAAAACTGATTCTGGAAGTGAAAGAAATTATGCTTTATGTGTTATTTTCTTTAGTCATGTTACAACATGTTTTGTGATTTAATTCTTCCAGGCATGGAACAAGGCAGTTGTAAGAAGTATGTGTACCTGAATAAGTATTTGGGGGATGTGAACAATATTAAAGTTGTATATGGACCTGCTGCTCGATTGAGACCCACTGATGTTCCGGAGATGTACTATTCATGTGAGTGAAGCTATTTGCTAACTTTAGATATCACTAGAGACAATGTATTATTCTCCATCAATACATGTCAGCCCTAGGAAAGCATGGTGAAGTCTCCACACAGATGTTCTGTACTGGCTATCATTGGAGTGAAGATAGGGTAACCATTTACCAACTATATATTCTTGGACCAGACACTATTTGGTGATCTTAATATGATTTCATATTACAGTATATAGTCTAATTATTAAGTTTTACCACTGTTTATGGGAAAATTGCTGCTATATTTTTAAACATTAAATAATGGCATTCCATTACAATAACCCACCACTTTAGAATATTATTGTTATGAAGAGGAATGCAATGCAGCAGAGATTATTCACTCAGTAGATAATCAATTTCTTTACTAAGAAACAACTTCCTAAAGCAGCAGCATACACCTTTTGCATATAGAGAAGCATCTTCTCTCATGACCACTTTGGACATAAACCGCCAAGACATCTTTAAAGATATTTATTACTTTGCACAGCGAGCTCACTTCATAACTGTCTCTGATCTCCACGGCCCCTTTTCTGATTTCCATCTTTGATTTTGTTTATCTTTTTGACACAATTATTTTTGATATCATTGTGCAATGGAAATATAAATGTGTCTGAATTATCAAAATTGGATTAAGTTTGGGTTATGCAATGAAATACATTTCAGTAGAGATGGTTGAATATTTTGCTGCCGTTGTCCTCTAAATAATAGAGTCTTATAATCAGATGCAGCTCACTTCCTTTGTATTGGGCATTATAGTAATTCAGAGATGAGCTAAAATAGACAGGAGATCATGTAAGTTACATACAAAGACTACAGTACTTTGTAGGGGATGTGGCCATCTGAGAGTGACAGTATCTGAAGAAAGGCCCTAGAAACGTTTTTCATGGATTCTGAGGCAAACTCTTCCTGGTTAATGGCCTGTTAGAAATGTGTAGACTGGCATTCTTGGGTGACATTCAGCACAGGGTGGTTGGGGTTGACAGAGTGGTGTTTGGCAATGGTTGAGCTTTTATCCACAACATCATTCCAGTTAGGACTCCAGACCTCCCAAATTAAAGAAAAAGTTGTGTATTAATTTATTTGCATGCATACAAATGGATTGTTTTGTGTAGGCAATTTTCTCAAATGTATGTAACTAAAGATGAAACTAAAGGGATTTTTAGAAAACTAGACAGTTGCTGATATGTAGCACAAACTACACTAGGAAGGTCGAATGGACTCCCTATTTAAATCCAGCTTTTATGCTGATCTACTTGCCTCTTCATTTGTGTCTGTTTCATTTGAAACTTCCACTTCCTCCTCTACAGCACAGCTCATTTCCTCTCTTTAGAGACTGCTTGCTAAGCTTGGAATGTCTTCCTAAGTTCTTTCTGTAATGTATCAGAAACTCATATTTTTATTGTTACACAGAGAAGTTATGCTGGGTCTGGATGCTTGGACAACAGCTGAAGAGTCAGGTGGATGAGTGGACAAGCATATGGTTGCACAGATGGATGGTCAATAGATAATATATTAGTTTCCTTTTTATGCAGCAGTGTGACATTGTTTCTTGGTACCGTCATGACAGAGTGGTACCTATGGACTTGTTTGCTCTTTTTATTGGCCATGCACTGATGTAAGAGGAGCTTTCTGAAACCAGCCTGGTGTAGCTCCATTGCAGAGAACTTGCTTAGATGGAGGAAACCCTGGGTTTGATCCCCAGTCACACACAAATTGGTTATAATGGCACATGCCTGTAGCCCCAGAGTTCAAAGACATCCTCACTGCATAATGAGTTTGAAGCCAGCCTGGGCTATATGAAATCCTGTTTCAAAAAAAGGAAAGAAGAATGCGCTATTTCATTGATCAGTTCGTGTGTAACAATATAAGGTTGTGGCTCTTGTATTACTTTTACTGTTAATTGTAGCATATCATTAACTTTTAATTCTTTTGTTTGTTCCTTCAGTTAACTATGAAAGCCTTGCAAAAAATCTTTCTGTGAGTATCTTAATTTTTCATTATTTAGTTATTGCTTTCTTGGTATATATAGAGGTCATGGTTTCTCATTGTGCTGCACATCTCTAATCTTGGTTTTGATTTGATTTATACTAAATATCTATTTTTAAAATATATATTTGTCCTAGTCTGATATATATCATATGCAAAGGAATGCATATTTATATGCATTTGTGACATATCATATGTGATATACATCATATATATATATATATATATATATATATATATATATATATATATCATATTTGGTACAGTCTATGTATTGAAGAATTTTGAATAGTCACATTTAATGGGCATGTGAAATAAGCACTTTAGTTTTAACCCCACTGTAACCCAGTGATACTCTAAGAATCCTAGGACTTTTGCTCAGTAGTTATTATAATTCTCAATTGAATAGTTCCAATGACTATTCAAGTCCCACAACTAGCAAGAAGCATTAGTCTCCTAGCTGCACCTGTGTCTTCCAGTCAGGCTGGTAAATGCTTGTGAGTAAATCCTACCTGAAGTTAAGGGATTTTCAAGATATTTATGCCCCAAATGATGTAAGAATAATGTTTTTTATGTTGTTGTTGTTGTTTTGTTTTGCCTTTTGCTCTATCAGTGCCGAGAACCAAACCAACATTTCCGGCCTTACCTGAAACAATTCTTACCCAAGCGGTTACACTTCGCTAAAAGTGACAGGATCGAGCCGCTGACCTTCTATCTGGACCCTCAGTGGCAACTTGCATTGTAAGTCATGAAGACACTCTGGGCATATGCAGCCTGACATAGTGTCCACTAAGGGGAGGACTGGCCCCTTTCTAATAGTACATGAAGGATGTTCTTCACTCTAACTTTAAACTCTGAACATGTTGAATTGGATAGCTCTTGTACCTTGTGAGCGGCTGCTCAGTTCATTATAGGAACTTTGACAGGACCCTGTACTCCTTTTAACATTCCATCTCAACTTCCGACAGTCTGGAAAGTTTACAGATGTTAAGTAACATCTCCTGGGGATGAGCAATCAGCTCTGACTAAAGCTGTTGCTTTGGCTGCTCACATCCATATTCTGGTTTCTAACGATCGACATTAATGTATTATCCACACCACCACAGTTCTTCTGTACAGTAGTTATTCCTAACAGTCCTTCCAAGATTGGCAATTGTGAGAGCACTCTTTAACAAGCATGCATCTTTGTTACACACAGCTGCTCCTTCTCACTGTCTTATACCAACTCTTCAGGAAACCTCAGTTTGTTGGGGCTACTCACTCAAATAGTTGCATGATTGATTATATTCATATCTCAACACTTGACCATTAAATTATTTTGGTAGTCACCCACAAAACCATTAATTGTGACAAATGGCCCTGCCAAATAATACTCAAAGCATTGAAACAGTTCAGTCAACAGTTACACCCTCTCCTTTCTATTACAGAGCAAGGCATTTAGTCCAGAAGATGCAAAATAGACCAATCCTTACACTTGGAAGGTTTAGTATATAGTGACTATTTAAATACTATATATGAAGGCTGGGTATATAGCTCAGTGATAAAGTGCTTGCCTAGCACTTCTAAAGCCCTGGGTTCAATCCCCAGTACCTCTAACAACAGTAAAATACTACATCTAAGTATTATTATAAACCCATCATTATTGAGTTTTTACAAATGACCTAAAAGAGAAGTTGGAACCAAGTGAAGTGAAGATTATTATTATTATTTTAAATCACAGTCAGCATTACAAGACCCTTCTATCTCTGTGCTAAGGCTTGGTCACCTCAGTCTGTTGTTTTATGAATAGATCAGCTCTGAGCAAAACAGTATAAAGAATAACACTCAGGAGTTTCAAAGCAAGGTGGCTTTATTTAGTTTATGGTGACTTAACAATAGTCACTTGTTCTTTATGAGTGAACATAGCAGTGTGGTTGAAGTTTTGTCCAAGAACTAGAATCATATTACTAATTTCTATATGTCAAAATTTAGAAATCCATCAGAAAGGAAATATTGTGGAAGTGGATTTCATGGCTCTGATAACCTGTTTTCAAACATGCAAGTAAGTAAACCTTTTATACTCCACTGGTAGGATTAATCTGAAGAAAACCAGATTAAAAAATCTGAGTCTTAAAAGAACAAACTGAGTGTGTAGTGAAAGACAGTTACTGAACTTTTCTCCTTTGGGAAGACTTAGAGTCTGTTAGGAATTTGTATTCATGTTTCTGTGGATGTGTGATTTATTAACCACCTTTCTAAGTGTCTAGTGATCATTTTGAATAGATCTGAGCTCTAGGAACTATTTTGGCTCATGGCAAACATCAGTGATTTCAGGTAATCATGTTTATAATCTGACAGGAGGTACCACGTGGCATTTTCCTGGCATTTTAATTTTTTTCTGAATATAGTTGTAAAAAGGATCAAAATGTCTCTCCATAGCACTCTGTGAGGTAGGCAGTATGAGTTTACACTCCAGCTCTGGGATATGGGATGCCCTCTCTGGCCTCTGAATGTCCCCACACACACAGGTGACATATACACATGGACACATACACAGAAACACAAATTAAAAATGAAAAATGAATCCCTTTTATGAAAAGAAAAGAACATTTAAAACGCAAAAATCCACCATAAGTATATCAATTCAAAAGTCGTGGATTTCTATGAAGCTTGTCCTATTTTATAGATAAAAAGATGATTTCATCGTTCACTCTGTTCTGATCATCAAGTCAAAGATCGTAGTAAAAGTAAAAGAAATATTCTAGTTATCTTCATACATAATGAAAATTAAAACAGTGCCCAAGACAGCCCACTGGGCATGCTGGTTCCCTTCTTAGCTTATATACACAACTATATACATATGTATGCATGTGTACATATGTGTGCAATGCAGACAATGTAAAGTTTTGACCAGCTACATGCACAACTGAATTAACCTGATAATCTTTTATATTTCTGATGAATTCAGGCTCTCTTTATTGGCTATGGACCTGCCTTCAAGCATGGTGCTGAAGTTGACTCTTTTGAGAATATTGAAGTCTATAACTTAATGTGTGGTAAGTGTGAGCAGCCATTCTGACAGGTGTAAGATGGATGTTCTTACAGAAGGCCTGAGCTTGGTTTGTAGCACCCATTTTGGGTGGCTTACAACCACCTATAACATTAGCTCTTGTGGGACAAGTGGGACTTTGGCCTCTGTTGTCACCAGCATTCACATGTACATATGCAGGCTCACACATACATATGATTAAAAATAAATATAATCGTTTTGTTTGTTTTTTTTTTTGAGACAAGATTTCCCTGTGTAGCCTTGGCTGTTCTGAAACTCACTGTATAGAGCAGGCTAGTCTCATATTCGGAGATCTGCCTGCGTCTGTCTCCATGTGCTAGGATTAAAGGTGTGGGGTATATGCAACCATGGGTTAAAAACAATCTTAAATAAATGAAAAGTTCAGAAATTTGGGTGACATAGCACTTATGTCAGGATCACAACACCATATTTGGGGTGGAGAGATGACTCTATAGTTCTTCCAGATGGTTTGGGCTGTGTTCCCAATGCTGCCATAAGACAGCTTACAAACAGCATCTAACTTGAGCTGCAGGAAATCCAACACACTCTTCTGACCTCCACAGACACCTACATTCACATGCACACTTGTGCACATACATGTTACACTCACATGCGTGCATATACATACACGTACAGTTTTTATAGAATAATTATAATAAAAATAACTATATATGGGTAGAAGAATCACAGGTTCCCGTAGTTCAAAGCCAAGCATGTTCTATCTTCATTCTAGTTAAACAGAAAGAGAATCAAATATATCAGATTTAAAACAATAAAATGGAACTCATAGTACAAGTCAATTTGTTTGGTCTTGAAATGTCTGGTTAACTCTTTACCATTCTTGGGACTATGCAGATTTATTGGGTTTGGTCCCAGCTCCGAATAATGGAAGTCATGGCAGTCTCAACCACCTTCTAAAGAAACCCATTTATACCCCAAGTCATCCCAACGAAGAGAGCTTCCTGTCCCAGTGTCCAATCAAATCAGTATCCAATGACCTTGGCTGCACATGTGACCCCTGGGTGAGTATAGCTGTAAAACATTGTATGTGTATGAGAGTCTCTCTCTCTCTCTCTCTCTCTCTCTCTCTCTCTCTCTCTCTCTCTCTCTCTCTCTCTCTCTTTCTCTCTCTCTCTCTCCCTCTCTCTCCCTCTCTCTCTCCCTCTCTCTTTCCCTCTCTCTCTCCCTCTCTCCCTCCCTCTCTCTCCCTCTCTCTCTCCTTCTCTCTCTCCCTCTCTCCCTCTCTCCCTCTCTCCCTCTCTCATTGTGTGTCTATGTGTAGAGTGTAATATAGAAAATGCTAAGATGAAATTAGAATGTAGACATTGATGTACCTTGTTTATTAAGCATATGTGTGCTTACTTTTAAATCTAAGAACACATACAGACCGTTTCTTAGACATCCCCCCATCTACCTTCTGCGTCTTTAGCTGTTTGTCATCTCTAGGTGTTATGGCCCCTCGAGGGCAGGTGGGCCGAATTTACGATCCTTTGAATAGGGTAAACTTATGTTACTGAATGTTCCTTCTCTCAAGTAAGGCCCAACCCTCAATCTACTCCAACTTTAGGAGAAAAAACCCTGTGTGTGGTGGGGCGAGGAAGGGTTTTTGTTATTCAAATGGATATAACACATGGTTCCATTTTCATTATTGGTAACTGTCCTAATCATAGTGATACTGTCTTAGCTGTCATAAGAATGTAAAAGTACCCAGTAATCTATGAGCCCAATAGACAAGATTCATGAAGTTAGTAGTTGGAGCTTATTGTACTCGTTCTCTTTTGTTTGCCTTTGGTTTAGACGTGGAATAGAGGTCAGCTTGTAAAGCAGATTTATAGTTTCAGTTGCCACAGTCAATCTTGTCTCATGGTGACTGTGGCTTCTCCTCTTTCACCCCCTTGTCAAAGAAGGAAAACATCTCACACTATATTTTGTAAATTTTCTTTTTGTTTCTTCTTGGATTAGTTAAGCTACAGAAATGATATAGTACAAAATTAAAGTGTGTGTTCTCACTCCTTAAATGTCCTTTTATAAATCTCTTTTAGATTGTGCCAATCACGGACTTTCAGAAACAGTTTAATCTGACCACGGAAGATGGTAAGGCATGTTTGCCTCAGCTCTAAAATGTGGACGCAAGTCCTTCTCTGTGTAAGCTTCAGAGAGTTGTTGGGTTGCAGGGGCATTCTTTACAAAGAACCAATAAACGGGGCCATTTGATGAAATAATTTTCTCTGCCAGATAGTCTAGAACTTTATTCATAAGGCAAGAAATGTCGTTGTACACTGAAAAGGTATACACCCTCTTTTGTGAAAGCCATGTCTTTCTGTACATGTTGAAAGTGTTTTTGAAATTTTTAAGATTTTTGTGTGTTTATAGGAAAGCTCAGATTTCCATTTAAAATACCTGAATGTTTTCTGTCCCCTTGCTTTAAAATTAATTGTGAGAAATTACAGGTTGATTTATCTATCTAGATTTACTTCCTTATATTTTTTTAAATTAACTTATTTTTTTAAAGATTTAGTTATTTTATGTATGTGAGTACACTGTCACTGTCTTCAGACACACCAGAAGAGGGCATCAGGTCTCATTACAGATGGTTGTGAGCCACCATGTGGTTGCTGGGATTTGAACTCATGACCTCCAGAAGAGCAGCTGATGCTCTTAACTACTGAGCCATCTCTCCAGCCCAACTTATTTTTTATTTATCCTTTTCTCATGGCTTTCTAATGAAGGCTATGACATTGTAGGCAGCAGATGCAGTATTTCTAACTGTGGCTTGGATTCTCAGAGTTACTTTGGTCCACTCTCTGATCTTTAGATGATTGACTGATACTTTCTCCTTGCTGAATCAAAGGGATAAGTTCTACATTAATCCTGATTTGAGCTGGTCTTGTAACTTGGAATTGGGGAATCTTTTATCCCCAAGTGGCACGGTGTGTGATAACGACTGACGCCTTGAGATCATGGTGGAGCTGAGTTTGTGGGCTCAGGAGCAACATGATGTGGGGAGTATTTATTCTGTGCAGGCCTCCATCATCTCATCTGTGAAGTAGGTGCAGGACAGTACTTCTTAAGGAGATGTAGGAAACAAGTTGAGAACCATTCTGCAAAGCACCTGACCTTTAGAGAAAGGGCATTAAACCATTGTCTACAGTGACGTCATATCTGCCTCTTGCTCCTAGTCTTTGCCTTATAACTACCCACATGTGCCTTCTGCACTTACCAGTCACTTAGTGAAGAGTGATTAAAACAGCATTAAAGAATTTCAGGGGACCTCTGATGCAGTTAAATGGGTCGATTGCTTGCCAGCATGCATGAAGTCCTGGCTCCATTCCCCCAGTGCCACAAAGAATTAGGCATGCTACCATGCACCTGTAATGCCCGAACTCAGTAGGCAGAAGTAGAAGGATCAGAAGTTCAACGTCAGCCCTGGCTGCACACTCACTTTGATTCCAACCTGGGCTAACCTGATACTTTGTCTCAAAAAATATTATTTATTTATTGGGTAGTGTAACAAGAATGTATGATAATTCAAGACAGTATTCTCTTGTGATACTTTTAAAAAAATATATAGAACATTGATATTTCAGTAGAAAAGGCAGTTTCGTGGACTTATATTTGCATGTGGTTCTATACCCTGCAATTTTTGTGATGTGTTTATGGTTAAAAGCATATTTCTCTGTGTGCTTCAAAAGAGGAGAGGGTTACATGAGTACTCCATTTTATAGCACTAAACAATGTAAAGCATGGTTTTATTTTCCCTTTATGACCCAAATAGAGGATATTTACTCTATAACTGTACCCTATGGAAGGCCCCGGATTCTGCTGAAGCAGCACCGCATCTGTCTGCTCCATCAGCAACAGTTTTTGACTGGACACAGCCTGGACCTCCTCATGCCCCTCTGGACGTCTTACACCTTCCTCAGAAATGCAAGTATCTGTCCCCTCTTGTGCTATGTTGAAAGCAGTTTACTGCTGTTAATCTGTTACCCCTTCCTGAATGAGGAGAGGAATCCAGAAGTTAGGGCACAGCTTTAGATCTGTCACTGTCTCTCTGTGTGACTATGGAACTCAGATGAACTCTGTAGCGGATTTCCTTTATGCCCCTTTACCCCCCTCCTTCTTTTTGATTTTTCAAGACAGTATTTCTCTGTGTAACCCTAGCTGTCCTGCAACTCACTTTGTAGACCAGGATGGTCTTGAGCTCAGAGATCTGCCTGCCTCTGCTTCCTGGGTGCTGGGATTAAAGGCTTGTGTCACCACCCCCAGCTACCCCTCTATTTTTAATATTGTGTGACTCTGATTTATAATCCCAGGAAATCAGATTGGCAATAGGTCACAATTACTCTTTTGGAAAGGAAGAAATGGCTGTCTGAGTACATGGGTTGTCTCCAACTGACCAAATTTAAGGAGACCCATGAGAACTCTGTCCAGTTGCTGCCCCTCATTCACCTGAGAACCCCAGCACAGAAGGACCAGCAGGCATTTATGTCCCCCTCCTGCCCCTGCCAACAACAGAGAAGTGGAGGCTTGAAGGATCATGTATGGATATCACAGAATCAGATTCCACCCTCACTCCCTCCAGCCCCATGGTGCTTAGATGGAAGGAGAATGAATGGTAAAGCAACCATGGGTGATTGGTGAGCCATAAAGATCCCTTAAGGGATTGCAAAGAGATGGATGAGTGCTCCATTGAAGGAAGCAGTGAGGCTTCATGAATAAATTTAGTTTTAGTGTTGATACTCTCTGAGAGTCCTAGATAAAAAGATAGGGAAATACACACACACACACACACACACACACACACACACACACACACATACACACACCTATCATTTCTACTCATTTTTATAGATAGTCACATTGTGCAAAACTTCTTGGGCATTTTAAAAAATGTTTGAAGGTTACCATCAGTCAGTTTCTTCCCCCTGTAGTCTGTAGTGTTCACATGTTTGGTGTGCAAAGCGTTTATTGTGGCCAACTGCTGAAATTTGTGATTGATTCTGCTTGATTCTGGTTTTCTTATCCAAGCAAAGCTATGTGAAATCACTAAAGACCCCTGAGATCGATCTCTCTCTCTCCCCCCCCCCCTCTCTCTCTCTCTCTGTCTCTGTCTCTCTCTCTCTCAGAAACTTTTGGCTGTATTTTTAGATGGAGAAAACTTCCTGGAAATTGTTTAACAAAACATAACCATCAGAGCAGAAGATGCTTGCACATATAGGAATTAATAGTCTTCCCACTGTAAAACGTGTTTGTGCTTTAGATAGAAAATATCCATAGACAGATGGGAAATGGGAGAGGGCTGTGACTCTGTGCTGGGGCAAGGCAGCTTGCCTCTAATTCATTAGCTTCCATCTCTGCTCCATGGCTGATACCTGCTGATTCTCCACCATTTGTTCCTCAGGACCAATTCTCCACAGATGACTTTTCCAACTGTTTGCATCAGGACCTTCGGATTCCCTTTAGTCCGGTGCATAAATGTTCCTATTATAAAAGCAATTCTAAGCTAAGTTATGGGTTCCTCATGCCACCAAGTAAGTACTTCCCCACCTCTGCACCACGACTTTCCCTTCCCCTAGCTTTTCTCTTTGCTTGCTTATGAATTTCTCATGAGTCTGGGGGTGTGGCTTACTGCTAGAGAACGCTTCCTGGTGTGTAGGAGTCCTTGGGCCAAGTGTCAGCTGCAAATCAATAATAGCAATAATGAAAGTAATCAAATATATTAGTGAGAAATATCTCCCGTGTATTCTGTGGCACGGTATGGAGTTTTTTTTTTTAATTGACCAGTGAAAACGAAAGGTTAGGAACAGAATTGGGGAAACATTTGTTTGAGGCTTGAATGTCTGATTCATTGTATGCTGTGTTTGGGGAGTAACTGAACTTGTGCAAATACTTCAGGTAGAAGGTGCTGTCTTTTCCCTGCATTTCCCTGAAAACTTGGAAGTGAATGGCTGTATCTATCTCTTAGGAAGGAGTAACCCCCTCCCTCCTTTCCTCCCAGGACTACCCTCACAAAACTTCCCCCATTGCCTCCTTCCTTTCTTCTCAGAGAAGGGGAGGACCCCCTTGGGTACCAGCCTGCCCTAGGACATCAGTTCACATCAAGACTAAGCACATACTCTCCCACTGAGGTCCAACCAGGCCCGTAACAAGAAGACTTTTAAGGCCAGCCTTAAAAGGCAAAAATCAAAAGGCCCCAGGTGCCCAAGCCCTCAGCTTCAAGTCCAACACTGAGTAAGCTCCTGCAGACAACACTTGGCCATTGGACTGCAAGAGAGCAGGTCCTAGCTCAGTTTACACAAAGAAGCCTTGTGTGGCATGCTGAGGCAGACTCCTTGGGTTGTTTTTTCTGGGTGGTAGGTGTTGTGCTGAAGCCAGAACTTCTGAACTTTCTTCCTATGGCTGCAAAAAAAAAAAAAGTTTGAGAAGTTTGTAAACACAATAATCTTTCAGCTGAAATAAAAGAAATAAGGTAAAAGTTTGAAAAGGTATAGTTCTGGGCTTTCTCATTAATATCTGTGCTTCTTTGATAAATGATCAGCACAAAAAAAAATGAGTTTGCATTTTTGTTTTTTTAAGGAACTTGGGCAAATGTATTGTGTTTCCTGTCTGCTAGAAAACCTGGGCAGGTTTTACAGGCTTCAGCTGACTCTCAGCTGACTGCTTCTCTCCACCCCAAAAAATTGCAAAACGTTCTTCATGTTGAATGAAAGAGTCATTTTCTTTTTTTTTTTCTTCACAGGACTAAATAGAGCTTCAAATAAAATCAACTCTGAAGCACTCCTTACTTCCAATATAGTGCCAATGTATCAGAGCTTTCAAGGTAAAAGCCTTTAATGATGGTTTCATTATATGTATATCTACTCATTGTGTAATATAATTTATAGTTTTGATTAAATGTGTACTTATGCTGGGTGGTGGTGGTGCACGCCTTTAATCCCAGCACTTGGGAGGCAGAGACAGGTAGATTTCTGAGTTCGAGGCCAGCCTGGTCTACAGAGTGAGTTCTAGGACAGCCAGGGTTATACAGAGAAACCCTGTTTCAAAACAAAAAAAAAATGTGTACTTATCGTATGCCCTCTTCAGGTACTTGAACATACAAAAAAATTCTATAAATACTAAGAGGTATATTCTAGTATATGTTTGCTTTGTATTTATGTGTTATATGCATTTTTAGCAAAAAAGTATATAGTATGTTCTCTATAGTTTCATAGGGAATCCCATAAATGAATATATCAGCTTTTAGTATGGTTCCTTATTTAAATAAGTTTGGGTAATTATTTTCATTTTAATAATGAATAGATTTCACAGCATTCTTAGCCATTTCAGTATCTGATTCCTAGAAGAGTAAATAGGCATTCTAAGGTAGACTTATGATACAGAATATAAAATCTACCACGTATAAGGACATTTTATTTGAATTTTTGTCATGGCACATGTGTATTTTCAGAGGACAAATTGAGTTATGAGTAGTGATTCTGATTCATGGTTTCATCAGTGTTCAGTGTTGACACACAGTCATTACTGCAGCTTAAGGTACTTATTTCCGAATACAGAGATGGAGTTGAATCCACATTTGCCCTTTAGTCTTTCTCAAAGACAAAAGTAGATCATACATTCTGGGCTTGGCAATAAGACTGAAGCCAATCTTGACCAAGTCTTCAGTTATTACAAAGACTAGCATTGCTTTGTGCCACTTGCCAGTTCCACACAGCAGCCTGGTGTGTCATTCTTTTGAAATTACAGCATCTTCTCTTGTCTTTCAGTCATATGGCACTACCTTCATGACACCCTACTGCAAAGGTATGCCCAAGAAAGGAATGGCATCAATGTTGTCAGCGGTCCTGCGTTTGACTTTGATTATGACGGACGTTATGATTCCTTAGAGATCCTGAAGCAGTAAGAACATATTTTATACTCTTAAAAGTAGCTATAGAGGGGGATTTCCATGTAGTCAACAGACCCTTTTGTGTGTACAAAGGAGACATGTATCACCCAGAGGCATTTGAAATCTCTACGACAGAATACTCAGTTTCAATCAAATATTTTTTTCAACGAGAGAACTCATGTCTCCCCACTCATGATCATGGTGTACATGTTGATCCCAATTTCAGATCTCTGTGTGGTTCAGTGTTGGGATGATCATTTAATAGATGGTCAACCAGAAGCAGACACTTTGAACCCTTGTGCTGCTATGGTGTGGGGCAGGATTCAAACTCAGGATCTCCCACAGGGAAGACAAGCACCTACCACTGCTATGGTGTGGGGCAGGATTCAAACTCAGGATCTCCCACAGGGAAGGCAAGCACCTACCACTGAGCTATATGCCCCGCCCTGGTTGATCTCTATTAAAGCAAATAACTTAACAGCATTTTCAAAAGAAAATCTGCTCCCAAAACCAACAGACAGATACCAAAGACTCTACTGAGATTTTGTCCCTAACAGATAACTCTCTTATTGCTTTATAACAAAACGTCTTGGGAGTACGTTAGTTTGTAAAATATGTACTTTTAAACTGTGTCTACTATTTTAGGTTTTTGTGTGCTTGTTTGTTTGTTGGTGGCAGGGTTTCTCTATGTAGTCCTAGCTATCTTGGAACTTGCCATATAGACCAGGCTGGCCTTGAAGACACAGAGATCCACCTTAGTGCTTGGATTAAAGGTGGGTGCCAACACACCCAGACACCTTAGCTGTGTCTATTGAAGCAGAATATTTTTTTTTACATAGCTGACCTGTAAGCCATGTTGTGGAGGTTGTAGAAGAGGCCTTATGTGTTTCCCTCTCACACTGTTAGGAAGAACTCTTGTGCCGGGCAGTGGTGGCTCACGCCTTTAATCCCAGCACTTGGGAGTCAGAGGCAGGCGGATTTCTGAGTTCGAGGCCAGCCTGGTCTACAGAGTGAGTACCAGGACAGCCAGGGCTACACAGAGAAACCCTGTCTCGAAAAACAAAACAAAACAAAACAAAAAAACCAAAACAAAACAAAAAAGGAAGAACTCTTGTTTTCAATGTATGTTACAGGTTATGACTCAACACAGGGTCATATTTGGAAAATAGTGATGTCACTACCTTAGATTTTGAAAAATGCCCAACAAATAAGCACAGGTTTAAGAATAGAGGTCATAGTCTTAACAAGAGACAGTGGTTAGTTTGTGATTCTTTTTTTCAGTTAAAGTTTAGGGATAAAAATAGAAATTCAGTCAAAGGAATGGAGAATTCATGACATGTCTTCTCTGAAGGGAAGGAGGGGCCTTGGTTGATTCTCTGTCATTGTGTGGCTGACAAAAGACCATCAATATTGTCTAGAGTTAGAATATTGGTTGTAAGTTTGTAAGTGTTCAAAGACTTCATGTATGTGTATATGTGTATAATGCTGAAGTATTATTAATAGAAAGATAAAGGTTTCTTAATGAAAGTGAATATTGCATATTTTACAGAAACATCAGAGTCATCCGGAGTCAAGAAATTCTGATTCCAACTCACTTCTTCCTTGTGCTCACCAGCTGCAAGCAGCTATCTGAGACTCCTTTAGAGTGCACAGCGTTAGAGTCCTCAGCCTTCATCCTGCCTCATAGGCCTGATAACATCGAGAGCTGTATGGTAAGTAACCTCCCTTGCTTCTCTCCAATACTAACGCGTTACCTGTGTGTGCCATACATTGCTCACACTCTAGAAGAAATGGAACTCCTGAGTGTACATGGGCTTTGGATTTATCTGATGGTATTAAATTATAGACAGCATGTTGTGTGTATGTGTGTGTGTGTTTTTGTGGACATGCATGCTGCATGCCTTGGTGCATCAGGCATGTTGGAGGCACATGGATGTGTGTGAGGAGTTGATTCTCTTCTTCCAGCATGTGAGGTTTAGGGATCGAACTCAGGTTGTCAGGTTTGATGACAAGTGCCTCTACTCACTCAGAGCCCATCTCAGTGGCCCTTAAATTAATATTTGAAGTTGACACATCTTTGTAGAAGACCATCTTGTCCTTAAAAATATAAAAATCATGTCAGAAACTTCTAATATGGATTAGTTGCTAAAGTCTACATTGATTTGTGATAGGAATTTTCTTGGATTCCAAAACTAGACTTGTATATATTAGTATACATTAGTATACTTGTATACTTGTATACATATTTATACTTGTATAGATTAGTATTAAAGCTGTAGTCAGAAGGCATTTTAATATGGTTCCTTTACACCTAATGTTATTATGAAGATCTTTCTTAGACTATTTGCCATTCCAGTGGTTTTTTTTTATTGTTGTGTTGAACAATTGTTGATTTTTTCACCAGTTCTTTTCCTTGAGAGTAAATTGCTGATAAGTACACATCAGTTGTCCAGAATGATGCAACACATATTAAACATTAGAAGTGTTCTGGAACAATAGCTGAGGCATCAATCAGAGAAGTGAGGAAGGAGCCTCTAGTAACAGGGTCAACTGTCTACTGCCTTGGCGCAGTGCTGTGATCAGTGGAGCCATAAGGGACCCAGACCATTCACCTCTTCTGTTCCACTGTGCTCAGCTCGCGGCTGTGGCCTACATGAACTAATGGTTCCTGCTTTTCAGATTTCACATTTGAATTCTGCACTGACCTGCTGGGGACAGGGGGAAGGTAGCCCCAGGTTTACTCTTTCATCAAAATGTTGAGTGACCTGAGTCAAACATCACAAGCCTATTCTACTCTGCTATTCTAAAAGAGTGCCCTCTATTGTTGATGGGAACATTGTATTCAATTCTTTAATAGGAGCTTAAAAGACATTAAATATTGTGAGCCAGAAAGAGGGCTATTTTAAAGCTTGTTATATAGTTACTGATCCTTCTGCTTCCCCTCTGAAGGAGTGGCTAAGCAATAGTTGCACTAGCCTGAAGAAACACTGTTTATGTGCCCTCTTCACCCATTCCTAAGAATGTTGAAACCAATAGACATTGCCTACAGATAAGTCTGCTTTGTATGGGAAAACTCTGTTTATTATTTTCTACTAATAAGATCCCAAGAATGCATAGGGCTTTTAGAACAATTACATTTATTAATAATGTGTGTGTGTGTGCACATTTATTTGTGCAAATGCTATGAGATCTCAGAGAACATCTTTCAGGAGTTGGCTCCCTCCTTCCCTGACCTTTGTCCTGGGGACTAAATTCATGCAGCCAAGTTTGGCAGCAAGGACCATTAGCTGCTGAGCCATCTTCCTGGACCCATAGGCCTTTTTGATACATGTCTTTGACCTTTTCCCATGGCCATTTTCAGAAATGCTGATAACATATGGATGTATCATTTCTATACATGTTTCCTGATTTAACTACGATCTCTACTTCCATCGACAGGGAAGTCTGCTTTTGGTTCTTTTCTGAGCACACATTATCTAGGTCTTTACTCTCTTCAGAAATTAAATTTTATTTTACCTATTTTCCAAAGCCATTTCCATGGGACGATAAAGATGACACATTCCTGTGGTAACTAGAGTTGGTGTGATATAGTTGCTCACATCTTTATACTTGATCTTTAAAGAAGAGATGGCTCAGTGGTTAAGAGCACTGACTGGTTTTCCAGCAGGCCTGGGTTGAATTCTTAGCACCTACATGGCAGCTAACAACCATCTATAACCATAGTTCTAGGACATCTGATCACCTGTTTCTCATGATGCACAAGTAATGCATTCAGGCAAAAAAACCCCATATATATATAATTTAAAAATAAATAAATCTCAATAATAAAAGCAACTAAATAACTAAATGCACCCTTCTAGAAGATATGACAAAGAAGTACAATTTTACTTAGGTATTTTTCCAATAGTACATTCATATGACCAGAACTTGAATCCATTTTCCCCACATTTCTTCTCTACCATGTTATATAGTTCCCATTTCTGTTTTTTGTTTGTTTGTTTTGTTTTGTTTGTTTGTTTGTTTTTGTTTTTTATTTTTGTTTTCAAGACAGGGTTTCTCTGTGTAGCCCTGGCTGTCCTGGAACTCACTCTGTAGACCAGGCTAGCCTCGAACTCAGAAATCCGCCTGCCTCTGCCTCCCAAGTACTGGGATTAAAGGTGTGTACCACCTTAGCCTGGTTCTGGTATTTTTTAATACCAGAAACTTCTATGAATGAGTATTCTTACAGCTATGTGGTGTGTAACTAACTGTTCTCAGTTTGCTTTCTTTCCCTTAAATCTGATCTAATTCAGCAGTTATGCTTGTTGTATACACTGGAAAATGTTATTTAAAAGTATGAATTATGCCTAAAATGGACCCTGTGACTTCTGTCATTTCCCAGCCTAAAATGTTCTAAGTTTAAAAACACTGGAAAGAGGGGGACCTTATTGGGACCATGTACTGAGTGTTCTCTGGTGACTCTTTTTTATCTTCTGTTCTTCTAGCATGGGAAGAGGGACTCTTCATGGGTTGAGGAATTGCTGGCCTTGCACAGAGCTCGGGTCACAGATGTCGAACTTATCACTGGCCTCAGCTTCTACCAGGACCGACAAGAGTCAGTTTCAGAACTGCTGAGGTTGAAAACACATTTGCCAATCTTCATCCAAGAAGACTGATTGTTTTTTTATTAAAAAAAATACACTATGGATCTTTTGGAAAGAGTCTTATATTTTATACAGTCCTCTACACTTTTGCATTGTTTGGAAACTGTCAAGTGGAGTTACAACTGGGAATCCTGTGTGGTGCCGATGTCCCTGGGCTATGTGACAAGTCAGCACATCTGCAGAGTGTTCCTGTCCTGTGCCGTGCAGATTTCCTATCTAAGAATTAGTTGTGTTATAAGGTACTGGGAGTAAGGACACTTCACCTCAAACCCGTAAGTGCTCTTGGGTCTCTCTTAAGGGACACGGGACAGTGAACATGGTCTAGGGACCTGATGTTGGAATTGTATTGTTAATAAAACTAAGTAAAGGACTGGGGTAGCTCATGTCCTACTAAAAAGATGACTCTGGATTAATTTTTACTTGGAGTTTCAGGTTTAATTAAATGAGGTCCCATTTCTATTGTTTTTGTCTCCTCCTCCAATAACCAAATCATTAGTCTTGTGCTTTTAAAACAAATTTTAATTGGATCTTTTCAAGTTTAGTGGCTTTCAAAAACTGGACTTTGATGGGAAATTTGTGAATTGAGTATATCTAGCTTTTATAAAAGTCACTCTACGTCTGTACACACACATGTGCACACACGCTTGCACACACACGTAACACACACATGCGTAACACACTCTTGCACATGCACACACATATGCACATGCACATCCAAGTCCTCTTCACTAGAAATAAATGAAGACTGAGAAGCCCTGAGCATGGTTCTGTCAGGCCATTAAAATTGTTTCCGTGAAACCCCAGAGCACTCATTGGCACTTGCAAAGTGACATTTTTTCATCCAGAGGAATGTTTCCTCTGCACAAGAGACCCGACAGTGGGAGAAGGGCTTTGCCTGGCTTAGCTCTTCAATTTGAAGCTGTGTAGATCTGAAGAGGATGCATTACCCATCACTTAACACCTTCACTGTGCACACGACAAATGACACGATGATATAATTTCCCCTCTGCATTGATCCAACCTGTGACCCTCCAGAGGCTGTATTAAAGTTTAGGTTTCCTGGGTCCACTTTAATATAATATTAGTCTACCAAAGATTTTCATATGTCCTTCCCAGGATAATCATTCCTTTTGTCATCTGTAAAGATGTTTAGATTAAAAAAAGTGCAGCTGACATTGATGTAATAACTTAGAAGGTGTTTTGTTTTACCCATAGACTCTGGCATGCACATCTTTCAGTCTGTTCTTCCCATGTTTGGTACTTCCTGCCAGTTTGTCCAGGGCTTTGTTTAGTTTTATGTTACCTTTTATCTCATCCATTCTGTTCTTGTTCCCAGTGGATTTGTACATAAGCTATTGTTTTATTTGTAAAATGTTATTTGTGTTTTGTTCTTTATGTCTTCTGTTTGCTGAGAATTTTATCGCTTCCATTGAGTATCAGCGTCTTCATTTGTTTCTTGTGTATCTGTGGTTGACGGAGCATTGTTATGATGCTATTGTACAGTCCTTGTTGGTACAGCCACATTTCCAGTGTCCATTGTTTCTATACAGAGTTGGTTTTTCTTGTTCTCAACGTATTTTTCTGCTTCTGATGATTGTTTTAAATTAACACCTGGATATTTTAGGCATTCTGTCTTAACACTCTGCATCATGGGTAAATCTCCTCTGACATAATGCCAACAGGAATACTGGGGGCTCGGCCTCTTTCTTACTATCTGGGAGCTGAAGTATTCCACCTCCTCTAGTGATGTTGGGATGACAGGAGGTAACAGGATGGGGATTCAGTTCTCTGTTAGTTCATTGCTGATGTCTCCCATGCTGGGATGTGAACAGTACCACTTACTGCTCCTGGCTGGTCTCCAGTGGTGCTGGCATCCTGGAGAAAGCTTCATCACCACTGGATGGGGATGACATTCTCAGTCTCCTCAGCCTTAGCTATCACTGCCCTGGCAGTGGAGCTGGAGAGCTGGGCATGGCTTTACAGCTTGCTGAAGGTAGGCGCGTAGGTTCCACACCCTTTGCTGGTGTAGGAGGGTCTTTTTTGTGTGTTTCCCAGGAGCAGAGTAGATTTTGTAGAGTCCTACTTTGCCCTTTTCCTGCCCTTTGAATGGGGAGAGCAGGCCATGTTTTCCATTCCCTGCTTTTCCTATTCTGACATTTTCATGTTGCTCCTTCATCAAGTCTGAAGGAGATGAGCTAAAAGGGAAACTTGGAACATGAATCATTATTCTTGAGTCCTGAGATACTTAATCTGCCTATGTATTATTCAGTCCTTCTGGGTTTGTTTTATGTTTAATATAAAGGCTTTGTCACCAGTTCACAGAATGTGTGCTTCACTTCTGTAGAAGTGTTTCACAGAATACACACACACACACACGCACACACACACACACCCACATACACTTGAAGCATCCCAGTGGGGCGTCATTAAATGGATAGGTTCCCATTCTCTGAGCTAGACACTAAAGTTGTAAAGAGGAACTGGTTACAATTCCTATAATCTTGAGGAAACAAGCCACAGCGGCAGAAGTGAGAGTGGATGCCTAAGGAGTAGGAACTGTTAGTGAAACATGAAAAATATACTGAGTACTTAATTCAGAGTCCATAGCTCTTAGGGGCTACCTGTAGGTGACGGTGGCTTTATCCTACCTTTTCTCTCAAGGACTATTATGCAAAATGACCCCTCCTCTTTAAATCCTAAATTTGACTTCTGTACCTTGGGAGTCCATACTTCTTAAGGGAAGTAAGTAGATTCCTAAGAAAACAGCCTGTGTAGCCAGTACCTTCACTGCTGAGAAAGAACCAGGAAGAATTTTTTTAAAAAATATTTTCAAGAACCAGAGATGCAGAGAGGATGACAGTGGGAAAACGGTGAAGGCTCAGAGTCTGTAGGGAAAGTGCATGTGAAGCCTTCAGGAACTGTTTAAGCGGAGGCCGCCGTGGGAAGGCGTGTAGGAGGCATGAGGGGGTTACGCATGTAGGAGGTGTAACGGGATGAGGGGTGACCCCCTAAGAAGTTTGGTCCTCCTTGACTTTTTCTCTGTTATTAGCCAGGGTAACTTCTGTCCTGTGGGTACATGCTTATCTGCCGGAGGAACTGGCACTTGAACTTTGAAACAATTAAGCTGATTACCCTTCATGTAGAAACTTGTAACAGGAAGAGAGTGATGGTAAACGCATTCCTAAGCTGAAATTTTAGCATGGCTACAAAGCAGGGACATTTGGAGGCTGCTGTTAGTCATTCTAAAGACAACCAAAAATTATTCTACAGGATGTAGGTGTGTCTATACTGAGAAATGTCAATTTCTTAATAAAACTTTACTATATGGAGTCTTGGCAGCTTTCCTATGTGGGTATGTGTGGGGAGTGGGGTGGGGGAAAAGTGGAGCTCCCCACAGGGACAAAAACCGATGTGGAGTCCAAGCATTGTTGACATTAAATCAAAGATTCATTGATGGACAAAGAAAAGAAAGCAAAGTTCACTCCAGGTCCACAGAGCAAACACTGCCAACCTGCAACCTCTGTCCTCTTTGGGAGCAAGGGTGTGTGACTGTCATTCCAGTGTCTAGAAGAGTCTGAAACTTGAGGAAAGGTGCTAACTCGTGACAACTATAGACATCTTCAGAATGAAATGTTTGTACTTATCCCTTCCACTATAAGTAATGATTCAATAAAAAATGCTGTTTACTAGAAATTGTATCTATTATCAGAAACTATAAATACATGAAATATGTCTTAGTTTGGTACAAATGGAAGAATCAGTCTGGATGCCACAGATATTGACATGAAATAAGGCTCGGATTTTCTCTTCTAGCTTTGCATAGTATTCTCAGCTTCTTTCTGTTTTGTGAAAAGATTTCTTATCAGTTTACAATGCAACTGACCTGTACTTTACTGTTCTTCCCAATGCTGTTACATTTTAAGTCTATGTTAAATGTAAACTATCAGGCTAGGGGACAATTTCAAGGTTTTAATAAAAATAACTAATGCTTTGACTTAAAATTCTAATCCTGTTACCTATCAGAAATTCAGAATTCAGCATCTGGGGAGATGGCTCAGCAGTTACAAGCATTAACTGCTCTTCCAGAGGTCATAGGTTCACTTCCCAGCACCCACATCGAGGCACACAGATATCTGAGTCCAATTGCTGGGCAATCCTGAAACCTCTTCTGGCCTTTGCAGGCACTGCATGGCCAGCAAGCATGCAAGCAAGAACACTCATACCTATAAAGTAAGAAGACTCAGAATTCACAAGTAGAATCCATTTCAGTCTTCACTTACATAGTAAAAATACAGAACACTATTATACAGGAAGGGAAGACTGTTAATGATATCTCAATAATATTATCTTAGAATGATCAGGTATTTTTCACTATAAAAAATATTTATAGAACTAGGCATGGAGGCATAGTCCAGTGTTCTCAGCTTTGGGAGGCTGAGGCAGAAGCATCATGTAAAACTGTTTACAGCTCTACATGTACCAGTGTGGTGACTAGGGGCTGCCATGGCAAAAAGGCCTCAGAACTGGACATACGATATAGAAAACTTGAAAGTGTTTTAAATCAGGCAAATTTTCTTAGTCTAATGAGTCTATTTTATTGCTCAAATTTGCAGTTTTAAAATATTCTTCATGACCCCTCTAACCCTGGATTCTTATCATTCCCTGTAGTGTACCTGGACAATGTTACTATTTTGAAGAGCTACTCATGCATATTAAGTTACAAACAGAAACAAGCTTGCCAATCCTCGGAGCTCCCTGCACTTGTATCTAAGACGTGGCCAAGTTGTTTCCAACAGCTCATTTAAATCCAGGAATCTGATAATATTTAACTAGAACAAGACTCCCAGTGGCTTCCCAAGTGAAGCTGATTATTCTGTATCAGAGTGTGAGGCATCCGGGGCAAGTAGGAGTTGAAGAATTGAGAGAAGGACAGATGGAATTCCTGTCCCTCCTCGCTCACTTGTAAACATTAACCTCAAACACTGCTTCTCAAACTGCGGGTCTGGTATCAGATATCGTACATATCAGATATTTACATTATGATTCATAACAGTAGTGAAATTATAGTTATGAAGTAGTAAAGAAAATAATTTTATGGTTTGGGGGAGTCACACAACATGAGGAACTGAATTAAATGGTTACAGCATTAGGAAGGTTGAGAACCACTGCTGTAGAACAAGGTCTTGTCAGACCCTTCAAGATGTAAAATAGCAGACAGTACACGCCCCTGGGCTCCTGGTACTTCTCATGTGGCTGTAACATATGTGGATAGATGGCACTGTGTATCAAGAAGTTGTACCCAGACTCTAGCCACAACACCATGCTTGCTAATGGCAGTTTCTACAGCCACTACAGGAAAAAAAAAGTAGTTTCAAGATTGCTTAGTTGCTTTACAAGGAGACAATTGTCTGCATTCAGCCATCACAGGGACAACTTCTCCTTCTTGCTGGAGGGATCAAACTGAGTTCATGGTCTCAGCTCCACAACCAACTCCTTGTTCTCTTATCATCTTTAGTTACATGTCAAATATCCAGGATGAGGTCTGACCACCAAGGCTCTGAGTCAAAGGCCTTGAAACCAGGTGGGTGTGGAATGTTTACTTGTTTCCTGTAACTTCCTGGCCCCGAGTCAGGGCAAAACCACAATGGAGACTGCCTTGCCCAACCCCTTGCGTCAAAATATGATTGGACAATGCTATAGCCCACCCTGTTCCTCCTTGATTTGTGGCCTCATCCTTAAATATGCTGTACAACTTCTCTTCACGAATGCAGTTCAGCTCCATAGTCTGTTCTCTGGCCCCAGTGGATCAGTAACAGCATGATTACAATACATTTTTGTCATCTACATTGACCTGGTGTTTGAGTTATGTTGGATTTAAGCAGACCCCATAACAGCTCTACACATTCTGGCAATAAAATGCCCAATCAAGGCAGCTTAAGGGAGAATGGATTTATTCTGGCTTTCAGTTACAAGGGAATACAGTTCATTATGGCAAGGAAATCTTGGAAGCAGAGGCAGAAGGCTGTCCACAGGCAGTAAGGAAGCAAAGAGAAAGCAGGAAGTACCGGTCAGGCTACCAAACCTCCCAGCCTGCCCCCATGTTTCCTCCTGTTAAAGTGCTATCTCCTTCAAGTTCCATGACTTTCCCAAACAGCACTACCAGGTGTGGCCATTTGTTCAAATACATGCCTATGGGAAAATGTCACATTCAAACTATTGGGTGATGTCGTTATAAATGTAAAGGGACATCAGCTTCTACGGCGAACCCAGAGACCTGCATGATCTCTTCTTAGACAGAGTGCCATCACCACAGACTTCATCAGACCACAGATGCTAAGAAGCTGTGCCACAGACACATCCCTGCCTGGGCTCCTGCTGAGTCTGCTGTGACTGTAGCCTTTGCACTGGTTCTCAGAGCTGGAGCTGATACGGTTTATGGTCTGTAAGTGTTCTGTTTCACAGGGTTCATTCAGCAGTGCAGCATACTTTCCCCTGATGGTTATAAGCATGTTTTCATATTGGTATATAATTTGTCAGATATTTATTGTCCTGTTGCCAAAGTCACGTGTTACTAAAAGCAGAAATAAACTTGCGTCAAAATATACATCCGTTTCCAGTACAGACATACATCTGTGTGCCTTAAAAACATGCTCAGGTGAGCAAACAACATTGTGTCATTCCTACCAAAACATCCACTTGAAGGCAAATGTGTTGCAGAGGGTTAGGGGACAATTGCACAGAAAATACGGTTGGTATTTTCAATTTGTATCTTCATTTAATTCTGACTTTTTTTTTTTGTGAGGCAAGGTCTCATGTAGCCCAGGCTGCCCTCATTTCTTCTGAAGGAGCTCCTGATCCCCCTTCTAACCTCCCAGGTGCTGGGATTACAAGAGGGCTCCACTGGGGCAGCTTGAAAGGGTTACTTTTAAAAGAGGTTTATTTGTAGATACTGTACCAGTGTACAAGTCAGATTGTTTTTAAAGTTAATAAAAGTAAAATTGCCTTTCAGGAGTCTTTTACAATTGTTTCAGGGACTCCACTCTGGGGAAGTCTGCTGCCCTCTGAAGAGAGGAGGAAAGAAAGCCCTTGCTAGGCTTTGCCTTCTCACACAAAGCACACAGAGGAGCTGCAGCCTGCAGAAGCATTCACTTGAGTTATCACATCCACCGACTCACATCAGACCTGGAAAGAGGCAAAGAGCTGGCAGCAACCAGACAGACAGCAGCTGGGAGGTTGCCATCAGCTTCTGGGCATCTTCCCAGGGAGGAGAAATATTTTTCCACTACTTCCTGTTTGTGAAATCCAGAGTAATGAGATGAAGCTAGGCTCAGGTTCAGAGAACTAACAGTGTCGTGTGTCCCCATAATCATCCAATCCATCAGTGTCCCAGAAAAGACTGATAGAACCAAAGGCTTCTCCGTTATGAATCACGTGATGCTGCCGCTGCCGATGTCCATCATACCTGAAGCTGGCTGCTTCTTTTGCTTCAAACTTTTGTGCTAAATGAATTCCTCAGTTTCACAGTAAATCTGTAACTGTAACACTCTAATCCTAACCCTGGTGAGAAACTTCAGCCTGTAAAGAAGATTAAAATCATACTTATCATATTCAAGATTACTCATCAAAGTTTCTGTCCAAACCAGAATAATACCTTTTAAGTAAATTGATTTCTGATTTTATTTGTGTGTGTGTGTGTGTGTGTGTGTGTGTGTGTGTGAGAGAGAGAGAGAGAGAGAGAGAGAGAGAGAGAGAGAGAGAGACGTATGTACACTCGGTGTGGCAAGATGCATATACAGAAGCCAGAGGAGAAAGGTGTTCCACTCAGTCCTGTAAGTAGAAAGAGTCTTTCACTTTATTTAGAGCTAGGTTGACAGTCAGTGATGGCCAGTAACCACCTAGCCCTGTCTGCCAGTGGGAGATTAAAAGAATGTACCTGGATTTTTACATAGGTGTTAGGGATTTGAACTAAGGCCCTTGGTTTTCACAGCAAATGCATTTACCCACTGACCCATCTCCTCAGATCCCCAAGAATAGATTTTGAAATAATGTAGTTTTGGTGCACTGGGAGCAGAAAATCACTACTAACGAGCGAGCAGAAAAATCAAGAAAGGCTTTAACTCTCGACTGAGGAGTGAGCATGTGGATTATGACATTCATGGGAAACAGACACAGGAAAATATTTTCACTCATTTATTAAGTCACATATGAAACTGTTTTTCTGTGGTTGGCACTTGAGAATAGATGCAAAGTTTTAGTCATCGCAGGGAAGGTGGGGCCCCAGATAATCGTATCTTGGGGCTTGTTACACAAATTGTTGTATGCTATCTGAGGGTGAGCTGACAGTTGGTTTCGAAAAACAAACAACAGTTGATAAAGTATAATGTGACTTTTGGGACTTTGTTTTGAGGAAAGCATTGTACAATTTTAGAGAAATACAGTGATGTCGAACTTAAACATTGGCTCATTAGAGCGATTACAGAGAACTCATAAAACAGGCCATGTTTTTGCAATCTGTCACTTCTCTTTCTTTATCAAAGTGGAAAGCTGTACAATATATAAATTGAAAGCAACAGCTTTCTAAGTCAGAGCAGTGAATGGGAAACAGAATGCCCCACCACCCTCTCTTTGCCTCTGGGCTCTTCTGTTCCTCTCCTTTATTCTCCCTCCTCCTCAGTTTCTCTTCCCACTCTTCCAGTGGTCCTCAACTTTTCCAAGACTGCCACCTTTTAGTATAGTTCTTCATGCCCTAGTGAGCCCCATTCATAAAATTATGTTGTTGTTACTTCACAATCATAATTTGCTACTGTTATGAATCATATTTACAAAGTATCTGATATGCAAGATATCTGATATGCAACCCCCGTGAAAGGGTGCTTTGGCCCACAGGTTGAAAATGGTTGCTCTAGAAGCAATGCCCTGGAAGTATGGCGCAGTGCTACAAACACATCCCTAGGACTTAATTGTGCTGCATAATGAATGTGTGTAAGGAACCTTGTAAGATCTCTCTGCCTCCACTGCAGTTGCTCAAGGAAGCACTGCCTAAGTTTCAGATAAAGAGAGATGATGTAAAGACAGAGGACATGTCTACAGCTGTCACCAAGACCTCATAGGGTGTGGCAGACGACCACCTCAGACTGTCTGGCTCTTGCAGAGCTGCTCAATGCCCCCTGCTGGGAGAGTGACTATAGGAAAGAGCCCAGAAGAGCCACCTGGCAGAGCACAAACTGTCCTTGGGATTCTGGAAAATGGAAATCATCATGTGAAGCCAATGTGTCACTATTTGTTGGGTAGCCTTAGTGAGATCAGACAGCCAATTTGTATCACAAACCTGTCAGAAGAGGAGATGGATGAGTGACAACCCACAGCCTGTTTCCTTTTCTTTTTAATTTAAATTTTATTTTTTGAAATTAAAATATTATTATATCATTTTCTCCCTTTTCATCCCTCCCTCCTACCCTCCCCACGTAGAGCACCCACCACCCCTCATGCTCTCTGAATACTTTTCTTCTATAAGAATATTAGTAAGATAAGTCAAGCCTCTGAGGGACGTGGGCAGGAGACACATCTGTATTTCAGAAGCTTTTGATGTGGTTTCCAGAGGGGTGGTGGTGGTGGTTTACATCATTCTTGTGTCTACCTTTTCCTTGTAAGACATCTGCCCCTTTGGACATATTCTGCCTTCTGTCCCTTGAATTGTGGGAATGAAGCTAATTATAATCTCCTATAGTCAGGGACGGCTGCCACAGTTTTACAACCTCCTGACCTTAAAACCCAGCATGCAGCATTGGCAGGACCCATCACATCCAGGGTCCATCACGTGGATCTTTCAAGTAGATTCTGTGTAATTCCTAGACTACTTGGTATTTGGAGAAACACTTGACACAGATAGAACAACAAATAGATCTGATTCTGCTATTTTACATGTAGATGTTTGTTCCTTAAAGAGATACGCCGGGGCTGGAGAGATGGCTCAGCGGTTAAGAGCACTGACTGCTCTTCCAGAGGTCCTGAGTTCAAATCCCAGCAACCACATGGTGGCTCACAACCATCCGTAATGAGATTGGATGCCCTCTTCTGGTGTGTCTGAAGACAGCTACAGTGTACTCATAAATAAAATAAAATTTAAAAAACAAAAAACAAAAAAGCAAAGAAAAAGAAAAAAAGAAAGTCCACTTTGTTAAAAAAAAAAAAAAAGAGATACGCCATTTCTGTATATGTGCTGGTTCCATATTCCTCTGTAGAGCAGCAGGACTCATCACAGCCAAAGGGAGGAAACAACGTGGGTGTTCACTGATACGTGAACAGAAGGTGGTGCGTGGATACACGCAGTGAGATGCTATTCTACTACATGCTCCAGCTTGAATAGACCTGGAGGGTCTCAGGCCACATACTCAGATGAGAATATCTAAATAAGTTACATGTGTAGACACAGACAGTAGCATGGATGTTATCCGGAGTTAGGGAAAGGGGAGGGGGGATAAACAGTCATTCAGTGCTGTATAGAATGAAAGCTTTGTTTTGGTTTTGAGATAGGGTTTTTCTGTGTAGGCCTGGGTGTCCGAAAACTCACTCTATAGACAACACTGGCCTCAAACTTACAGAAATCCTTGCCTCCCGAGTGCTCCGATCAAAGCTATGCACCACCACGCCCAGTCTAGGATGAACGTTTTTGATATATTTTCCCAAACAATGATAATATATGTAATACTACCGAAAAATACTTTGCTTCAAATTAGTTAAAATTAGAATTTTATGTTTCGATTTATAAACCATCACATTAAAAAAAAAATCACAGTGAAAGTTGAAGGTTTCATTGACATGATAGATGAGAGGTCCTGGGGACAGATGGAAAGCACGCTTGGTTGTTACTAATATGAAACACACAAACAAACAAACGAATCACAAGAACAGTAAAAAACCACCCCCATGTTGCAGCATCGGGACTGCATGAATGTGAGCTGCCGGAAAAACTGAACAGGAGTCGCTCTGTGCTAAGGAGTTGTTTGCCCCCTGCTGGTCAGTCTTGGTATTGTTCTCGTATGGTAGGAGTAAGAATCCTTTCAGTAAGTTATTCCTGTTACTAAAAGATAAATATTTTCTTTCACCGAAATGTTCTGTGTGTAAATATCAGACTCCTACACCCGCTCCTGAAATCACTCATTCATTCATTCCTTTGTTTATTAAAATGAACACACCAGCCTTTGCTTAATTCTCACTATGTATTATGGTTTCAAAGATGACATTGCTGTGAACTTACTGCTTCGTAGAGGGATGTAGGCATACAAGTCATGAAATCAATGTTGTGGAATTGCGGATGTAGGAGAAGCTAACTCTATTCTAGAGTATAAGAATTGGGAAGATGGAATATTCCATATTTCAAGGACACCCATTAAGCTCAGAAAGTAAAAACTGAAAGGCTTCAGGAAGTCCCCGAAACTGACCAGATACGTTGATCTTCTTTAAATATAAATAAACACTAAGGACTGCAGAGAGACACAGAGACAGACCAGCTGAGCCTCCTGGAAGACAAGAGGCCAGCCAAGCTGCAAACATAAGACAGAGACAGTCTTTACCCTGTTGTGGGTTGGACCAAGTCCCATAGGTCTGCAATTAGAGAATTATATTCCTTCTCTTAGAATTCACTTTAAAAGCATGTGTATCTCTGTATAATTTTATCACATGTGTAGATCTGATAAACACTAATACAACCAGGATGGAGAATTATCTCATTCCCATAAGGCTTCCAGGTTTCCCCTATTCTTACCTACCTCATTCTTCCACCCTTCCTAAGTTCTGGAAACCACCAGTATTGTGTGGCGCATTCTGGAGGAGACATGACCAAACATCTACTCACTCCAGATAGGGAACTGACAACAGGCTAAGTATGGAAACTCCTGAAGTCTAAATTGATAAACCAATGAGTTTCACTAAAGTTTCTTATAGGAGCAGAAATGACTCAAAGACCACCATATCACCAAAGCCCACCCACCCTGGCATGTATGACATTCATAAAAGCTGGGATACTGGACCACATACACAACAGGTTGGAGACTGTCTCTGCCTCATCTTGGCAGCTTGGCTGGCCTCTGTGTCTTCCAGGAGGCTCAGCTAGTCTGTCTCTGTGTCTGTCAATCCTTACTGGTTATGTATGTTTAAGGAAAAAGCAGTGTGGTGAATCTGATCAGTTTCGGGGACTTCCTGAAGCCTGTGAGTTTTTACCTACTGAGCTTAATAAGCGTCATTGAACAATGGACTATTTCGTCTTCCCTCATCACATCTTGTTGCCTCAGCCCTCTAACATGCCACATGTTAATGAACTTCCCTCTAAAGTGAAAGGTTAATCTTAGAGGAGACTGTTAGACAACACTTAGTCCTTTTAAAGATGATGTTCCATCCAGAGATGACCTATGATGCAGAGATGTGTAAAAAACAGCCTTCATCTCAGGAAATTCAGTTATCATTTCAAGAACACTACATAGATAAACACTATGCGACCTTTTGAAATTGTTCCTCACTTGGGATACTTTTCTGTGTCCAGTCACTTTATGTTACTTTGTATCAGCAAATAATGTCCTTGCTATAGGTGTACAACTTGGATTACTCATTCCCCTCTGACGGACATTTTGTGGAAAATGTCTAATTTTTAATTTATTTCATAAGAACAACTACGGGGTTCCCAGTTTTTGTGTGAACAAAATGTTTTTATTTCTGTGTGTTTAGTGACCATGAAGAAAATTTCTTTGTTACATAGTAAGCATGTATCTGAGTCTCTGTTTCCACAGCAATTGTAACATTTTACCTGGTCGCCTCATTCTAGATCCACTTATTTTTCATATTTGCTTTTAAAGATATATACAGATTTCTCATAGCAGTCAAAATTTGCACAATTTTCTAATGATGTTGAATATATTTCTATGGTTTATTTACTATCCATATATTCTTCTTTTAAAACTATCTTATTATATCTTTTACATACTGCCTGGGAATAACTTATTTTTTTCTGTTACATTCTGAATTTCTTTCAAATTCTAGATATGGTGTGACATCAGTTGTGAATATATTTTCACACCTTGTGCCTTGTCTTTCAGACTCTTATAATAGGATCTTCTCCAGCACAAATACTTTAAATTTTGGTTGATTCTAATTTGGTTTTATTTTATTTTTTTCTCCTATAAATTATAGTGCTGAGTCAATGAAATAATTTTTCACCAAGTCTAGAGCCTGAAGATTTTTATCTATAATCTCTTGTAAAATTATTACAGTTTGGGGTCAATTTTTGAACCATTTGTAAGGTTTAGATCGAGGCTCATACTTCTCTGAGTATTTAATAATTCTACCACTGTATGTTGAAACACATTCTCCTTCTACTGACTTGCTTACAGGCCCTTGTCAGGATTTGTTGGGCATTTTTCTGTGGGCTCAAGTTGGATTATCGATTCTGTCCCATCAGTCAGTTTATCTGTCCTGCGTGGATACTGTCCCTTCATGTTGAGTCTTAAAATCAAGGAGAGTTAATCTTCCCAGTTTATTTTCTTATTTTTATATTTGTTTTGGGTGTTTTGGTTTTGTTAATCTCCACAAATTCCATAGCTTTCTTCAAGCACACATCCTGCTGAACCTTGACAGCGAAGGGGACAGATAAGGACACTTTAAGCTTTGTACTGTAAGAGCACGCTTGTTCTTCATACTGTTGAAAAGGACAAGGGCCCATGACTCTCTGAGTGACGAGAACCCGTTTTACTTCCCACTGTACGAAGGACATGCGCACTGTAAGCTGTCGAGCAAGTGCACATTGTTAACTGGCTGGAGTTAATCTTTAACCTAAAGGTAACTCGGATAATGATTGGGAAGAATCATGACTCAGAGGGTAGCCTGGGTATGAAACTCGCTGCACAGGGAAGGAGGATAACAAGGGGAGTGTGCAAGAAGAAATACTTGACGAATCCAAAGACAAGGCGAATCACGTGATCAGAGAGGTGGGACTAAATGTTGTTCTGGTTTCTTTTCTTTTTTTTTCTTTTTTCTCCTTCATTTTATTTTATTTTTAATCTTTTACATTTAATTTTTTACACTTTAGATGCCATCCCCTTTCCCCATTCCCCATCCCCGAAGCCCTCTATCCCATCCCCCTCCTCCTTTTTTCCTTTTATACTATTTTAATTGCATGCAAGTATTAAGGTCTGTTCTAGATTGAGGAGCTAGCAGTACAATAGATGCAAATAGTGAAGGAACAAGCAAGATAATAAACAAGGAATAAGACAATAAACACAAATAGTCAAAGAAAAGCAAGGCAATAAACAAAGCTCCGTGATCATCTAAGGGCTTATCAGAATGACCAAAATATCTGAGCCTACTTCCCAGCCCTAGCCCAAAGTCATTTTTGTGTCTGAAGCCTACTTCCTTGTTCTAGCCTAATATTTTGATTCCTGCCTGAAATTAATTTTTTGGTCTAGTCTAATATTTAGATTCCAGCCTGAAATTACTTCTTTGTTCTTGCCTAATGTCAGATTCCTGCCTGAAGCCGATCTCCTATTACTTGGCCAATATCAGATTCTTGTCAAGCAGTCCCAAAAGCTCTCCACATCTCCCCCTTTTTTATTCCATAAACCAGATTGAGCCTGTCTTAGGTCATTCTGACAAGAATGCCTTCTTTACCTGTCATGGAATATGCATTATCAAAAGCAATGCACTTCTGTCTTGGTTGGTAAGGCTCTGTGCAGAATCCTACCTGTCTTTGGCTTGCCAGCCTGTTAAATTAATAACTCTGTCTGGGGGTCGATTTTCAGTTTCAAGCCGTGTACTTTGGCAGACAAAATGCTGATGTTGTTAAAGACAAGTTTTAACATGATGAGCAGGTATAAAAGAATTCCCAGAACAAAAAGGGCTAACATGATCAAGCTATATATGTCATTTTTGAAGCTTGGCCAAAATAGAAATACTGACCTCAGACTATGGGTAATTTTATCAGCAGTATCTACCTTATCAACACTCAGCAGAACAGTATTTTTTTAAATTCATAAGCTCATTATGCAAAGTTAAAACATCCAGAGATGTGTTAGAATTATACCAAATACACTGCAAGTGTCTGTAAACTTCTTCCTAATTATAATGACTATCATTGTAAATGTTAGAAGTAATACAACTCCATTGGCATTTGGCATGACACTAGAGATGGCTCCTTACTCTTAAACCCTGAACCACTTTCTAATAATTTGAATAGGATATAGAGCATCAATCCATTGTTCCAAATACCTATATAAATCCTCTTGTATACTCAACACATTAGTAACATTTTTTGCTAAATGATTAAAAACTTCTTGTGTCAAAGCAATTGCAGAAGCTGTGGTGCTAGCAATTAATGTAATCAAAGCTGTTATACTAGCAATAATCAAGCCCACTACTCTCTTGCTTTTCCTTAAAGTCTGACTAACTTCTTCCAGTACTTGCAAGCTTTTTTCAGAATACCAAGGTTCTGTGATACTCAGGGCAATAAAACAAAAGCTGATTGATAGACGTTTGTAATAGACATGCCAGGTTTCAACACTCTAACACAATTAGAAAGAATACAATCAATGCAACTTATATTAAATACTGTAAAAGAAACAAAAGTAATTTTAACTTGACAATTAGAAGAGCCTTAACACATGTATTAACACTTGTTTGAAATCCAGCTCTTGCTAACATAACATCATAGGGAACTGCAGCTAACTTCCTAATATGTCTCTGAAAATGTTCAGAACCAGTCTCCCAAATGAAGACTGTTATTTCCAATATTGGATTGATTTCTAGACCAGTCCATGATTGAGCCGAATAACTGGTCACCATTAAGAAAAATACAAGAGTCATTATAACTTCTCTTTTTGATTCTCTGTTCCACAAGGTCTAAAAACTTGAGGCAAGGCAGCTTTTCTCATCTGGGATATAGGCAAGCAAAGGTGGATTGGAAACACATGTCCAATACAGCTTCCTAGTCACCCTTGTCAGGGCACTCAGTAAGCTCACAGGTCAGCATCATCCTTTGTCCTGGCATCAGCATATCTCACCCTTCACTCTGGCAGCCACCATGCTCCTTCAGTACCCTGCAGAAAAACACAAACATGCCTTCTTCCCCATATTAAATACCTGATTGGGATGATGCCATATGCCAGTAAGTGGATCCTTCTCTTTCACCTAGGCATAAGTATGCCTAGTTGTAGGGTGCCATAGACACTCAACAGGCCTTTCTTAGAAGGAATAGCAAAATGCTCATGGGAGGAAATATGGAGACAAAGAGTGGGACAGAAACTGAAGGAGGGGCCATCCAGAGACTACTCCACCTGGGTATCCATCCCTTGTGCAGTCACCAAATGATGTGGATGCCAGGAAGTGCACACTGACAGGAGCCTAATATAGCTGTTTCCTTAGAGGTCGGCCAGAGCCGGAAATATACAGAGGTAGATGCTCACAGCTAACCATTAAACTGATCATGGGGTTCCCAATGGAGGCGTGAGAGAGAAGACTGAAGGAGCTGAAAGGCCCCATGGGGAGGACAACAATACCAACCAACCAGAGCTCCCAGGATCTAAACCACCAGCCTGGGAGCACATAGGTAGAGTCCCATGGCCCCAGCTGTATATGCAGGGGAGGATGACATTGGGTGGGGAGGTGGGAGTGGGAAGGTGGGTGGGGGCATATCCTCATAGAAGCAGGAGGAGAGGGAATGGGATAGGGGGTTCCTGGGTGGGGGGAAATGTGGAAAGGGGGTTACATCTGAAATGTAAATAAAATATCCAATAAAAAAATTAAAAAAAGAAAGTTCTCTGGCATCCAAATTTTTTTTTAAAAAATATTAAAATAAAAAGAACATGATTTAAATAAATTTGTGGTGTACGGGGATATACCTCCCCCTTTTTAATTTTATGAAGATATTGTTTTAAAGTTCCTTGGGCCCCTTCCACAGTTCCCTGTCCTTGACAATTATAAGCAATCCCAGTAATATGGGTAATATTAAATTGTTGACAAAAAGTCTGGAAGACTCAACTGCAATAGCCAGTTACATTATCTTTTTTGTTGTTGTTTATTATTGGATAATTTATTTGTCTACATTTCAGATGTTATCCCCTTTCCCCATTCCCCTCTCAGAATCCCCTTATCCCATGCCCCCTCTTCCTACTTCTATGTGGGTGTTCCCCAACCTGTCTACCCACTCCTGCCTCCCTGCCCTCAAATTCCCCCACACTAGGACATCCAGCCTTCACAGGACCAAGGCTCTCCTCTCCCACTGTTGTCTGACAAGGCTACCCTCCACTACATATACAGCTGGAGCCAGGAGTCCCTTTGTGTGTTTTCCCAGGCTGGCAGTTTAGACCCAGGGATCTCTGGTTGGTTGGTTGGTACTGTCACTCTCCCCATGGGGCCAACAACCGCTTCAGTTCCTTCAGTCTTCTCTCTAATTCCTCCACTGGGGACCCTGTGATCAGCTCCAAACATCCACTGCTCTATATGTCAGCCTCTGGCAGAACCTCTTAGGAGACAGCCATATCACGCTCCTGTCAGAATGCCCTTCCTGGCATTCACAACAACAGTGTTTGCATTCGGTGATTGTACCTGAGATGGATCCCCAGGTGGGGCAGTCTCTGGACAGTCCCTCCTCCAGTCTCTGCTCCATGATTGTCTCCGTATTTCCTCCCATGAGTATTTTGTTCTCCCTTCTAAGAAGGACTGAAGCATCCATACTTTGACCTTACTTTGTTTTGAGCTTCATGTGGTCTGTGAGTTGTATCTTGGGTATTGTGAGCTTTTGGGCTATATCCACTTATCAGTGAGTGAATACCATGTGTTTTCTTTTGTGATTGGGTTACCTCACTCAGGGTGATATTTTCTAGTTCTGTCCAATTGCCAAAATATTTCATGAATTCATTGTTTTTAATAGCTGAGTAGTACTCCATTGTGAAAAGGCACCACATTTTGTGTGTGTGTGTGTGTGTGTGTGTGTGTGTGTGTGTGTATTGGAGTATCTTTGGGGTATATGCCCAGGAGTGGTATAGCTGGATCCTCAGGTAATACAATGTCCAATTTTCAGAGGAGCCGCCAGACTGATTTCCAGAGTGGTTGTACCAGCTTAAAATCCCACCAGCAATGGAGGAGTGTTCCTCTTTCTCCACATCCTCGCAAGCATCAACTGTCACCTGAGTTTTTGATCTTAGACATTCTGACAGGTGTGAGGTGGAATCTGAGGGTTGTTTTGATTTGCAATTCCCTGATGACTAAAGATGTTGAACATTTCTTTAGGTGCTTCTCAGCCATTCAATATTCCTCATTTGAAAATTCTTTGTTGAGCTCTGTACCCCATTTTTTAATCGGGTTATTTGATTGTCTGGAGTCTAATTTGTTCAGTTCTTTATATATTTTGGATATTAGCCCTCTAGAAGATGTAGGATTGGTAAAGATCTTTTCCCAATCTGTGGGTTGCCTTTTTGTCCTATTGACAGAGTCCTTTGCCTTACAGAAGCTTTGCAATTTTATGAGGTCACATTTGTCAATTCTTGATCTTAGAGCATGAGCCATTGGTGTTCTGTTCAGGAACTTTTCCCCTGTGCCCATGTGTTAGAGGCTCTTTCCCACTTCCTCTTTTATTAGTTTTAGTGTATCTGGTTTTATGTGGAGGTCCTTTATCCACTTGGACTTGAGCTTTGTGCAAGGAGATAAGAATGGATTTGCATTCTTCTACATGCTGACCTCCAGTTGAATGAGTACCATTTGTGGAAAGTGCTGTCTTTTTGTCCACTGAATGGTTTTAGCTCCTTTGATAAAAGTGATCATAAGTATGTGGGTTCATTTCTGGGTCTTCAATTCTATTCCATTGATCTTCTTGCCTGTCTCTGTACCAATACCATGCAGTTTTTATCACTATTACTCTGTAGTACAGCTTGAAGTCAGGGATGGTGATTTCCCCAGAAGATCTTTTATTGTTGAGTATAGTTTTCGCTATCCTGGGTTTTTTGTTATTCCAAATGAATTTGAAAATTGCTCTTTCTAACTCTATGAAGAATTGAGTTGGAATTTTGATAGAGATTGCAATGACTCTGTAGATTGCTTTTGGCAAGATGGCCACTTTTACTATAGTAATTCTGCCAATCTGTGAGCATGGGAGATCTTTCCATCTTCTGAGATCTGCTTCGATTTCTTTCTTCAGGGATTTGAAGTTCTTATTATACAGATCTTTTATTTGCTTGGTTAGATTCACACCAAGGCAATTTATATTATTTGTGACTATTGTGAAGGGTGTCATTTCCCTAATTTCTTTCTCAGCCTGTTTATCCTTTGAGTAGAGGAAGACTACTGATTTTTTTTTTTTAGTTAATTTTATGTCAAGCCCTTTTGCTGAAGTTGCTTATCAGGTTTAGGAGTTCTCTGGTGGAGGTTTTGGGGTCACTTAAGTATATTATCATATCATCTGCAAACAGTGAAATTTTGACTTCTTCTTTTCCAACATGTATTTCTTTGACGACCTTCTGTTGCCTAATTGCTCTGGCTAGGACTTTGAGTACTATATTGAATAAGTAGGGAGAGAGTGGGCAGCCTTCCCTAGTCCCTGATTTTAGTGGGATTGCTTCAAATTTCTTGACATTTAGTTTGATGTTTACTGGCTTGCTGTATATTGCTTTTATTATGTTTAGGTATGGGCCTTGAATTCCTGATCTTTCCAAGACTTTTACCATGAAGGGGTGTTGAATTTTGTCAAATGCTTTCTCAGCATCTAATGAGATGATCATGTGTTTTTTTTCCCCCTTTGAGTTTGTTTATATAGTGGATTATGTTGATAGATTACTGAATATTGAACCATCCCTGCATTCCTGGGATAAACCCTACTTGATCATGATCGATGATTATTTTAATGTGTTCTTGGATTCAGTTTGCGAGAATTTTATTGAGTATTTTTGCAGTAATATTCATAAGGGAGACTGGTCTGAAGTTCTTTTTCTTTGTTGAGTCTTTGTGTGTTTTAGGTATGAGCATGATTGTGGCTTCATAGGACGAATTGGATAGTGTTTCTTCTCTTTCATTTTGTGGAATAGTTTAAAGAGAATTTGTATTAGGTCTTCTTTGAATGTCTAATAGAATTCTGCACTAAAACCATCTGCTCCTGGGATCTTTTTGGTGGGGAGACTTTTAATGACTGCTGCTATTTCTTCAGGGGTTATGGGACTGTTTAGTTTATCTGATCTTCATTTAACTTTGGTATTTGTTATCTGTCTAGAAAATTGTCCATCTCATCCAGATTTTCCAGTTTTGTTGAGTATATGCTTTTGTAGTAGGATCTGATGATTTTTGAATTTCTTCAGTTTCTGTTGTTATGTCTTCATTTTCAGTTCTGATTTTGTTAATTTGAATACTGTCTCTGTGCCTTCTGGTTAGTGCCCTCTTATTAGTCTGGCTAAGGGTTTATTTATCTCATTGATTTTCTCAAAGAACCAGCTCATGGTTTTGTTGATTCTTTGTATACTTCTTTTTGTTTCTATTTGGTTGATTTCAGCACTTAGTTTGATTATTTCCTGCCATCTACTCCTCTTGGGTGTATTTGCTTCTTTTTGTTCTAGAGCTTTCAGGTGCTCTGTCAAGTTGCTAGTGTATGCTCTCTCCAGTTTCTTATTGTAGGCACTTAGAGCTGAATTTTCCTCTTAGCACTGCTTTCATTGTGTCCCATAGGTTTGGTATGACGTTTTTTCATTTTCATTAAATTCTAAAGTCTTTAATTTCTTTCTTTATTTCCTCCCTGACCAAGTTTTTGTGTTCTCTTAGGGTCTATATGACATCTGTCCAGGATCTTCTGGCTTTTATAGTCTCTTGTAAGAAGTTTGGTGTAATTCTTATAGGTCTGCCTTTATATGTTACTTTATCTTTTTCCCTTACTGCTTTTAATATTCTTTCTTTGTTTTGTGCATTTGGTGTTTTGATTATTATGTGATGGGGTGAATTTCTTTTCTGATCTAGTCTATTTGGAGTTATGTAGGCTTGCTTTCTGGTGTCATCGGATATTCAGGACTTTCTAGTGTGGGAGAACTGGGTTCTGATGATGACAAGTAACCTTGGTTTCTGTTGCTTATGTTTTTGTGCTTGCCTTTCGACATCTGGTTATCTCTAGTGCTACCTGCACTCCCTATCTCTGACTGGAGCCTGTCTCTCCTGTTATCCTGGTTGTGTCAGAACTCCTCAGAGACTGGTTGTCTCTGTGATCCTGTGATCCTAAGATTCTGCGCGTAAGTGCTCCTAGGAGTCAGGCTGCTTCTGGGATCCTTAAATCCTGGTGGGACCAAGCTCCTGAGATCCTGTAACTCAATTATCCTATGTTCCTGGGTGTGTTAGAGCTCCTGGGAGTCCAGCCTCCTCTGTGTATTCTAGGATTGGGTGCAGAGCTAGCACCCTAGAACTTCTCAGGGCACTGGAGCAGACCAGAACATTGTTCTGGTTTCTCATAAAACATGCTACTGGAGGAAGTCATGCTTCTTTGCCAGGTTGCCAGTCTTCTGAGGGAAGCACTGATCGTGTCTACTCATTAGAGTCTGTACTGATGAGCAGCAGGGGTTTCTATTCTGGTTATAACTGGAACAAGGCAAGATATCTATGTCTTGTCAACTCTCTGCTGCTTCAAACATGGTGCTATATGTCCCAGCCAGTGGAATAAGGAAAATGGAAATAAAATAATACAGGTTCAGAAAGGAGAAATGAGAGTAATGTCACAATTGCTTATATGCACAAAACCCAATAAACCTACAAACAAACAAAATAAATCACTATAGAAGTAGATCTCAATCCATGGGCCCCAGCCCTCAGAGGAAGGGGTCACATATCAAATATTTACATTAAAATTCATAAAAGTAGCAAATTGTTATGGATTGTTATGGTTGGTGGTCAGCACTGCATGAGGACCATATTAAGTGATTGCAGCATTAGGAAGGTTGAGAACCACCGCTCTAGTGCTACAGAAAGCACTCAGCAAGGTGTCAGGCCGTAACATTACACTGATTCAGCGAACTCCGTTGTCAGTTTAGGGAGAGATGACATTTTCATGCCCTTGATCAGTCTGTGATTCCAACTGATCCAGTCTTTCTTGTATGGTTGTCTGCAGTTTTCAGCACATTTATCTTTAATATATACCTAAGTTCTCAATATTTTTTTAGCAGTTGTAAGAAGCATTATGTTTTAAATATTGGCTTCAGTATGTTCATTACTGGGATATAGAATTAAAATTATTTTTTTGTAAAATTGTCTTATATGTCACAACCTTGCTAAACTCATATCGGCTGTAGTCTTAGCATGACTTTTAAACTTCTCCGATGTTTCCACATAGACACCCAGACCATCTGCAAGTGAGAGAATGTTCTTCCTCATTTTCTGATGTCCTTGTTTCTTGACTTCATTGCACTGACTGTAACACATGGTGTCATGCAGCAGTGATTGTTCACCATCCCCTGATCTTGCTCTCAGCATCAACACATGACATCTCATCAGAAACTGCAGTTTTCTTAGGTAAGGATAGCAGTATTCTTGGATGGTACCAGCAAAGTTAACATTTTAATGTACATTCACTGTAACACACAAAAATCACTATTGATCCTTCGCTCCTAATAATTATCTCCCATTCAGGGCATATACATCTCAATTGCTGGATTGACAATATAGCCCTGTGGTAGAGCCTTCTCCTAGATACATAAGCCTAGGATCACATATGCACACACACACACACACACACACACACACACACCACACACACACACACACCACACACCACACACCACACACACACACACACACACACACACACACACACAGAGACAGACCACACACCACACACACAGACACACATGCACACACACACAGAGACAGACCACACACCACACACACAGACACACATGCACACACATACACAGACACACCACACATACCACACACACACCAAGCACATTTAACATCACCTAGAAAAATAATACTAAAAAAATTTGTACTCTGGGGGAAATTTTAATATAACTACATCAATTTAATTGTAACTAGATTTTACATTGTAATTACATAAAAGTCAGTGATAATATTAATTATTGCTTCTGTGATGACTGCTGTGTCTTCATTGGGGTTTGATTTTGTTTTTCTCTCCATACTCTAAAGTTCTCATCCTCAGAAAGATAAATAACAGTAAATTCTAGTTGGCCCTTATAGTTATATTTGATGTAGAATTGATAATTAGCTAGCTAGCAGAATAATTTCCCATTTTTAGTATATTTAATTCCATTTGATTCCAGCTATCTTATTAATATTATTTTTCATTTTCAGTCACCTTGTTATATTTGGTGCATTTCATTGCACACTATGTGTAATCATTTTGCCAAAAATTCATTTCTCACATGATTGTTAAAATACAATCGAAATTATGGGACCTTTGTAATATCTGTGAAGTATCAGCCTTCAATATGGTTGGCTTAGGCAATCTTAGGGCCATTTGAAGCTGACGTGTTCATGAACCAGACACAAAGGCGGCACATAAGTTGCTTGGAAAACAAGAATTGCTGATCCAAAGACCTAGAGCTTCATATCTGAGCATCTTCTGAGGAATCTCAGCAATGAGGAACACTCACACAGGGAGGCCTGGCTTTCTTTGTGTCTTGAGGGCCAATGACGTCTGGGCTTATCGTCAAGTACATGACATGTATGTGAAAGTATTTGGTAGGACCGTCAGTGGATTCAGCGGCCACTAGGGACATTTGCTAATACGTCAGAGTTTGTGTTCATAGTGACACAGAAGAAGACAAAGGACTGAGAGCCATAGCTGCTTAGGGTTCTGTTGCTCTTCTAGATGTCCTTCTGTGCTACAATTTTTACCCAGCAGGTGGCGATTTGTGACTATTGGAACTACCAGGCATGGATGTAAGGGACCTCCAGTGTCTAAGAGTGGGGTTTCCTGAAGCTAGCTCTAAAAGCATGCTGAATATTCTGCACATCTGGTAAGAGATTTGGATTTGGATATCAGGCTCTCTGCTCGTTTAGTTGGTACTCACATACCATTTGAGCATAAACAAACATACCCTAGAGATGAATCCGGACTTGCTGTCTGGAGTCACTTCCTAATGCCACCTCTCCCAGCACAGTCACATTTGGACATGTTGAATACAATCTCTGTTCTGGACTATCGTCTAATTGGAAGAAGAAGTCTACAGTTCTTGCTATTTACCTCCGAATAGATGCTTATATTCCCCACACTCACCTCAGATTAACACATTCAACCCAAAGCATGATTACCATAGTCAGTCTGTCCTGGTAAACCCGGCCAACCGATAAAGCATCCTGTAGGTATTGCAAGATTTGATCGACTTCAGGTGGCCAGTCTGAAACTGGGCACAGTGAAAACCCTGGCAATAGATAACATTTTACTGCTGCGGCTAATATTTCTCCCTTCTTTAACCAGCTATGAAATACTTACCAATACTCCGCTGATCCAGGCATGCTTCCGCTCCTCCTTAGCAACGCCCCTTCCCTGGGTGAAGCATCCCACAAACGTATAAACCTCCCATTAACTCGTTCCACAAAGTCCAGTCCAAACCCTTTTGCCCCTCTGAGACATGGAATATAACCAGTCTGTCACAATCTCTTCTTCCCTTATCTCTGGCTCCCCAAATCCTTTTCTTACATCACAAGGTCAAATATTTCATGTGTGTCTTTCTCAAAGGCTGAGAGTGACTAAACACAGTACTATGTGTCCCTGGAGGGCTTTGAGCCCAATGGCTGGGACAGGGCAGTGACCTTAGTGGTCATGGTAGGGCTTTGACACGTATGAGATGCTCACTAAATGCCTGTGGCTTTGGTTCACTGCTGCAGAGTAATTTCCCAGTTCCGGTATAGCCTACCATTTGATTCCAGACAACTTATTAATATTATTTTTCATTTCCAATCATCTTGTTATATTTGGCGCATTTTTGCTGCACACTGCTATGCCTTTTGTCTTCCTCATGCCTTCCCTCCCCATTCACCCCCACCTTCCATTTTCTTCAAGATCTGGTTGCAGTGGCATTTTCTCTATGGAACTGCTTTCTCTGTCTTCTTTGAGTGCTGCCATCTGAGAAATCTGATCTTGCCACACTATGAGCCTTTAACTTTGTCAATCAGCTTCTTGAGTTCCATTAAAAGGGGAAACTGAAGTAATCCACTGTGGTTGACAAGACCGCAGAGAGGAATGCTGGAGTTCACGAGGAATATTCTGAGTCTTGCAAAAGTTCCTTCCTTGTTCAGACCAGACAGGACCGTGATTGATGGATGAAGATTTCGGTGTGGGACATGCTGAAGCAGGGCAGGCAAGTCTGTGGAGGCTCAGATCTGTCTGTTTAAAGTGGTTGTCTCTTTGCCAGCACTCCCTAGAGGCTAGTGGGCTGTTTGAGCTCTCTGGTCCCCATCAAAGGTGCCCTTGACATCCTGCAGTCCAGGTCTGTAAGCTTCCCCCATAAACCCATGTTTGGAAAGATATCTCTTGGGGAGGGGGGCATGGTTTGAAACTGGAAGAAAGGAAGCTTGAAACTTAGTTGGAAGTAATATATGTCAAGGTAGGGAAGGAAATAAATCTGAAGGGGATGATATTCTGTGAGTAAAAATAGTGGGTCTTGAGGCAGCATCTGAGGTACTTGGCTGTTAACTCTCCCATTAGCTGCCTTCCTCATCCTACTGGCTTGGCCCTTCGAGGCTGGGGTGGAGTCTCTGATGTCTCTCTCCAGCTGCTATTACTCTTTTGATAACAATTCCAAAATGAGTGAGGAAGTTCTGTTTTGGGAAGGCTGACCAAGCAATTGCTTAAGAATCCACTGAACCCTGCTTATAGACCAGGAACGGTAGTGGATTCACGGCCGAGTAGGGTAGATGGAGATATAAATATACACACCATGTCTTGATGTTGGTGTTACACATGCTGTGTCTTCTTGTTGTAGTTAGTTTGGGCTATGTGGATACTTTTCATTTGCTGAAGAAGTCAGAGTTAAGATGAATGAGCATATTCTTTTCTAGCAGGAAAGGAACACTCTAGAACCCTTGGCAAGCTTTGCCACAGGACCGTTGTGAGCCCCTGAGTCTCCACATGCTTCAGAACACTCCTGACAAAAGGCTTAGGGGAGCTCTGACTGGCATTTCTGTAGAACACTGACATATTTCTCACCTACTCTCATCATCAAGAATTATTTAACATGTGGGTTTTGTTTTGGTTTTGGTTTTTTTGTTTGTTTGGTTTTGGTTTTTCGAGACAGGGTTTCTCTGTGTAGCCCTGGCTGTCCTGAAACTCACTCTGTAGACCAGGCCGGCCTCGAACTCAGAAATCTGCCTGCCTCTGCCACCCAAGTGCTGGGATTAAAGGCGTGCGCCACCACCACCCAACTTTAATATGTGTTTTTTAAAAGATCTATTATTTTTATTTTACATGTTTTTGTTTAGATTTATGTGCATACAGTATCCAAAGAGCCCAGAAGAGGGCGCTGGATTCCATGGAACTGGAGGGACAGATGGTTGTGAGCCACCATGTGGGCACAGGGAAAATCTCACTGAGTTGCTCTGGTTAAGCAGCAAATGCTTTTAATTGCCAAGCCAACTCTCCAAAGTCTCAATACATGTTTTGTAATCTCAAGTTGTGAACTTATCTTGGGCCTTGTCCACAGAAATTCTCTGCAGCCTGGCTTGCAAATATACTTTTCCAAAAGACCTTCCACATTTCTTTAAGCCAAGTGGTCTGGAGATTATGGTGTTTTAGGAATAAGTCTTATATTAATCCTTCGGTTTGGGGTTCTCAGACTGCATAGATAGGACTATGTCAAACCTCAAACTGCTTTGTGGGAAGACGCGTGATTATGGCCTCGCCCCACCCCATCCAGACTAAATAATTTTTCTTCCTGGATTTGTGGAATAGATATTGTAGCTCGTTCTTTCCACTAAGATGTGGTAAGGTAGGAGTCCTGGCTTTATCGGAAGAATGACCATGGTGTGGAGGTCGGACTTTCAACTCTACATGCTATGCTTACAGTTTCCTAGTCTCTGCTCACAAGAGTGCTAACACCCAGGCCCCTGGTTACTGACAGCAGAAGCCTCCCCTCCAGGAAAGCCCTTGGCCCTCACAGCTAAAGATGTTCTTTTTTTCATTATTTCAAGGTGCTGCAAAAATTTCCATCATTCCTGAGAGCTCAACAATATATTTTTAAAGAATATTTATATTTTTTTGTCTAGCATATCTAGGTTTTGAAGTGTGAACCTGTTCAATGCATGTAAATCTCTGAGAAGGTTTATAATGCTAATGTGGTCCTTAACTCTATCCACCTAACAACATAGTGCTGACTTCTGCTCTTCTCTTTCTCTCTGAGTTTCAGACACACACAGTATGGAAGGTGGAGTTCTGCTTGAGTTTCCCTGTGGTGGAAGCAAATAATCTATTTTAGTCGTGACCCATATCACAAGTTTTTACTGTTCAAGTATGGTCACTTTCCTTAATTTTCTGTATAGTTACTCTAGTCTGTTTGCCTATGTTAATCTATTTCAGCACCTCCATTGGGAGGCCTTGCCCTCACCTTTAAATCATTCAAGAACTTGGCCAAATTGTTCTTTACAGAGGAGTCAATCCCTTTCTCAGTACCAGTAGAAAGAATCTGAAAACTTCTTTGCTATGCCAGTTTCTGCCACTTGGTGGAACTGTTGACCACTTGTCATCCTGGCTTCTGGGTACAGAATTTGGGGTTCCTCTTTCCTTTTTAGAGGTAGCCAACCTCATTTCGACAGAAAAGTTACACTTCTTGGTTCAATCAGATTTCCAGCCATTGTATTCCAAAGTTACACCACCATACCTGGTCCCAAAGACCTTTTGGCCCCTGACAACCAAGAGTTTAGATTTCAAATATTTTGGTGAATTTGAAGCTTCCCTAACCCTCTTGCTTCTTTGTTAATAATTCCTAATTAAAAAACATTCATGGATACAGTGCCTTGCCATTTTACAATGGCTCCATACACAGGCAGCAATGGAGCTCAGAAGGAAATGACTTTTCCCAAAGAATTCTACAAGTTGATAAAAAATAATTGACTGGTGGCAGTATCATCATGCCTTTGGACCCCACATCTTGGCATATGGTAAGTAGGTGTAGGAATCTAAATTTCTTCTATGTATCTGTCCACATGCTTGTACATTCAAGTGTGGCTCCCCCAGAGATGTTCTGCAGCTCTGGACTAATCAATCATGGCTTTGAAGGTGTCAACAGTGTCAAACATACCAGTGGTTCCCTGGTGTGTTCCCCAGAGCCCCCAAAGTATTACCACATCAGCAAGGAATACAACATCTGAGATCCTACCCTAGACTGGTGGACCTCTGTGGGGAGGTGATAGACACTCATCCTTTTATAAGCCACTCAAGTGTCCAGGCAAGCACTTAAATCTGAAAACCCTTCCAATCCAAACAGCCTCTTATCTAAGATGCTCTCTGGATTCAATACCCATGGACATTAGTTTTTTTCAAGGTCTATAGAATTTTCTGTAATTTGAGAGAGATGGTTAATTCTTTAAGAAATAAAAATAGTAAATAGAATCAAATTAGATTTCTTTTTACGTGGAGTACAAAACAGTATCTCAATTATTCAATTAATTTGAGTCCTTAAAATTATCTCAGGAGTGTGTGTTAAGCCTTTGCAAGTATGTTCTTGTTACTGAGTTCTTCACGCAGCTTCTCTGAAGGCCACACTGCAGATGCAGGTTTAAAATATGGGGACGACAAAACAGATGTTCCAGAGCCATCTTCAGATGACCCTAAGTTGCTGGTCTAAGAGAAAGAGAAAAGGAGCTGTCTCATCAGATTTTTAGTGAAATGCTTTTAAAACTAAGACATCCCCCCCCCCAAAAAAAATGAGAAAACCATCTCCCAAGCGATACATGATTCTGTCTGTGTTTTGTGACAAAGTGTTGTGTTTTATTCCCGATTCTTTAAAAAAAGATGTATTTATTAATTTTTACGTGCACTAGTGTTTTGCCTGCATGTATGTATGTGTACCAAGAGCAGACAAGGTGTCTACAGAAGTTGGAGGAGGATGTTAGAGCTGGAACTGGGGTCACAGATAGTTGTGAACCATCATGCAGGTACTGGGAATTGAACCTGGGTCCTCTGCAAGAGAAACCAAGTACTTGTAACTGTCTCTCTGACTCCCAGTTTCTATTTACTTGTCCTGCTTTCTTCCAGATGTGTTCATTAATACAGCCAGTTTAAATTTTCAGTAACATAGTGGACAAAAGCAACAGCACCTAGAAAGCATGACCTGCAGCAGCTCCTGTTCTTGTGCCCAACAGATAATCGAATGCTTAAAGTAATCCATTACACACAATGTGGAATCTGCTACACTGATTCTTAAGATATTTAATGTTGCTTTCGTCTATAGATGGGAAAACTGGAATTTAGGAAACATTCTTTCTGTTCTCTCATACTGGTTGCTGTGGGTCCAACGTTTAAACATAAGTCATTGCCAAAGTAGGAACTGGTAACGGGTTCCATGGCACCCCACCGCCTCTGAGCAGTGGTACTAATGGTGACTACTGTCTTTGCATGGCTTTTACCATGCAAAGCATATTGGTGCCCCTCACTCTACAATTCTGGAAATGTGTGAAATGAGTTAACCTCCCTGCCAGTCTATGCAGGCACACATTTAATGCTATTCCTGAGGTATGAGATGCCCAGATTTGCTATGTTTGAGCTGAAATTCAACATACAGGGAACATTTACGGGGGAAGTTTCCTATAAGAAAGTCTATTTTGGGAATTTATTAATCCCTGTTCTCTTGTAAGACTTAAAGTGCAGTGAGCCCCATCAATGTGTTTGGCCTCCGTTGCTCAGAAGCAATGTATGGCCAGTTTAAGACGTGTCAACTATACAGTCACCTCCTAAAAATAGTATTTATTGCTTGATCCTAAACCCATGTGACAGACTAACCCACAGATACCGTTGGCATTCAGTCATCCATTATTACCTCAGCTAGAGTGAGCACATTAGGAATAGGGGAGCTCCTAAGCACCTCCTCCTTCATCCTATCTCTACTCGAGATCCTTCATGCACGTCCTATTCAGGATCTGAGCATAAAAGCTATTGAAAATGATCCAAAACATATTATTTGCTGAGGAATCAGATTTTTCTACCAAATAAGGACTCCCACTTTTCAGTACTTATGAGGACAGTGATAGATATCTTCAGATGCAGCAAGGTGTTATTGAGGTAGTGAGAAGTGAAAAACAGTTATCAAATAAATACTTTACACATCATCTAGCCATTAAAAATAATATGTGCTGAATATGGATATACACACCAACATGAAAGAGTAGTATTGCCCAACTGAAATATGAGACTTATGTGAAATTTAAAACTTTTAGGAGTATCATTTTAAAAGAGAGAGAAAAAGGTGCAATTAATAATAATGACTTATGATACATTAATTTATATAGAAACTTACATAAATTTATAATTGATTTTTCATATTTAAATATAGTCTACCACTAATAGTGTATTTTAATGTTAATGCTATATACCACATGTTAGTGATAGATTTTATCGAATTGAATTCAATATTATTATTTCAACATGTAAACAGCATGGACTTCTTGATATTTTTATGTATTCCAAATAATTAATACTGGAAATTTGGTCAGATGTCTGAGGGAGGGAGCCTTGAGGGCACTCAGTGAGTGGAGATTTGAGTGAGGATCTGAGATGGGAGCCAGAGGGCCTTTGGAGAGCCTGAGAGAGTGAGCTGAGATGGCAGAGCAGGAGCTGGCCCCCATGGCTCTTCTCACTGGTCCTCCACCACACCCATCTCATTAACTCAGCCTCCCACACAGGACTCCCTTCCCTCCTCAGTCAACACTTAGGTTCTGTTTTAGTTCAGGTTTTTATTGCTGCAAGGAAACACCATGACTGAGAAGGAAATTGGGGAGAAATGGGTTTATTCAGCTTACACTTCCACATTTTAGTTCATCACTGAAGGAAATCAGAACAGAATTAAAAAAAACAAAACTAAAAAATAAAAAACAAAAAACAAAAACAAACAAACAAACAAACAAAACCAGGACAGGGTCCCAGAGGTAGCGGATGAGGAGACAATGGAGGGGTGCTGCTTACTGGCTTGCTCCTCATGGCTTGCTCAGCTTGCTTTCTTTTAGAACTCAGGACCACCAGCAGCCCAGGGATGGTCCCACCCACAATGAGATGGGCCCTCCCATATCAATCACTAACTATGAAAGTGCCCTAAAGACTTGCCTACAGGCCCATCTTATGGAGCCTTTCTCTTAACTGAAGTTTCTTTCTCTCAGATGACTTTAGCTTGTGTCAAGTTGTCATGGAACTGCAGTGTGAAATTCGTTCAAAGTAAGGAATTATGGTAACTTCCAAAATAATTTTAAAATGCAATAAAATTTATATGAATTCTAAATTAAAGTTGGTACTGTGTTATATTTGTAGGTTTTTACTTGAGTCATTTGATTTTCAACTTTCTCGTTTTTCAACTTTCTTGTTTTTCAACTTTCTCATTTTCTCATATTATTTTGACCTTACATGTGCAAACATACACACACACATATGTTTACATGTAATATTTGCATGTTTACATACGTGTGTGCGTGTGTGTACAGACCCTTGTGTGGGCCTCTGAAAAACTCATAGGCTCCAGCACCTGTGAGTGCACTACCCAGAAGTCATTGAAGCTCAAAGGATGATTGATCCAGGAACTATTCTAAGTGAGGTAAAATACATGCCAAACATGCACCTTGCAAAGAAACTGAAATTTCATGTCTATCTTTGTGGAAAGGTCCATCAGGTCAAGTTTCCATGTTCCGGCCCTGAGTAAATTCGTGTCCTGACTTCCTCCAGTGATGGACTACCATCTGGAAGTGTAAGCCAAATAAATTCTTTCTCCCCCAACTTACTTTTTGATCATGGTGTTTCATCACAGCAATAGTAACAGTAACTAAGACAACATCCTTCCCAAAAAACCAAACCAAACCAAACCAAACCAAACCAAAACCAAAACCAAAACCAACTGAAACCAGAATTTAATGTAGAATGAGGTTTTGTTTTGATGTTTTATATGATGTAAAGGGGTACTTCCATTATAAGAATACTCAAGGCCTGCTAAGGTCTCACTCCTAAAAACCCATTCCCACCCAGCTCATAATTGGCCCTTCCTTCCTGTGGGTAGGGGAATTCTATCTGGTGGACAGGGAAGTACTCTGGAAAGAGTCAGTGGGCTATTGCTGGGCATGCTAATTTGTCTGGAGTGAGAATTTTGGCCCATCAACCCTTTCCTTTATTTGAATATGTAAATATTATTGGAAAGATTACAGGAGATGACAAATCGGTCTGGTATCCAGAAGACTGATGATGTTTTCAAGGACAAATCCTTCTGATACCCAAAAAGGTATAGATATGCTCCATCCTTACACGCAGTGGAGAACGGGCCTGAAGAGACGGATGGGATCGAATTCGGGATGAAGGATTTAATCCAGAAATTCAAAATTTCAAGAAGCTTTGGAACGCCATACCTGCTGAGGGTTTAATTGGTAAATACAGTTGAATTCTTGCATCCCTAGCTGGTAGTGCTGCTTGGAAAAGTTACAAAACATTTGGGAGGTGGAGCTTTGCTGAAGGAAATACTTCACAGGGAGGGCTTTGAGGTGTCATATCCTGGACCTCACTTCCTAGTCTCGCTCTGCTTCCAGGCTACCAATGCAATGTAGCAACGGGTTATGCTCCTTCCACAATGCTGTCCCCGCCTGATGTTATCACCTAAGGAACTGTCAGCCAAAATAAAGCCAAAATGAGGTTTTGTGACTATTGTTTAGTCACAGCAAGAGAAGCGGAAACTAAGACAATAGTATAAATGTTTCATCAGTTGGTAGAATGATATACTGAAGGTGGTTTCACTAATTGGTAGATTACCATTCCCAATTCTTCATTTCCTTCCCTACGAGAGCATCATACATAACCCACACATAGTCATGTGACCTCCAGAGGTCTGTTTCTGCAAACTACACTTCCTGTTCCAGACCTGCTTGGTCATGTGACTTGTTTCTGCCAATGGAAACACAGTGATGCCCTGTCCAAATATTAGCAATGGGTTTTCACTTCCCTGCCTCAGAAGAATGTTGTGTCCCAAATAGGGTTTACACTGGTATCCAGAATGAGAAGTAACTCGGGACACAACGATGGTAACCAAACCCCAGCAAGTAGCAAATGTGTGGAAATAAATGTTTTTCCAAGTCATTGAAATGTAGGTAAAGCCACAGGAGAGCTGAGAAATACTGCTTTCCATGGGGAAAACTCACTTTGCTGAGAACATTCTCATAGTTTTTTATTGATGTAATTTGAAAAGGTTTCATATCAAGTAGCGGTAGAGACAACCAGCATGACAATTCTTCCTAAAATTATGCTCTATGAGCTATCTGCTATAAAGCAGTGCTTGAGTAGAATTTGACTTTTAATAAAAAGGTAGTTTTTGTGTGTCACTGTGCCATGGGTCCCAAGTCAGGATGCAGGGAGTGAGATCATGAACATATTTGAGAGACCAATAAAATTACTTATTGGTCCCTAACAACACTTCCTGGAATTTACTGATGTGGACATTTTACATTTCAATTGCAAATGTGACATTTTCCTTTTTGCCAGTTTTGCTAGAGTTAGGGATTCTTTACAACGTACTATCTGCACTTCATAGAAAAATCAGTGTTAAATAAGTCAGCTCATTCACCAATGGCCCAATTTAACATGGCATTTATTCTTACATGGTGTGATCCTGTTCTCTGAGCTCTCAAGAAAGTAAGTACCTTGGCTCAGAAAAATAAAGTCATTCTGAACATCTCTGCATTATCATAACATACGTATTTGTTTCCTAATTTATCTCTCCCTATATCTTTCATTGCACTCAGCAAAAAATGTATTGCTTGCTTATTACATGTCAAGTACCATTTTTACATCTCTAATACATAAGGAGAACAAGAGAAATCATGTCTTCTCCTGAGCTTAACCCCCTCACAAATTCTTAGGAAAATTGGTGCCTGGGTAGAGGGATTAGGAAGCCCTAAGACCATGAGTCAGGGCTGAGCTCAGAACACAGATGGAGTCCAAAGCAGAGTGTTGGGATCTGAGCCTCAGGGACTGGAGTCTAGACCAGAGTGCCTGTGAGCCACACCATTTTAACCAGTCTTCTATTGTTGTGGGGAGACACCATGACCAAGACAATTCTTATAAAAGAAAACATTTGACTTGGAGCTTGCTTAGAGTTTCAGAGGGTCAGTCCATTATCATCATGGCAGGGAGCATGGCACTGGAACAGTAGTTATGAGCTACATCTTGATTCACAAGCAGAGAGAGAGAGAGAGAGAGAGAGAGAGAGAGAGAGAGAGAGAGAGAAACATTAAGCCTGACATGGGCTTTTGAAACCTTAAAGTCCACTCCCAGTGACATACTTCATCCCACAAGGCCACACCTCCCACAAGTCTACACCTTCGCCTACAAGGCCACACCTCCTAGTCCTTTCATAAATTCCAGTCCCTGATAACTAAGCATTCAAATATATAAGCCTATGGGGCCACTCCTTTTTGTTTGTTGGTTTGTTGTTTATTTGTTTTTTAACTTTCTATTGATTCTCAGTGAGTTTCCCATCATTCACTTTCGTCTTGCTTATCTCCCTATTCTCTTATATCCACCCTTAGCTCTTGTAATTCCCTACAACTAACACACACACACACACACACACACACACGGGGGGGGGGGAGAGAGAGAGCGCGCACAATATCTCATAGTGGAAGCTGCAGTGTGTCACAGTGTATCCTGCTGTCCCAACATCTTCACTTGCAAATGTTCATTGCAAAGAGTCTTTTGTATGGTCTGAGGTCTCTGGCTTCTGTGACACCATCAATATGGAATCCTCCCTGAGACTCCTGCTGGTTATCCTGCTGTTGCTCTATGTCATGTAGATCTTGCAGCTTTGGTCAGCAACACTGCCCCTTCCACTTGTCTGTTCAAAGGTAATGTAGTTTGTGCAGTGGGCCAGGGTGGTAGCTGAGCTGCTCAGTGCACTAGCTTTCCCTATCCACCTGCACTGCTCTGGCTAGGCTACTCAATGTATTGGAGCCATTCTTATTCAGCCATCGCTCATTCTGAGACATTTAGATCTTGCTTTAAACATAGTATGAAACTTGGAAAGGTAATTCCAGTTGCTGGGAAAGGGACAAGAGAAGAGCAAGGGGGGAGAAGGGGGATTTGGTGTGGAGGGTACTGGAAAGCTACAGGATGACCTGAGTTGCATCTCGGGAAGGAGAAATAGTCACATCCAGGATGCATCTGGAGCATGGAACTTGCTGACAGGTTGGCTGCTGGGTGTGAGCCCCAAGAAGAGTGTAACCTCAGCATTTGGCTTGAGCGTCTGGAAAAACTGTGGCATGCTATTGGCTGGCATGGTGAAGACTAACAAAGAAGTAGATTATTTGGGGCTTGAAGGGGGGAGATTGCATGCCTTAGCATGTGGAAGTATTCTAGAGGCAAATATTTGTAACTGAGGCTGCCACTGGACATGGGTTTGATGCAGTGAAAGCTGTCTATTGTGTTTCCTCTAGAGTTGTATACTTCTGCCATAGCCACCTGAACTGTGTAGGCCACCTAAATTTAAGGCCAAACAAACTTTAAAATAAAAAGACTACCTTAAAGGTCTTTGCCTATGATAATCATTATAAGAAGAAGAAATAAAAAGACTCAGAGAAACAGCCATATCTGTGTGCATTGTATGTAAGCATTTATTATTCTCATTTTTATTGCTTGATGCTAATCCTGGTGACTCTACCTAATTGCTCTTTAGGCTGGGAATGCATGAGTTATAGCCTACTGGTTAAATCTGACTTTCTTCTTGATTTTGTAGATGAAGTTTCCTAACATATATTCATATCTGTTTATTGATACATTACTCATGGCAGCTTCCAAACTCCAATGACAAGGTCAGATAGGAAGGCTTTCAGGCCTCAAGTGGCTAACATAAATACTGTGGGGCCCATTCATGAAAAGGTTGCCACCCTTTGCTCTGTTAGAAGCAGCACAGGCCAACTTTCAAAGCCAATTTTCATACACAAGAACTACAAGGTTCATTTGAAATAAATTATTCTCTGTTCCTTCAACTGGTAATGATTTGTTCAGGGTACCAATTTGTTCAAGCTGGCATCATCCATGAAGACTCATGAATTTTGTTTGGAATTCTGGAATAAAATCCAAGATTTTCATGTGTGTTCCGAGTTTAGATAGATACCCTGCTGGTCATGGGGGAAGCTGTGATGGTTTGTATATACCTTGCTCAGGGGGTGGCACTGTTGGGAGGTGTAGCTTTGTTGGAATAGGTGTGGCCTTGTGGGTGTGAACTTTAATACTCTTGGCCTAGCTGCCTGGGAGTCAGTGTTGTATTAGCAGCCTTCAGATGAAGATGTAGAATTCTCAGCTCCTCCTACACCATGCATGCCTGGATACTTCCATGTTTCCACCTTGATGATACTGGACTGAACCTCTGAACCTGTAAGCCAGCCCCAGTGCAATGTTGCTTTTATAAGACTTGTCTTAGTCATGATGTCTTTCACAGCAGTAAAACCCAGACTAAGATAGAAGCCTTCTCAGGATGGAAAGCTTCATTTAGCTTCTAGATTGAAGTTACCACAACTCTGGAAAGAGAAAAACATTCTGGTGGTGGTTCTCTCTCTCTCTCTCTCTCTCTCTCTCTCTCTCTCTCTCTCTCTCTCTCTCTCTCTCTCTCTCCCCTTCCTCCCTCCCTCCCTCCCTCCCTCCCTCCCTCCCTCCCTCCCTCCCTCTCTCCCTCCTCCTCCTCCTT
>NW_021604616.1:499032-510593 GCF_004785775.1 Grammomys surdaster | reverse complement strand
CTGCTTCCTTGGAACCTTGCTTGTTCTCAAAACATCACATGCTCCCTCCCTCCCTCCCTCCTTCCCTCCCTCCCCCCTCTCTCTCTCTGATCTGATCAAGACAGTCTCCATGACTTTGCTGTTAAATTACTTTTCCTCCATAAATATCTTCTTGTTTAGGCCAGTTGGATCAACTTGCTATAATTTTTAACAGAACCCACACAGATATGTGTGCATATAATATTGGTTTATTTAATATAGAGATGAATTAAAGAAATAAATGCCTTTTGATGCATCCCAGTCATTTGAGGTGTCATTCAGCCTTCTATTGGTCTTTTCTCCTATATAACTCTCAAGACATTTACATATTCTACCTGAGTTCATGGGTATTTGAGGGCAAGCCTGTTTGCCTACACATCACAAGTCTGTACGAGCAGAGATCACTTCTTACCCTTACATCAATTCTAGTCCCTAGCACGGTGCATCAATGCACCACAGCAACTATTTAAAAAAAAAAAATCAAGTGGTTGAGTGGGGCCTGGGAAGAGTGGCCTTGGAAGCTGATTGAAGACTTGTCAAAAAGAGCTGGGCAAAGAGATTGAAAGGAAGTGCTTCCCTTCCCCATGAGTTTCCTGTCACACCTCGAGCAGAGGCAGGAGAAAATACCTTGTGCAAGACCAAATTTTGAGCTAGATCAGATTGGATTTAAAAACATCTGAAATAAAAATAGCATTATGACCAAAAATAACTTGAAAACATGGTCTGTGCCCTATATGTTTTAAGAAATGGGATTTGAATATGTATCAAAAATGCTTAATATCTAGGAGTTGGACACAGGTGGAAAATAAAGCTTTATCTGCGCTCCAGTTCACCAGTTTCAGTCCACTTCATAAGCTACTTAAGTATACTATGCCTAATTATCTTTCTGATATATGAGATTTTGGAATTTACATTCAAGATATCAATTATTTAGGATATTTTGATTCTTTAAGTCATCTACTGATGATATTACATCTAGGAGATAAATTTAATAAGATACTACCTCTGTGTTCCTGTGATATAAATACATTAAAGTTGATATTTAATTTATTAGATATTTATGAAAATCTTTCACATTTGAAATGAGTTTCTGAGCTTTAGAACTTTTGAGCTAATAAAAAAGGAGAAGACAAGGTCATGAAGCATCAGAACAGTGCTTCTGAGTGTAATTCTCTTGATGGAAATGTTCTTTTTATGTACTATCCTGTACTGGACCACGAATTGCATACTGTAACAAATTAAATATTGCTAGTGTGATAGAGAATCTTAATTTTATACTGAATCTCTTTGAAGTTCACTGACCTTTTGCTATACATATTTTTTTTTATTAGCCAGTGTAGTGGTTTGAATAGGTTTTGCCTCCATAGACTCACGTGTTTGAGTGCTTGGCCCACAGAGAGTGACACCTCTAGGAGGCTTGTCCTTGTTAGAATAGGTGTGGCCTTGTTGGAGAAAATGTATCATTGTGAGGGTGGGCTTTTTGGACTCCTAGTGCTCAAGCTCTGCCTAGGACAGAAGAGAGCCTCCTTCTCTTTAGGATAGATTTCTCCTGGCTGCTTTTTGGAACAAGATATAAAATTCTCAGCTCCTCTAGCACCATGTCTGTATGGATGCTGCCATGCTTCCTGCCTTGATGATAATGGACTAAACCTCTGAACCTGTAAGCCAGCTCCAATTAAACATTGTCCTTGGTCATGATGTCTCTTCACAGCAATGAAAACCCTAACTAAGACAGCTGGTATGGTTCCAAAACCACGAGCATGTGAGTAAACCTGGCCAGACAGGAGAAGGAGAGAAGAAGATGTTAGAGCATTCTGAAAGGAAAAGGGCTGCTGGTGTGATGGAGGGTCCAGGAGAGACACTTCTAGGAAGAGTGCAAAAGATGATTTAGCATGGTATGTGTGTGCCTACACACACACACAAACACACACCCATGCACACACCCATACACACACATGCACACACGCACACATTCATACACATACATACACACATGTACACACACATACATGCACACACTTGTGCACACAGTGACACACACATGCATACACATGAAAGCAAAGACATATACACACATGCATGTATCTTTACAAACACATACATGCACATTCACACAAATACACACAAATGTACACACACACACATGCACATACAACCCTAAAGTTGTATATGGTAGAAACATCAGAGAGAGACTGTTTCCACACAGAGGTCTATAGTGAGTAAAATTAAAATATAAAATCTTTGCAGGGAATATGAGTAAGTTTAGTTTGATCTCAGCATAAAACTTATGCACAGGAGTAATGGGGGATAATACAGTGTAGATCCTTTGAGACCATCTTGTCTACCCTTCTGAGAAGGAGAGTACTGAAAACAGCGAGGGAACCTCAGCACTTCTTGGGGTGGAATAGGAAAATTAATTAGTAGGCTTCTACAAATATTGCAGTAAAATGTGATGAAATACACAACAAGAATTATGAAAACACAATTGCTTGAGAAAAGATTTTGATTTAAAGTGAATGTGTGAATATGGATTGGTACTTGCTTCTTCTCTGGAAATTTCTGCAGACAAGTTGGTTTGGTACAGCATCTCCCACTGCTAGAACACAAAAAGACTTTGTCACCTTAGGATAATATGAGGGAACTCCTAAACTCAAGCTCAGCCTTCTTAAGCCCTCTGCGTAAATGGAAGGAGGACCCCCTGTGCCTTCAGTGCTCTCTCAGACACATGAGAGGGTAGAGGTGCACAGAAGTGACAGAGAGATCCGACTGCTCAGAGCCCTGGGAAATCACACCTAAGAAGACGTGAAGATGGTGGTTGGGGCCAGACACATCACACCGTGGCACTACGAGGTGTGTCTCAATGATGGAACAGGATGGGCTAATGCTGATCTCCAACCAGTGACGCCAAGGCCACCTTAGCAATAGCCACTAACAGCTGCCAGTTAACCAGAGAGATAGCAAAGTGATTGTCCTTCCCATTGACATGAGCCCAGATGTGACTGCTTCTGCTGTCTCTCCTGAATCTCCCTTCAGGCTCTAGTGACTAGCTATAGAGGAAAGCGGGGCTGTGCTCACATGCTTGGGCTGAAGGGTTAAGAACGTGTTCATCCAGACAAAGTTTGCTTTTTCTCTTGTCAGTTGCTTTGTTGATGCCACAGCCTAGGACCATGCCTTTGAGTTGATTAAACTATTTTAGAGGATATTTGTATGTACTAGTGCATATGTGTTACTCAAAATCAGTGTTCACAGACGTGGTAAAAGTAGACATGGGTTAGTTATAAACATGCCATCTGAAGACTAGAGCAAACATTAAAATCAGTTTAAGGGTATAATTGGTGTTCTAAGAAAAGAGAGAAAACTGAACCATGCATAGTATTCAATGGATACCACAGCAGACAAGATACATAGAAGACACAGAAGGGGAAGAACATAGGTGAAATCCACTCACAGTAACAAACATAGAATTCCCTTTAAAAATCAATTATCTCAATGCACTAATTAGAAGAAAGTCAGAAGTAGATTAAAAAACAAGACATATTCATCTGTTGACCACAAAAGCCCTCTTGAAGTAGAAGCCCTCTTTAAATGGGTTAGGTTCTGACAGAGCCATAATAGATGTAGCCCTGGTAAATATAGTGGTTTCTCCCATACATAACTTTGTTAAGAAAAATACAACAGTGTGTTCTGTTGATTTTAACATGTCCACTGTTCCCTGCTCCCTCCCTGGACCTAGGGTTTAATTTTTCTCTATTGTTCACCGTGAAGCCACTGAAGAGCTCCTGGGGGTGATGTTCTCTGGAGTGTTTTGGGAAGGTCAGGTGATTTCTGGCTCTCGGGCCACTGTTTATATAGATGAGTTTCCAAAGCAGAGTTAAAAATATCTGCATGTGGGTGAGGAAAGAAGAAGCACCAAGAATAATGGAAAATTTCCACCTGGGGAGCAAGCCGATCAGTGCTGCTATTAATAGGCACACAGGATCATAAGGGCACCCTGGTTTTGAAGGAAATTCTGATGGTTAGTGTCAATGCTAATAAGACTAACAGTTTTTCTCCTTTTCTCTAAAATCAAGGGTGAGTCACCTAAGCATGTTTCAACAAAATAATGACTAAACGAAAAACAGCCTCCAAAAAAATTTCTTCCCATAGCTGGTCCACAGGCCAGATACACCCAATGATGCTTCCAATCGATGGGCTCCCAGAGGAGCCTTTTGGCTGTAGCGTCTGGCAAGTACAACTTCTAGGAGGCTTTTTTTTTTTCAACAGTGGTCATCATTTGTTGCCATAACAGTAGCTTCCAGGGCCACGCCCACTGGCCTACATTTTTACCAACAGTACATCCCAGCAGCTCTCTGCTGTGGATACTTTTCCAAAAGGTCAATGTGAGCTTCTGACCCCTATGCCCCTGGAACATTAATAGATTCTGAAAGGCTTGGCTTTATAGGCCTTCTCCATAATTTGGGCAGAAAACTTGGCTACACACAGATCCTGGACTGTCAGTCTAAAATGTATTTTACCATCATGGTTTTCTCTACATCAGTTGTTCTCAACCTGTGGGTCATGACCCCTTTGGGGATCAATCCTTTCACAGAGGTCATCTAAGACTACTAGAAAACATAGATATTTACATTATGATTCTTAGCAAGAGCAAAATTACAGCTTTGAAATGACAACTAAAATAATGTTATGGTTGGGGGTCACCACAACATGAGGAGCTGTATTAAATGGTTAAATCATTAGGAACATTGAGAATCACTGCTCTATGTACTTCAATATTTATTACAATAAATAGAAAACAGACAGCCCTGACAAAGGGTTTGAAAGTCACTGAGAACTGTGTACACAAGTCGTGAACGGACGGATGTGGTATTATTTAGGGTTATATTTCTAGTTGCTCGTTAAGTCACAAAGGTCAAACTCAATGCCACACACCAAGCTCCGAGGGTCACACAAGAAAGCTGGTCATTCTTTTCCCCAAATATCCTAATTTAGGGAACTGTGGTGTTGGCCCATTCCCCTGAATGGTTCTCTCTCTCTCACCACATCCTGACATTGTGGCATCTACGTCAATAGTATTCTGGGAAATGCCCCAGACCTTCCAGAGCCCCTTGATATAAATATGTAAACTTGTCCAATAACCCTAGCTTAAACATTATAAATGACATGAAATAATTTCTGCGTTGAGATTCATCAACCCAAATGATAGGTTAAGTTTAAAAACACAAACAAGGGTCTGGTGAGACAGCTCACATGGTAAAAGCACCCAATGACCTGAGTTCAATCCCAGGAACCCACGCTGGAAAGAGAGAAATGACTTTGAAAATGTAGTCTTTGACCTCCATGCAAGCCACAACATTCACAATCCTGCGTGCACACACACATACACACACACACATGCATGCTTGCGTGCACACACATATACAATCTGTCACAATGATGATGATGACGATGATCAAATAAATTAAGCACTTTAAACATACAAATAAGTAAACTGAGGAGCAGTCAGTGTTGCTGAGAGTTCTTCCTAAGGTCTTGGGTTGAGCATCACATTCAGTACTCAATGGCCCTCTCTGCAGAGGGTATAACAAACACTGAGCAAAGCTGACACATACTGGAAAGAATTTAGCTAAGGAATTCAGATTGTGATAAAAAGAAAAGAAAGTTTTGTCTGTTCATATAAAAAAATCCTCTGGAATGACATAAAACAATATATTTAAAAAAAACATAAAAATAATGGAAGTTTATCTTTAATGTTTTTATGGTGGATGTCTCAGTTTTAGAGGGGTTCAGGCTCAGGCATAGAGTAAGCCAGATGCATTGGGTTTTAAAAATGAACACAAGCCAATCTTGCTGAAGGAGGATAAAAATTTATAGGTTTGAAATGTGGATCAAAGTTTCCCAATACAAACAGCTTTTGAGATTCTTGGGTTACACATGGTTTGTATTAGATCTATCTTTGTTTCCCAAGTTTAAATTGCTTTGTGTAGCACCCAGAATCTGAAGACAGATAAATTGGAGTGCTTTGTGGGTTACTGTATAGAGGTGATGCAGATCTGAAGTCACATGCAAATACAGGATGATGACTACAGATACCACTCAACCAACCAGTTTTCCTCAGAAACCTTATTTTCCTAGCTTTGCCTTTTTAGCATCTTGGATGGAAACTGGAAGCCTTTTGGTGTTTCTTTATTACCCAGCCTTTCTAGAGGAAGGACTTAGACTCTCTGTGAGTCATTCAGACCTGTTTTCTTGTATAAAAGTATGTTTACACAGAATACTTTTTAATAATTTTGTTTATACACATGTGAGTACAGATGATTGAAAACATCGCTTTGTTTGGCCCCTGCTCCTGGATGCGTCTAGCTTTCTTTTAGTTAGGTTTTGATATATTTTTTTAATTAGATCAAGGCAAAGTAGAAGAGAATAATTTTTGTTTTCCATAAAAGTAGCATCATCTATCAATTCTCCCGTCAGGATTCTGATGGAACACATTCACAAATACATAGCATGTTGATAATTCCTATTTCTAAAGTAGACAGCACACGGCAAGAAACTATTTTCCACATGGGACTCTGGAAGCCTTAGAACCTGTGGATTTCTGTAATCAAATGAAGTCCTTCAAGTCATATGAGTATAAACCACATGTATAATTCATCTCTAACTTCGTGTTTTCAGGATCATGGTTGATAAGTAAATGTGATAAAAGATGCTGAGGAGGTCAGCATGCTCTGTAAGGTTTAAGTAAAAGTCAGCATGAGCCCATCAGATATTTAAACAGATGTAACTTGTCTGTAAGCGCGTTGTATCTTGGGAAGTTTCTCAAACATGTTTTTGGAGTGAAAGGTTTTACCCTTCTTAAATAATACATTTGATTTTTCATTCATGTAATACTGTAGTTAATAATGCTATAAAGCTTGATATGTGTCCTATAAGTTACCTTTCAAGAAAGCAGAGGAAATATTAACAATAGTTGTTTTTTTTTCCTGGCTGAAGAGTAATAGTTTGTTTTTGTAGATAACTCAGAAAATACAAAATATAAAGATGAAAATTTCTTCCAGACAATTCTTTTGAGTGTTATGGCAAATCACTAAAAGTTCTTGACCTCATTTGTCAATGTTAATAAATAATATCAATTTATCAATGTTAAGCTTTTTAAATAGAATGGAGATATTTAACAATTTGGATCAAGTTCTGTCTCCTAAGAGGCTACAACTCTGACTTTCATCATTGTTGATTAATCTTGCCTGTTCTGCCCCATATGGATGGAGTTGTTCAGTTTACTTGATTCTGTGTTCAACTTTCCCCCCTAAAATACCACAGTTCCTTCCCTGTCATTGTGTAGCATCCTACAGAATAAATATCCTTATTCTATCTGTTCTCTTGGTAAGAGACATTTACATATCATATTTTTTCAATTTGTGGATGAATAAAAGTGTTTTGAAACATTCATACATGTATTTTGTTCATTTCTCTTGTATATAACAAGGAATATAAGGCCAGGGGATCTTTTTTAAAATTAGATTTATCTTACATTATCTATCTTGTCTACCTGTATGTATTGTAGCATGTGCATTCCTGGAACCCTTGGAGTTCAAAGAAGGGCACTGGATCCCCTGGAACTGGCTTGGAGCCACCTTTTGTGTACTGAGTGTCAAGCCCAAATGGTCTGAAGAGCAGCCAGTTTATCCTCTATCTGCATCTCCCCAGCCTTTGTGCGCTCTTCCTAAAAAAGGATTGGTTGGCACAGTTTTGAGGCTGAATGTCCATAACTGACCATTCTCCTAGAGCCTCTGGTGCATGCTTGCCTTCTGGTCACACTGCAGAATGGAGGATGGCATCTTGACAGGAATGAACAATGAACAAGAAGGGGAAGAAGACTGATAAGCCATGACTGGGAACAAGAGGGATTCGAGGGGCATGCTGTGTTCTTTACCAGCGTTTCTTCTTGTGGAAAATAATTGGCTCCATGAGAAGGAAATTGACCCTTTTTGAGATTAGTATCATCAATCACCTTTTATCTTTCTCTTGGCTTCACTCTTCAAAAGTTCTAGTACATCTACTACCAGAAAATCCTTTGTGTTTTAGTATTTACATTTTCCTGGGGGCCAGCCCCGGTGGTGGTTCTTCTCTCTTGTTCTGGTTCTTTTTGAGGCAACAGCAGGTTGGGGGGGGGGGACACCAGTGGGGGTAAGATTTGGTCTTACCAAATCTTAGGGTTGCTGTATACTAATAAAATATTTACTTCCCTTAAGTCCACTTTGCTTCAGTAGCTGGCCTGGATTTCTCTGAGGTGAGAAACTGTTTAGCACCTCCTCATAAAACAGCAGGAGATCAAGTAAAGCAGCCTTTGTAGAACAAAGAATCTGCAGGAACTGCACAGTTCTAACTTTCAGCCTGCTAGTTGAAGTTGCAGGAAGAAAAGGGGACACTTTGAAAAGTGATTTTAGCTTTTATTTCTAAGTTCTAAAATGTTTCATATGGAAGCTCTTGAAGAAAAAGGGGAAAGGGGGCATCTAAGAAAAATGAGGATAAGGGTTGTCTAAGAAAAAAAAATGGAATAAGCAGAACATTCTCTCTTTGTCCTCAGTAGTTATACATCTTTCAGAATACATGGTCACGTGGTAAAAAGATCATCACAAGCTTACACATAAATTCAAATCATAAATCAAATAAGTAGTTTACATCAGAGAATGTTTGCATGCATATCCATTAGGAGTAATTATCTGGCTAAACGTATATCACCTGCCACCAGCTCTGCAGGTTCATGAAGAGCTAAAAACCATAACTTCTGTCACTAAAGGTGTTAGTGAAGTTTTGTATGGATAAAATCAGTCAATACTTTATCTTCTGTCCTGGCATCTATAGTAAATCATTAGTTCCCTTTTTATGACCTTTGGTTAATGGTTTTACAACCTCTTGGAATGTGCTCTGAGTAGTGGATGCCTGCTTTCTATTTCAGAAGCAATTAACTCAATGATACTAAAGACTGGTAGAGTTCTTTATGCAGTTCTGATTATCAGAGAGAACCTAATAGCAGTCAGAGAGATTATCAGAGAGAACCTAATAAGCATAAAAGAGCTTAGTAATTACTAATATAATTTTAGGAATTCTCATAGGATCGTCATTAAGGATTAAGAAATCATCTATTTGTCTACACAGCATCACGACAAGACAGTACATCTTCATTGTTCTGCAGAGATCTGGTCAAAAGGGTGGGCTAATACCTAGGGATTGTTATATATATTTAATAATAAAAGAAAAGGCATATTAATAGCAGGAATCTTTCCTAAAATGGATTTCTCCTGGGCCTTGTCTACCAGAACAAATCCACCTACCGGAGCAAATCCATCGTAAATTTTAATCTAAAGTAGCCCCATCTCAGGAAGATCACCTGCTAATTATTAGCTTCTACTTGTCAACTCCTGACAGCATTTCAAAGTAAAATCTGAGTCTAGAGATTCTTGATTGCTAAGTTCTTATTCTTTGAAAGCTTTCCCAATGTAGAGAGGAAGGAGTGTGTGTGTATATATGTGTGTGTGTATGCATTTTTAAATTAAAAGAATTTTATGTGGATGAGTGTTTGTTTGCATGGATGCATTTCAGCTCACGTGTGCCTGATACATATAGGTTAACAGGAAGCAGAAATATTTGGGAAGACATAAAAGGCAAGTACAGAATAAAGGAGAAGGAAAATGTGGTGGGCAAATATAAGCAAAGTACATGGCACATATGCAGGTACCAAAACAAAATTGGTTATTTTGTTCACCTAGTATACATTAACAGTAATTTTAAAAGGAGATAAGCTATATTCAATATGACTGACAAGTCCTTATGTAAGTGTCTCAAACATGTTTGAAGCTTGCCCACTAGTACATTTTGTTAAAAGATTTCATAAGATCAGTGTGCCTTGAATTCTCCTATGTTTTTAAAGGCTTGACTGTATCCTTCATATGTTGCTTTCATTTATTTTCTTTTTTCAATAGAAGCCTTTCAGTGTGTTCAAAGACATACCAACTTGTTTGTGTGTTCCAGGATCTTTCTCTGTAGCTGGAGAACTCAGAGCTTACTGATCCGTCTGCTCCCATCATTCACTTTTCAGAGACAGACACTATCCTCTGAGATTCTGGGATCTTTGTTTTTCCACTGTTGTGGATTGCTGAATCAAAGCAATTATATTTGAGACAAGTCTAATACTGTTTCCTTGACAGGTTAATCATCTTTCTGGACTCTCAGTTCAGTGTAATGGTTAGTATTGAGAGCCAACAGGACTGAGAGCATGGAGACAAGGACCTGAAGGTTATGTGTGACTTATGTGTGATATGTTTGCATGTCTAGTTGACAAACGATGGACTTGTGGAGGCTATTATTGATTATCAACTTGACTTGGTCTACTCTTCCCCTGAGCGGCTCTTCCCTATGTAATTATATTAAATATTATATTGCATCTTGGTTACCTGCCTTTTTTCCTTTTGTCCTCTTGGCTGATGCACCTTATCCTGCCCCCCCCCCCCCAACTTGTTCCTTTCCCCTCTCTTTGAATGGACATGTTCACTATGGATTGTCCCAGATGCCCCTGCCTCTGGCTATGCTCTCCCTTTTATCTATAGTAAACCTTCTCCTCCACCATACCTGATCAGCCGTGTCCTTTCTTTTTAAAATTTATTTATTTTTTCATTTATTTGGTACCAAAACTAGAAGGTAGGGTATGCCAGTCAGAAGGACCCTGTAACAGGCAGGGACTGAAAGATTCTGGGAAAAAATGTCAACCAAGTCCGCTTAGATATGTTAAATAGCACCTCAGTCATTGGTTTGAGGCCTAACAACAGAATCTAGATTCATCAAGACATCTGCCATAGTTTCAATTGTCAACTTGGCATGCCAGGGAAGGGAGCATCAACTGAGGAATATCCTCCATTGGATTGGCCTGTGAGCATATGGTTAGGGGAATTGCTTAACAACTTGTTGATATAAGAGGGCCCAGATTCTGTGGGTAGTACCACTTCTGGCCAGTAGGTCTAGGCTGCGTAGGAAAGAAAGACCAACAAGCCCAGGGATTCGAGTAAAGTAAGCGCCATTCCACACGGTCTCTGCTCAAGTTCCTGCCGTCAGTCTCCTGTTTTGATCTCCTGCCTCATCTTCTCTTGATGATGGGGCCATATACTGTAAGCTGAAATAAACTTTGTCCAACTTGGTTTTGGTCAGTGTTTCATTAGAATAGCAGAAAGAAAAGTGAAACAACAGGCTTCTGGGTAAATTTAACAACAGGCTTCTGGGTATATTTAACAACAGGCTTCTGGGTATATTTAAGAGAGGTTTTCTAGAGTAGGTTAGATGAGACGAGGGTATCTATCCACCTCAGTTCTCGGCAGTACCGTTGCGTGAGGCGTGGTCTGGTCCCAGAATGAATAAACACGAATGTGCTAGCTGACCACTCTAGCACTCATCTCTCGCTGTAACTTGACCAGCTACCTGAAGCTCCTACCACCTGGACTACCCCTCCCCAACCCCATGACAGGCTGTGACCTTCAACTGTGAGCTACAGTAAG
>NW_021604616.1:485198-498932 GCF_004785775.1 Grammomys surdaster | reverse complement strand
ATCCTTCCTTCCTTCCTTCCTTCCTTCCTTCCTTCCTTCCTTCCTTCCTTCCTTCCTTCCTTCTGTTGTTTTTGTCAAGCATTTTGTTACACCAAGACAAGGAAGTACCCAAGATTCTCAGTCTCCTATGTCACTGGGATCACAGGTCCATGTCACCAGGCTCAATTTCCTATTTTTATCTCAGTCTTCTTCCTCAGTGTCTCTTGCCCTGACTGGTTCGATTTTGACCCCATTTTTAAGTGTTTGTATCTTGTCTCAGTAAGCAGCCCTGAGTAGTGTAAACCCCTACCCATGTCCACAACTGTTTTCAAATTGGCTGTAGTTCTAGCCAGTGCCTGCTGCTTCCTTGGAACCTTGCTTGTTCTCAAAACATCACATGCTCCCTTCTTTCCCATTTTCCCAGGCCTGCTGACACAACTCAGGCCTTCGGCTGGTTGGCAATTTGTCTTCATTACTATCTCGGGGTCAAGGGTGTCTTGTCTCCTAATTTTGTTACATACTACTCATGGGAGTTTGGTTATGCAATGTACTGTTTTTGGTGTGCAGATTTGGAAACATCTCAAATCCCCTCCTCCATACAGCTTTGTATTTTACCCACAAATCTTTGATTCCTTTCAGGAGTTATGCTTTCTCCATGGCTCTGTATCATTGTGGCTGGGCATTAGTTGATAGAAAAGAAATGAGACCCAGCAATGTACTGTCTGTGTGCCCTTGGGTGTGTTTATTTGGGGTGTGTTTATTTCAGGTAGTGGCTGCTGTGGCCAGTATTGCCATGTACCTGGGAGGGTGTACCCTAAAACTCATTGTTGTGACTAGAAATACTTTTCTCACGGGAAGTTTTTCATTTGGTTTGTGGCGTGGGCACTGTTTGCAGAATGTCTCTGCTTTCAGGTATATTTTTGTCTCTCTGAGTGACTACAAGATTGCTAATCATCACTGGAGAGGTTAGTCTGTCTGCAGTATGTTTTTCTCCGGAATCCACAGCTGTTCTCATCTAGAAAAAGAGAATGTCTCTGGAGTGTTTGTCATTCAGCTTGTTTTACTTGTCAGTAACAGCTAGGTATGTCTTATATTATTTTTATATCAGGGTTCTTTAATAATTTAATGTTGTCACCTATAAACTATTTTGGTAACGTGGAACAATAGTGTGGAATCACCTTCAAATAAAAACCATTTTCAATTAACATTAAATTGACTTATTCTACCTTTCACGTTTGCCATGAATTGTCATAACAGTAGAAAAATGAAGTTTGTGCAACAAAACTTATCTGATTTCACTTTAGTGTATATGTTACCCTACGCTTCCCATTTAACAGCAAGATCTTCAAGTTCAGAACCAGAGCTATAGTCAAACACACAAGCTAATATTTAAACATTTTTTTCCATGTGAGGTACAGACTAATCTGTGACGTGAAAGACTGTAAATTAACTTTAATGTCCAGATGTACCAATGCAAAACGGATGGAGTGATGGATGCTGGGGGTTGGTGGAAGCTGGAGTCAGCTATAGAGAGTAAACGTCAAGCACTCCTTAATCACCATGTAGATAACTGATGTGCATGTCTGCTTGGTTCAGTGTAAGGGATACGTATGCAAAATCCTATTGATTTCATGTGATTCATGCATTTCAAAGGTATTTATAAACTTCTTAGTGAATTACCTTAAGATAAATATGAACTTCCTGCTTATACCCAGGAAAACCCAAGAAAAGTTTACAAGAATGAGCAGCCAAGCCTTTCATATAAAAAATATATATATACTTTATTTTCAACTAGAAAGGTGCAAACATGTAACTTTTGGTCACACTCTCAACAAATAAACTGTCCCCCAAACCTGTCATAGTCAAAGAAGCAGCAAACACTTCCTCGTGGAAATCTGACCAGTTACCCTGAGCTGGCCATTTCTTATTAAAGGCCATTTGTTCACCAAGAGTGATGTTACCACATTTCCGCCTAGAAATCTGACTTTCAATATGTTGCTTTACCATCTACACACCATTTGTTCTGACAGACAGTCACTCAGGTTGCTATTTCCACTGCAGTATCTCCTTTGTTTTGAATCACAGACAAGCTTTATGTCTTACTATGGTGTTTGGAGTTTGAGGCTCTCAGTTTAAAATCCCAAAAGCACTTAAAACAAAAACAATAGGCACAAACAACTTTAAATTAACTTAGATAACTGTACAAATATATATATATCCACAATATTTACAGTATCAATAAAAATCTGGCTTGTTACAGGCAAATTCACTTGCCACAAGCTGTCCAGTCTAATAGACAAGGTTCTGACTCCTGACAAGTGTCATTGGAGTCAGAATGTCAGAGCTGAAACTGCTGTTCTTAGTTAAAGAACAGCTGGACCCAGCCTCATCTCGTGGAGGACACATGCTCTTGCTAGAGCAAGTCTGTCTGCAAGCATGCTATAATTTCCCTCCTCTGTTACACTCCAAGAAGTAGGCACATTCCTGCTTTTAAAATGACCTCAGATAGTGCCTGTCTTTCTCCTGGCGTCTCCACTGTTCCAGGAGACTCACCTCAGAGTGTGGTCTGGCACTGTGCGATAATGAACAACTGTAAAGTCTATACTGTCTCGAAACCAGTGTCTGAGATTGACAGACTATTTGTATGACAATGACATAACGGTCTCACTTTGATGGGATGTTTTCTCCCACAGCAGTTAGAAACACAGATTTAAATTAATGTGCTACTGTAATCATTTTTACAGAAGAAAATGAGATGTAACTCAGTTCAAGTTATAGTCTAATGAGTTCGTGACCCTTACTCCCTGGCTTTACGCCATGTCTCCATACATCTTCCTGTAGTACAGGGACTCAAAGATGTCATTGTCCCCAGGACAGTTGTAATGGCAGGCACAGGTCTTGATGAACATCATGTTCTTTTTCATGATCTCACCATCGGGGCATTTGAACTCCACCGGCAGTGTGGTGGTTCTGTGTGGTGTGCAGCAGCGGCCATCCGTGCACACCCCGCAGAACTTAGCCCGGTAGGTCTTCACGCTGGTGCAGCCAGAAAGCTCAAACTTGACAGGCTTGGCAATTTTAGGGGTCCGGATACACTTTTTGCCCTTCTAAGGAAGACAAGAAGAGAAACAGCAATTACTACAATGGGAGTGGCCTTCCTCAACCCTCTGTAGACTGGCTCTATGTCATCTGACTTGTGTTTATATTCTGAGGGGAGAGGCTGGTAGTTTCATTTGCCAGTTTTCCAAAATTAGCCATGGCCTCGTTTGGAGTGTCTTGAATTAACTAACACCATGGGGAATTTTGTAGTGGAAAACTGGCAGCTGCCGTTACAGCATCTCTCATTCTATCCAGACAGCTCCATGGTTAGATATTTCTGGAGACAACAGGCCTATAATAACATGGGAGGTGAGACGGCCAGCTTTGGCTCTCTTCCCTGTCATTCTATAAAAATGAGTGTCTAGTGGTAGAGTATGTACCTTAATGTTTTCCTCCAGGTCAGCTTCACAGGGCCTGACCATGCAGAGGCGACTCTGCTTCTCCAGTCTGCAGAAGGTATTGTCATTGGTAACCCGGGTGGAGATGCCCATCCCACAGGTTTTAGAACAGGCGCTCCACTCTGTGGTCTGGACCAGGCAGTTGGCTCGCATCATAGTTGGGTCTGGGCCAAATGTGTCTTCCAGTCTGTAGGCTGTGAGAGAAGAACACATAAGCACAAGGTAAAACATCTGGAAAGGACAATTTCCCCTTAACTTAGTGTACTTGGGTACTGGCCCTGAAGTTGGGGAGGATGAATAACAGTAACTTAGATGAAGACAACTCACCAGCTAGGGCAGGGCCAACCACTGTGCGGTCCTTGGGCTCGTCACACACCCACTCCTCACAGCATTTCCCGGGCAGCTTGACTCTTCTCGGGAAGGGGCAATCAGGGCTGGGCAGTCGCACGTCCATGCTGCACAGTGGCACGCAGCCCACGGCCCCATCCAGACAAGTGCATTGGTATTTGCAGCTGCTTTGGAAGGACTCACCGCTGCGGTACACGGACCCACCGAAGACACAGGGTGCACCATCTTTGGCTGCAGGAGAGGAAGATAAAGATGTAGAGGTCAGATAAAGGGTCCAGGGGATCAGAACAACTATATGTCAAGGTGGTGAGCTAGGATCAGGACTGCAGGGGGCCGGTTGGAAGCAGCTGCAGACAAGGGCTTTTCTTCTTCTAGAGAGCATCACGCTGGACTTGAGAGAGGTGGTGGTCCAACACCAAAGAGTGAGGGCTCGGCACAGGGGGCTGGATGGGGGCTGCGGGTCTTACCAGTGCACACGCCGATCTTGCGGTTGGCGGGGGAGCCGAAGTCGCAGAAGAGGCCCTTGTGTGGGTCGCAAGGTTCACGCTCCGTGCACAGTTCTCCCAGCTGCTTGGCGCAAACGCGGCAGCAGCCGCAGCCGTCCAGCACCAGGCTCACGCCGGCGGGGCAGCTCTGCGCCACTTCGGCTGCGCACTGACACTGCGCGCTGCAGTCCTGGCTGGTGGCAGGCTGCGGAGAGAAAGGGGAGGGCGGTCAGTCTGAAATCGCAGCTCACTCTGCCCTCCCTCAATCCCTTCCGTCAGTCCCGGAGCTTACCCGGGTGCAGAGGGCGAAGAGTACCAAGGCGAGGCTGATGGGACCCGCGACGGAGACGAGCATGGTCGGGGCGCGGCGGGAGGACCCAACGCAGAGCGGGATGCAGAGGCGACTAGGGGCGCGGCCGGAGCGGACTCGGACTCGGGGCGGAGGTTGGTGTCTGGACGCTCCAGGCGGTGGCGTCTGGGGTTGTCGGCTGGGCTGGGGCTGCTGCCGTCTGGAGGAGGTAGGTCTCCTGGGGTCGGAGCTGGAGAGGATCTGGCTGAGTCTTCTAGGAGAGAAGAGCTGTGTGAGGCTGGGCGGGCGGCGCTGGCTTTTATATGCTCCCGGCGGCCGGCTCGCCAAAGAACTGAATGGAGTCCTACACAAACAGGGACATTCCTCGCATTCCTCCCCACCTTCCTGCCTCATCAACTCACACCGGATTGATCCTGACCCCTTGACACTCCACATTCCTCCGTCTGAAAAAGCTGGCACACTTTAGCTCGCTAGGAAAAAAAAAAGGCGCTGTGTTGCCAGCACAACTCCAAGAAGTAAAACTTTCTCCGTATCCTCATCGCACCCCCTCCTGATGAAATATAACTTAGAAATACACGAACAACGATTATTTCTCGTATCTTTTTTTTTTTTCTTAAAAATCGCTTTGCCAGTACTGGCTACTGATATAAAAGTTTCTCAAGACTTAAGTAGCTAAAGAGGCAAATACCATGGGCCCCTAAAAATCTAAAAATATTTCTTTTTCATTGTTTTGGATTTTTTTTTTCTTTACAGGACTGTAGTCTCTTAGTGTTCTACTGAGAGAAGAAGGGTGCTTATAGCCATTTGAAATACCCCTCCCCGCCCAAAATGCCTATGTATAAACTCTGTATCTGAAATACAGGCATTTGATCTTTGGTCACTGGAGATAATCGTTTTTGATGGCTGAAAGATATGAAAGCCAGGGCTCTTGGTAAGGATGTAGGTTCCTAGGGAGATTTTCAGCCCTCTTTATGTAAGGACTTGTCTTCAGCTTCCAGGGAGGGAAGGGGAATGGCTGGGCATCGAGTTTCTAAAAAAATAAGTTTATGAGTTCAGACCAAAAGGTTGTGTTCCGTAGGTAAGTGTCAGAGAACATAGTGGGAGAAGAAAGAAGCAGAAGGACGGAGGCCAGTGGGGTTCAGTTGGGATATTTTAAGCATGGCTGTACTGAGGTCCAGGCTTGGATGTTTTACTTATCCTAAAACCCATAATCTAAGGATGTTGTTGGGGTTTGTTCTGTTTTGAAGTAAGGCACTTGTTTACATAACAGCAAAACCATAAACGTTTGTATCCAGTTATAACCCTGCTATAAGCTAAGCATCAGTGCATAACATGTTTTTACTGACTTCCTCAAGGTCCACAAAGAGTGATGAGGCCTCTTGCTACTCAAGCAGCTTGCAGACTGGCAGAGGGAGGTTAAGTCAAGGAAAAAACAGGTGTATTCCTAGCTTGTGTGATGATGTTAAGTGTAAACAATGTACCCTAGCTTGTCTCTGTTTCTTAACACTGCTGCTTAAACTGTGCATTCATTTAGGACCTGCGTTATTTATATTCTCTCTCTCTCCCTCTCTCCCTCTCTCCCTCTCTCCCTCTCTCCCCCTCTCCCCCTCTCCCCCTCTCCCTCTCTCCCTCTCTCCCTCTCTCTGTGTGTAGCTTCAATTCCTATTGTATGTAGAGGGATTCTGGGACCATCCCATGCTCTTCCTAATGCTACATCATTTACCACTGACCATACCCAAGAGTGGCTTCCTCTCATAGGTGGTGCTTCTGAGTATACGTTTAAGGTGATTACATCTGCAAAGACTAATTTTGGAAACAACACACTATAGATTATAACATGAAAACAGCTCATTTAAATTGGCCAGTTTTTAAATGTTTTCAATCCATCCATGGGCAATTAGCAGGGGTGGGGTGGGGGTAGGGTAGGGGAACTAACGACTTCAAGTGGCTGAGCCCATCATCTGCACACAATTGCCTTGTTAAGCCAGCTACAGGCTGTACAGTGCAGTTGCATGTCAACAGTGAACGGTGTGTGGCTTGAAGTGTGAGCAGCCTCTGGAGTGCAGGGAGAATTTCCAACATTGTTATTGAGTGTTCTTTCCAAACATTCCTCAAAGAGAAGAGGCCTGAGAGTTCCTATTTAAAGAAAGAACATTCCAAGTTATGTGAATAGCCACATGTGTATTATAGGCAACTTGGCCTCACACTTTTGCTCTTTGATGAAATGTTTTTTTTAAAGTCCAAACTGTGTGGGAAGCCACAGTGAAATCTTTCAAGTCCTAAACTCCCAATTATATCTACCAGCAATGGTCAGAAAGGTGGGATGGGTGAGGAAGGGAAGGAATGGGGAGGGTGAGCTTCATCTGAGGTGGGATGTGGGCTCTGAGGTGAGCTCTCGAGCTTGCAGTGTGATGAGGGGAGCCAGGAGAGTTGGAGCAGTCTCTGAAACCCCAAGTATACCTGAGAGCCACCAATGGCTTGCAGCATCTAGGGAGCAGGCTCAGTCCCAGGGCTAAGTGGCTGGGCTTTTTATAATTGAGTAACTTGGGCTGTGTCTTTAGAACAGCCATTCATAACGCTCAGGGACGTCACCAAGAGGAGCTGGACTCACATTTATAAAATGAAGATAAGAATTTTCAATTTCGTTGCTCTCAGTGAAGATTAACCATCTTAAACTTCTCCGGAAACAGACATTTTATGTTTTAACCTTACTTTTCACCCCTCTTTTTCCTTCCCTTGTCTCTGCCTTTCTTCCTTTGCCTTTCCCCCTCCAGTGTTCCATTTAGAGTATATTATCATCCTACCATGCTGTTACATTACAACATTAGGTTTTACTATAGAATCTGCATCTCAAATTCTCAGTAACTCCACAGTTAGTCCCAAATGGATGGTTTTAATATGAACTAAGAGGAAATTGAAATGTATTGAAATGTACAACCTATATGAAAATCTCAGAATATCCTGTGCATTTGAAATGTAGCTTGGAGCTGTATGATCAAAACACTAGAAAGGGTAAAGACAGAAGACTACCTCTACACAAATCATACAGACAAGATGGGACAGAAGGAGAAGAGTGTGTGACAGAGGACATCCAAGACATTCACAGACTAGAAAGTATGTTTTTATTATGATGCAGACCATTAAGTGCCAGGAAATCCAGAAGGAAAGACTGACACATCAGCCTTGGTTCGTGCCATGGCACCTGAATTCTTACACCCTTATAAATGACTCAGTAAATGTTTGTGTGCATCTGGGCAGTAAACTGAACGTAGCAGCTTCTTACAACTTCATCCAACTCTGCCCTAGTCCAACCTTTTTGATTGACAGCAGGTCAGAAATGGGAGAGACAAATCCTTGAAATTGTATGCAGAAGAAAAGTATTGTTTTGACTTCTAAGAGGGGGCTTAGTTACTAAGTGACTTGTGAAGAACATTTCTACCCCAACCAACCCTCCCAGTAGATGAGAAAATCACTAAGGTGGCCATTTAAGGTATGTGTGCACGCAGGTCTTTCGCTTGAGTCTTGTACAATGTTTTTTGCCCTCTCTAAAAAGGTTACTTGATCAGCTATAAGACAGAGAGAGAATCTAGCAGAACTATAGCAAAGTGGCCAGACTTATAGAGTGTTTGTGTACTTAAGGAAGGAATCTTGCAGATTTTCAGTTTTCAGTTGTAGACATTTTCTTATAAGAGAAAGCAGGAAGTCAGTGCCAGCCCTCAAAGTGGAAATCAAAAGTCCTAGAGAAACATACTGGTGGGATGTGACTCAAAGCCAAAACCCATACGCAATGCATACACTGGGCTGTCAGCCTTATAGGAAGTTGGTCCCTAGCCATATAAGGGCATCTGGAAACTGGGTGATTTGTCCTAGGATCCTTAGGGAATGGACTTCCCAGTGTTTCTGGTGTGTCCTAGGTTCAGTCAAGTAAATGAATTACACCCCTCCCCCTCCCCCCAAAAAACAGGTCAGGGGGAGTATGCCACAGTGTTTTTGAAAAATAGTAATAAATATTTTTCTGAAACCTTCAGGGACCCTGGCATGGTTTCCTGGACCTAATTGCTTCAGATGAAGTTTAAGGAGAGTGCCCTCTCACAGGGAGTTAGAAGTGGGAAGGAAGCATGGATGTTTGCTATGGAAATTACATTCATTGCTTTCCTGCTTTTTCTTCTTTTATAATGAATTCTCTAATTTTCTTAGGATATTTTGAGAGGCATTGGTCAGAAGGCAATTGCTCTGTGTGGTTTGTTTTACATTGGCCTGCTCATTTCCTTGCTTGAACTTGTAGTCTGGGGTAGAGGAGGAAAGGGAGGATACTTTGTGTCTTTATGAGGTAGACCCCACACCTTCTCTCACTAAGTTAAACTAGGCTTGTTCTCTCAGCTGACTCAGGAGCCTGTTCTGACTCTAGGCCCACGTTAACAGCAGGTGGCGCTAGAGAGCATAAGCATTTCCAGGACCCAGCTTTCTCTTAGAGGTGGCGAAGTCAAATGCTTCAAGATTCCACCTCACACCAGTCAGAATGTCCAAGATCAAAAACTCAGGTGATAGCAGATGCTGGCTAGGATGTGGAGAAGAGGAACACTCCTCCACTGTTGACGGGATTCCAAGCCGGTACAACCACTCTGGAAATCAGTCTGGCAGTTCCTCAGAAAATTGGACATAGCATTACATGAGGACCCAGCAATACCACTCCTGGGCATATACCCAGAAGATGCTCCAACATATAACAAGGACACATGGTCCACTATGTTCATAGCAGCCTTATTTATAATAGCCAGAAGCTGGAAAGAACCCAGATGTCCTTCAACAGAGGAATGGATACAGAAAATGTGGTACATTTACACAATGGAATATTACTCAGCTATTAAAAACAATGAATTCGAGAAATTCTTAGGTAAATGGATGGAACTAGAAAATATCATCTTGAGTGAGGTAACCCAATCACAAAAGAACACACATGGTATGTACTCATTAATAATTGGGTATTAGTCCAAAAGCTCGCAATATCTAAGATACAACTCACAGACCACATGAATCTCATGAAGAAGGAAGACCAAAGTGTGGGTGCTTTGGCTCTTCTTAGGAGGGGTAACAACATACTCACAGGAGCAAATATGGAGACAAAGCATGGGACAGAAACTGAAGAAGGGGCTGTCCAGAGACTGTTCCACCTGGGTATCCATCCCTTGTGCAGTCACCAAAGGTAGACGCTGATGTAGATGTCAGGAAGTGCATGCTGACAGGAGCCTGATATAGCTGTCTCCTTAGAGGTCTGCCAGAGCCTGAAATATACAGAGGCAGATGCTCACAGCTAACCATTGAGCTGATCATGGGGTTCCCAATGGAGGAGTGAGAGAGAAGACTGAAGGAGTTGAAAAGGTTTGCAGCCCCATGGGGAAAGCGCAATACCAACCAACCAGAGCTCTCAGGGTCTAAATCACCAGCCTAGGAGCACATAGAGAGAAACCCATGGGCCCAGCTGTATATGTATGGGAGAATGACATTGTCAGGCATAGGTGGGTAAGTCCTTGGTCCAGTGAAGGGTGGATGCCCCAGTGTGGGGGAAATCGTGGGTGGGGAGGTGGGAGTGGGAGGGTGGGTGGGGGCACATCCTCATAGAAGCAGGAGGAAGGGGAGTGGGATAATAAAAAATTAAATAAAACACATCTAGAATGAGGGAGGATTTGACCTTCTTTTCCAATTGAACACAGTGCGATATAAAATGTGATACATTATGTAAATCTTGAAGGGAGATACTCATTTATTAAAACGTGTACTTTGGAGAGACTAACCAATAAACGTAGGGGGAGGAAACTGAGATGGAGTATTTATTCCAAGGAACAGGAGTAAATGAAAATAATGGGAGACCAAGGATATTATGCATGAACACACCCCAGAATTTTGGTGGGGTGTGAGATAAACTTAAACAGAGCCCCATCGTTCACCTTTGGAACATATCTGTGGTCTGAGCCCTGGAGTTGCAATGCCAGGGGTCCCTGGATTAGGTACCTGTTTTATATCTGATGTTTACCAGCCCAGGGGACTCTGTGTGAATGCCTGTGGAGAGTCACGTGTTAAAAGCTGAGCACACTAAATAAGGCTTTTAGAGAAGGCATCTTATCTCCTAAATCAAGGCTGTTACCATATGTAAGGAAGAAAATTGCATTCTGCTTAGACAGGCCTATCAGATGCTAAGCAAGTGAAAGGATGCCTTGTACTTTGTTTCATTTGTTATTCAAATACAGATTTTATTTGATCAGTTTCACTAGAATACTCCTTAAAGCTCTAGGTGCCTGGAGAAGATACCACAAATTTACAAAGCCCTTTACTTAATCTTGTTAATTTAGTTTGGTTACATAGCCCACGCTGGCTACATAGCTTAGTCTGGCCTTGAACTGTTGCTTCTCTGGCTGTAGACTCCAGAAGTGCTATGGTTATTGAGAAGTCCAACACCTGGCTCTCTACATACTACCTCTTCAGCTTCATTATAACCCTAGGAGGTATTATTCTTCCTAGTTTATAGGGATGGGAATTAAGGTGTAAGGATGTTCACATAATACGGCTGTAGCTAGAGGTGGCACAGTAACGTGTGAAGTTGAATTTGGCTTTTCTAAAAACAGTACCCTTGTCTTTGCTTCCAAACTTGCCTTTCATCTCCTTCTATATACAGTGTCTGTCCTTTAGATAGTTATCTCAGATTCTTTTAAACTTTTGAAACACACATCCAGAGAGGTATGTAAAACACCTCAGGCATGCTGGCATGATACTCTGTTACTTCGGTGTGTCTGATTAAATATGAACTCAAAAGATAATGGTTACTGGCCTATATTAGAAGAGAAAGTTGGATTTAAAGATGTATTTATTTTCATTGTTACTAATTAAATTGTATGACTTTGCTATAGACAAATGTGTTGCTTCTTACCCACAGATGAACCAATGCAGCTCAACCAGAAAAAAAAAAAAAGAATTAAGATGATGGCTGGGATCCCAGAGGCTCACGTCAGGGTGTGTTCTGCTGTGACATCAGCTTTATCCCACGTTGGAAAGGTCTGTGTCCAACACTGTGCTGTCTTGTTTAGGCTGAGAATGGGACCAACCACAGACATAATAAAAAGCTCGTAAATAACCATTCACTGATAAGCTGCCCTTATGAATAAATATGAAAGGGAGTGGCAGGCTATCCACATCAAAGTATTGTACATGGTAAACATGAGCTTTTCATGAGTGGCCCTCAATAGACATGCCCCTGGATGTCCTGGATGCTACAAAGTGTATTTTATGAACTTGTCTTTGTTGAAAATGCACTTTCCTTAAATTAGGTACCTTGAATGCACTGTTGATTTGAAGCTTCTGCCCTCTCCCTCTGGGTGTGGAGTGATTGGCTTTGAACCATGTCTCGGTTCATGTTGTTAATGGAATGATCTCTGTGGTAACTGTGTGTGGCAAGGTTTGAGAGTGTCGTCTAGGAATGGCAGGCTCATAGCAAGGGAATTTTCTCAGTGACTCATGCCTGTGTGAGAAAGCTAACAACTGTAGCATTAAGTTTCATCTAATTGTGAACTTACTAACATCTGAACATATTCTACCATGAAGGTATTTCTTCCATGGATACAATAAATGCTAATTTTGGCCAAAAGGATCTCTTGGATCGTTTTCATCACTTTTTAACATGTCTATGCTGGTTTTTCTTGATTTCATTTTGCCCTGCTGTTTCCATATGTAGCTGATTCCTGAGTCTTCATTGATTGGTTTCCAACCCACTAGGTGAGCAAGCAAGCTTCCTGTCCAGCTTCAGATAGACTTTGAAGCACTCTTACTTTGCAGTAGGACTAGGTACTGCCATGGCCAAATGATCCCATTCTGGCTTTGACCAGTTTCCAGGCATGCCCCTCCCATACCGGTCAAGTATATTTTTCCTGGCCAGCTTCTGAAGTAGCTGTCAGAAGGGGGACCACAGGATGGTGGTACAGCATCTGTGTCTCATATGTTCTCATTTTACTCGCTGAAACCTGGTCTTAATCTCAAGTAGACTCCAGAGCTCCAAACCCTTATTTTTCTCATGCATTAGAGAGCCAACTTTCCAAGAAAGGAAAAAGGTCTTATGTTGAGCAGAAATGGTATCTGGAAGCCATTTTTTTTTCCTTTTTGATCCACAGTAAGTGGTAAGGGTAAGGGGAAATTTTAGGTTCTCTCTCTCTCTCTCTCTCTCTCTTTCTCTCTCTTTCTCTCTCTTTCTCTCTCCCTCTCTCTCTCTCCCTCTCCCTCTCCCTCTCTCCCCCCCTCTCTCTCTCTCTCGTGTGTGTGTGTGTGTGTGTGTGTGTGTGTGAGAGAGAGAGAGAGAGAGAGAGAGAGCGCGCAGGAGACATCAAGGTAGCAGCGATGAATTGAATCCAATGCATCACTTGGCACATCCCCTAGCAGTCTTCCCTGGCACTGGGGACCATTCTGCTTGGGTTTCCTCAGACTTACTGGCAGTGTTGGTAGAGCAAAGTATTATAGCTTTGCTCTTTGCTCTTCCTAGCTGTTCTTACTTATCCATAATTGGCCTAGAAAAGTAAAGGAGGTGAGGTAAAACATCATTAAAAGAAATAAGCTTTTATAGTCTACCTTAAAAAAAAGATGTTTAGAATAAAGCCAGAAAAAATGAAGTTGACTTATACTTAATTGAACAAGAGTCTAAAAACAATTCTTGTTTCAAATTCTAGTATGAAATTTTGTGACTTGAAAAAACTCACTCTGTAGTTTGAATCAGTTTGTTAAGTTAGCTGCCAATATAAATTAGCAAAGCCAATGTTCTCTTATTATTTCAAGTATTCTATAAGTTGAGATAATAAGAGGATTGATCTAAAATGAGAACCTAATTTGTACTTCTCTTTCCCACTGCTTCAGGAGAAACTGATATTTGTGTGTATGTGTATTATATGTGTGCTTGTGTGTATATATGTGTGATGATGTGTGTATGGCTCACAGTATATATATGTGTGATTATGTGTGTATGGCTCACAGTATATATATGTGTGATTATGTGTGTGGCTCACAGTGTATATATGTGTGATTATGTGTGTATGCTCACAGTGTATATATGTGTGATTATGTGTGTGACTCACAGTGTATA
>NW_021604616.1:394887-485188 GCF_004785775.1 Grammomys surdaster | reverse complement strand
CTCACAGTGTATATATGTGTGATTATGTGTGTGACTCACAGTGTATATATGTGTGATTATGTGTGTGGCTCACAGTATATATCTGTGTGATGATGTGTGTGTGCTCACAGTTTAGTTAGCTTATATGTGTGATGTGAAGCAAGCTTCTGAACCTCCTTAGGTCTTTTCTGCTTCACCGAACTCCTCCTGCTCCTTCTCCTCCTCTTCCTCCTCCCCTTTCTTCTTTACCTCCTCTTCTTCCCCCTCTTCCTTCTCCTACTCTGTCTCTTCCCTCTCCTTGTCCTCCTCTTCATCCTCATCTTCCTAGCCCTCCTCCTCTTCTTCTTCCTCCTCCTCCTCACTTCTTTTCTGTCATCATTTTGGCACAGGGGGAACATAAGTTCTCAAAAGAAGCAAAGAATATGGTTTTATATGTAAAATACCTAAACAGTTTTTATTGGTTCACCTTACACAGAAGGAATAATTGATGGTAAAATATAACAAGTAAAGTCATTGTTCCGTCTTAAATTTAGTAATTTTGGGATAGTAGTAGATACAATATGTAGAGAATGTTAGTATTCTGTCTAAACTCCACCTCCACAGTTACCTGGCAACAGCCAGGTAGACCTGCCCACTATTAAAGGGGCTGCTTGCCCCTCCTCTCTCTCTTCCCTCTCTCTCTTAATCTCTTGATCTCTTGCTTGTAGCTTCTCTCTGCCCCCTCTCCACTTCCCTTCCCCCTCTCTCCACGTGGTCATGGCCGGCCTCTACTCCTCTGAGCGCTCTCTCTCTCTCTCTCTCTCTCTCTGCCTCTACTACCCTCCTGGCTCCCCTCCCCATGCCCTGAATAAACTCTATTCTATGCTATACCTTCATGTGTCTGGTCCCTCATGGGGAAGAGATGCCTCTGCATGGGCCCTCTGAGACAGAGACATCCCCTTCCCCCATACCTCTGAGCCACACACCCATAGAACATACTCCTTCTCTCTTTATCTTTTTATAAACACAACAGAGAATATCTCTGTGCAACATGGAGAACGTGTATGTGTTGTATGTGTATATTCGTGAATGTGTGTTGTGTATGTGTTCATGTGTGGGTGCATACTTGTGTATGCTTGTATAATGTGCATGTGCAGGTGGTATGTGTGTGCATTTGCACGTGTGGCTGTGAAGGAGAAAGTATACATTTCTAAGTTTTGCACTGCAATCATGGATTCAAAAGGAGAGAAAGAGAAAGTACTCATCTGTGTAACACACGGTTCAGCATAGTTGGAATCTAACGGTGATGTAGTCACACCCTCACAATGGATGACACCCTGTGCATAGTCATTTAACCTGGTGCCTGGAAGCTGTACAGGGCAATTCCAAAAGAGAGAGGATTGTGCAAACAAAGCTTGCAACAGCCTTCGCATATTGGAATTGTCTTTAACAATTACAAAAGCTATGGCCTAATTCCCATCTCTGAGCTTATTTAATATTTAATTAAACATAGTTTTATGTTAATGGTAGCAAAAAAAATCTGTGATCACTCCCTTTCCCTTTTCGAAGGAAATAAAACGTAAACACGCTAGGGACAGAAAATCTTAACCAGTGGCCAGTTTGATTAGAGCACCCAGAGCCCCTCACTGTGGGAAATGACCATCACCCAGCCTTCTTCCAGCCTCTCTGCTTCTCTGCAAAGTCCTACATGAGCCCAGGTCAGCACCATAGACACAGCCATTCCTGTTCCAGATGCTAAGTTCTGTGGGGTTCGAAGAAGCCGTATTCTGAAGCCCCTCTTCCTCACACTGTTTCCCTGTGCGTCTTCTCTGTTGGCAGCACACTTGTGGTATTATGGCTTTACTGACTTGTTAAAGGTGTCCCAGTTCACCCTCCGTAGCAACTGACAGTGGGTACTGGGGCATGGGCTGCCCAACTGAGTACAGAGTATTTTGGGGAGTGTCCGTGAGAGTGTCTCCATAAAAGATTAGCATGTGTGCTACAGGATTGAGTAAAACAGTAAGCTCACCCCAATATAGTTGGGAGCCCTGTAACCCGCTTCGCATCAGAAGACTGGGAAGCTGAGGTTAGCCTTCCTCTGCCTGATGCTGGAGTGAGAGTGTGGATCTCTTTTGCCGTGGATTCCAGACTTTCATGCCATAAGATGCCATCGTGAGTTTTTCTGCCAGAGAGCTGCGTCGTGGCTCTCTGGATTTCAGGTCTTCAAGCTGTCACCTTGTCCCCAGCAAGAAGCTGGAGGGTCTGGAGATTCCCAGCATCTGTAACCACAGCAGTATCAGGTCAGTCTTTCCTGCTGGTTCCATTTCTCACATCCAGACTCCACCTTCCCTTGCCAGGTAACCACAAGAACAGCTAGCCTTTCAAACTCACTTCGAGGTTGCTGTTGCCAGCTCCCTCTAATCCAGTCAGAACTGGTCTATCCCTCTTAGCCTATGTTGCCCCATCCTCTCCCTTCTTGCTTCCCTTTTCCATCAGTTCTTGGACTTGAGACTGGTCTCTTGCTCCTCCCTTTTCTCATGAGCGCATGGTTGGAGTTCCTTCTCTAAGACTCAATAGTTTTCGTCAGCAATCTATTATTAGGCACTTTGGCATTTGGCCTCCCAACATTTTTTTTTCTTCAAGCCATCCTCATGTTTTAGTGCTTCCTTCGAATGAGACCAGGAGATGCAAACAGTTCCGGCTTTGGTGCTGGGATGGATGGCGGGATCTTCGGCTGCTTTGTACACTCCGCAGCTGTTATCATTCAGTTCTTTAAAGGTTTCCATACGGGAGTATTACAATGAAAAACACTCAGCTGGCCATAGTGGCGGCATACCTGTTTAAACCTAGCATTGCAGGGGCAGAGGTAGGGACAGTGGGAGGGGCAGAGGCAGTGGACGGAGCAGAGGAGGGGTAGGGGAGGTGCAGACTCAGTGGGAAGAGCAGAGGTGGGGGGGAGGGGCAGGGGCACCCACATCTTTTTGACCCGGAAGCCAGCCTGTTCTACATACCAACTTCCAGGTCAGTGTTTCTCAGTGAAACTTCTTGATGAATAAATAAATACACTTTAAGCAATCAAAATGAAAAGTTCCTTTCCTTGGAGAATTTCCTGTTGATGCAGACAGAATTCAAACAGACATCTTGTACTTCAGATCTGACATCCTGCTGTGAAATGATGCTTGTTACTTCTTTTTAGAGTTTCTTAATTCATCTTTCCATATTAGATGCTGTTTCTTGACCCATGGACATATGCATACTCTTTCACATAGAAGGGACCTCTTCAACAAAACCCACTTCTCTTTCGTCCTCACATTCTTTTTTTTTTTTTCGAGACATCTCACCATCTCATCCTCTCTGAATGGTCCCCTCTTCTTTCTAAGCAGTCATAATGAGTCTAGATTCTTCATGTGAGAGAAACATCACATTATTTGTATGAGTCTGGCTTATTTAGCTTAATATGATTATCTTTATTATCCATTTTCTTCCAAATGGCAGAATCTAGTTACTCTTAGTGGCTGGCTGGGCAGTTCTCCAGTGTGTGTGTGTGTGTGTGTGTGTGTGTGTGTGTGTGTGTGTGTGTGTCTGTACCTGTGTCCATGTCTGTGTGTGTCTGTGTGTGTTTCTGTGTATATGTGTTTTCATATACTCTCCCATTTGTAAAAACTATTGTCTCATTTTGTAGTACAAGCCATTCAGTCAGATCCAGAATTTGCCAATGTGTACCATTTTTCATTCACGTGAATATTTGTGATATTCTGATATAAAAAAAATTCCTGCATGGCATTAGGATGAAGCATAACTTCACAGCCTTTCATTATTTTTTAAACAGAGTGGAATATATAAAAGATGGTTATGAGGCAAAACCTTCCTGAAAGTTCTGAAGATTTGGAGGGGATCAGGTAAGGGGATTTCAGTTTCAAGATATGAAAGACCACAGGGGAGCTTCCTGGGAAATCATTGACCTTTGAAAAAGTTTTTAAATAATTTAAGGTATTTCTTGGAAGCTGATTTCTGAGAAGTTATGAATAACTTTTCATCTCACATAGCATTGAGTATAAACAAATCTACCACTCAGTGCATTCCTTATATAAAGTTTGGGAACTAGCTTGAACCTTACATGATTCTACGAATATTCTATATTTAGCTAAGAACACATACTTATAGGTCTTAGGAACTATGGTGTTTTACAATACTGCTTATCAGTCTGGAAGTAAGTATTTTGTGTTTATTGACTGTATTAAATAAATTGTCTGGGGGACTTCATGTTCATATCTGGTAAGTTTGTGCTTCTCCAAACACTAGAGAATACAGTGCTTATGTAACTCAAGCTGTCACTTACTAAAGTGACTAGGTCTAAAATATCACTAGTACACATTTAAGGAAAGTTGTGTGACTGGCTAGCAGGCTGATGGAATTTTTAAAAATTAGATGTCAGGGTCATCAAACTTTAGGAGTAAAAATATTTCAGTGTGAAATTCTCTCAGATTGCTAAACCCATTTCAAAGTACAAAATGGGAAGCTAGGAATTTATTCATGTGTACCTCTGAATAATAAAGATAATTCACAATGTTCTGTGCAATTTATTTCTAACGTCGTGTTAAGATACAAAGCATAACAAATACATATTGAATCAATATATGTTCCTGAGGGAAGACGTCATATTCTGTATGGCTCTTTACAGCTCCTGCTGTGATGTTCTGCATTCAATGTGTGTCCAAAAGTTATAAAGTACTGAGAACATTCACATTCAGCTGTGGGGGCTGTGGAGATCGCATCATAAGGATGATGTGACACCAGTTCTTACCAGGTCTCTCACGTCTGAGTCATAGATTTATTGAACACTATGGTACCTTTTCTAAAGTTATGAGAATGTGCCGATGTGTCTATATTTGTCAAGTGATATGGTCTGTCTAGGAGAGCAAAGCATAATATTTCAAGTTTTCAGTGTCCCACAGATCTGTCCATTCTTCTTCTCAATAAAAGGTGCATCCATTAACACCCTAATGCGGAGACTGTTTATCTGATGGCGATTTCTACTGAAATCTCCCTCCTATCTCTATGCTGATAGTCAGGCTGGTCACCCTGATCTGTTCTTCAGCTCTCATGCACTCTCTTTCTGTGGCCTCTAGGCTTATCTTCTCACAGCTTTTCTGTAGCCAGATGACATTGGTCTTTATGCCTCACTACTTGGAACCCAACAAGGGCAGAAACTGAGTTGCTCCTCCCACTAGCCCTAGAACTTCTGTGCTGTGTGTATTGATGCCACTTGATGAGCATGTTCTGGGTATCAATAGAGCAAATGCATTGTCAATAATGATTGTCAAAGCCCTTGTCTGTGAACAGACCAATAGGCACTTGAACAGGCAGAAAATTAAGTAGAAAAAAAATCACCCAGAATTATAGCAGCTTGGAGACAAAAGATCATGAAAAAGGAAGTAAAAATACCCTGGAAATTTAAGTCAGAATACATATTATTGTTTTAAGCTATTTCTACTGTGTGAGTACTTGTTTTTAATGGCAGATTTTTGGTTTCTATTGAGTGTTTTGTTTTGCAGAACCCCTTGCAATATGCACCGTGTGTGAAGACAGCAGACCGCAGGGACCTTGGAGATCATTCAGCTCAGCGCAAACATGAAACCACTCACTTCAGAGTATACAAGGTAGGTGGGTCTCAGGGCGCAGACTCCTGAGAGCCTTCTGACCACCAGTCTTTCCACACATCCCACAACTTTCCCAGCAGCGCTGTAAGCTCCAGGAAACAGTTGCTTGCCCTTGGTGTCTGGCTTCCTTGTGTAATATAGACACTCATGTTTCCCTTTGACCATCACATCCGGAGGAACTCAGATGTGGCCACAACATCGGCCTCCCTGAAAGCTACAAGAGTCATCTTCATTTGTGTGAGGATGCAGGTTGAGCATCTCTGATGTGAAAAAAATCACAAGTCCAGCGTCCTGCCAAACCTGAAATCTTTAAACACTGACATGATAGGATCAAGTGGAAAATTCCATACCATGAAAGCAGTTCATGCACAAGGTTATCAAGAACACTACTTACAATTTCTGAAAGGCAGCTTGCCTATTGTGCACATAAAAAGAGAAATGGAAACATTCTAAATCAAGAAATTTCCCAATTGAAAACCTTTCTTATCTCAAAACTTTAGAGGCACTCTGCTTGTAGTGGCTGACACTCGGGTGACCCACGCAAGAGTGGCTGCACAGGCTCTGTGTGATTCTTTCACGCAGCCTCACGAGGCTGCTTCCCTTTCACAGACACAGGGTCAGCGCTGTGGAGAAAACACCACACAACAGATGAGCACGGACCCTGGTGCTCTTTCTAGACCTCTACATACCCCCAGTTCATTGGCTTCCCAGAGATCGTGACACTTGGTATAAAGTAGTGACAATGTGGTGGTCTCTTTGCATTTGTCAGGGCCTATGTATGTCAAGATGAGCAAAGCACGAATTTTTCTGAAAATCTAAATACCTACTTAGTGTTTTTGATAAACCAGTAGGTGAATGAGCACATGATTCTTCAAGCAAACAACAAAACGTAGCGCTTGGCACAAGAGATTTATTATCATTTATAGTAAATTATAGTGTTAGGAAAGTATAAAACAGAAAGCCCAAACTCAGGAACAGTCGTTGCCACAGTGGATTGTGCATTTTTGTTTAACTAGATAATAAAATCACATTTTTTAATCGTTAAACTTACTTGGAAGAAGTTTCACCAGTTAATAATGAACACACTCCTTTCTTCAAACCCATATAAATGTTCCTACCTTATTATTGATACAGTAGAGACATAAGTTTAAAAATCAAATTAAAATATTCATGTTAATGAAGATACAGTACTCATTGAGTTTAAACTAATAGTGAACTGATGGTTTACTCAACTAACAAAATGTTTTCTAATACATCCAGAACAAAATAAGTAATAGATCATTATTTTTGAAATGGGAATATATGCTGATTTGTTAAAAAACCAAAAAGTTGTTTTGAAAACACGAATCGTCAGACGTGGTTCAGTGAGTAGGAGACTGAGTCTATGAATACGAGGATCTGAGATCAGGTCGCCTGACCTCAGATTGCATGTCTCAGTCTGTTCAAAGGAAAGGCTTTCAGTATAGGGTGAGACCATGTCTCAAAGCATAAAGCAGAGGGCGACAGACGACTTGGGGTGTTCTGTACTGGTCTCTGCACGTACACAGACAACATACATCCACACATAAATGTGCATGTACTACACATACAACACACACAGAGGCAGACACATACACATGCATACACACACAGACACACAGACATATGTACACACAGAGAAACATACACACAGACCACACACACACACACACACACACACACACCTTAGTTGTGTTGTTCATAAGAAGCATAATACAAGCTACAGCAGTATCTCATTTACTTGATTATCAATTTTTAGTGCCCTCCACAACTTTTCAGAATATCCCAAATTTACATATAAGGTTACGTAGCAATTGTGACACAAGTGGAGGCAACTGACACGCCCTAGTGGGACAGCAGCAATGACATCACCTCATCACAGGCGGCAATGATGTCATCTCATCCCTGGAATGCCATTTGATGGTTAAATATAAAACTGAGATAGGAGACCAGTGACTCAGAACGGTGGAGTTTGTCTCAAGAGATGTCATGAGGTATTTTTAGTTCCCAGAACTTGTTAGGCCCAGCTTGAGGTTGTTTATATTTTCTCCATGTCCCTGGTAGTAGGAATTGGCATACACAGAATTTATCTTGGATATGAAATTTCTTTCCTCTAACACACAGAACCGTGTCATACTTTAGATTAAAGCCACCTTCATCAGATCTAGTTTCTTTCACCCCAGATAATAACAGTACAAGTTATATGTAAGTAAAGACTGCCACACTGCTCTTAGCACTAGTGGAATCATTTAGGTAAGTTGCTTGCCTTTTATACTTTAAAAAAATTAAAAAATTACCATCATCATCACCACCATCACCATCACCACCACCATTACCATCACCATCATCATCATCACTGTCCTCCTCAGTTGGGGCTGTGTATGAAAGTCAAGGTGTGCATGTGGTGGTCAGAGGACAGTTTTCCAGGGCTGGCTCTCCTTCTCCACTCTGTTTCCAAGACAAAGTTTCTCTTCCTGTTTATAACGCACCACACAGTCCAGGCTCCAGTAGCTTGTCTTTTTGTCTGACGTGTTTACACATACATGAAATCAGTGGAGTTCCTTCACTGAGCACACTACAAGATTGAACCTTGTATTGTGCAGTGTCCGGAAGGTAGGTTGTAGTCCTCAAAGAAATGAGAGAATCCAGAATTGAACCAGAAGATGAAAGGGTTAAATGATACAGAGTCCGTGTTCTGTCAACGTGGACAAACACCCGAGGACATGGAGAACATCAAACTGAAAGCAAAGCAAGCAGAAAGTTCACTGGCGCTAGTGTCTCGTTCCCCTTTAACTGTGCACTCATTTGATCTGTGGGCTAATATTTAAATCTTATTTTAAAATAATAATTAAAAAACACAAGGTTGAATTTGTACTTCTCACAAAAGAACTTAGAAATATTTAACAGCTGCCTGTCTGATTTTGAAAGTAACATTGTAAACTTGGGTTTCAGGTGGGAGGAGGAGGACGGAGCGGATGGGTGTGGTTTCCTGCTCTGATAAGGCAAGGTAAGAAAGAAAGCATCGGGGCTGGGCTTACAGGGGTCGGGGTGGGAGCTTGAGAGGGGGTGGGTGTGGGTGGGTGTGGGTGGGTGTGGGTGGGTTGTGGTCATGGTAAAGTGCTTGCTGCTAGAGCGAGTGTGAGAACCCGGTTCGGATCCCCAGTAGGCTGTTTAAAAGCCAGGCTTGATAGTGCCAGTTTGTTACCCAGCCCTGCGTGGGCAGAGACAAGCAGATTCCTGGGTGTGCAGGGAACTATTCTCGCTGCAGTGTCAAGCTCTGAGTCCCGTAAAATATGGTGGAGAGCTAACTGAGGAAGAAGCTTGAGATCAACCTGTTCTTCTTATGTATACATACACATGAGAGAATGTGCATGCACACATATATGTAACACACACACACACAAGGAGGTGGTGGGGGTGCTTGTAAAAATTCAGGAACTCTCTCAGGCTGAAATGATCCTGACTTTGCAGGGACTGTAAATTCATTGGACATAATCAGCAAAACCAAATATTTTCACATTTTAGTCTCGTTCATTTTTTTTTTTAGATCAAGAGATAAGGCATCTGTCCTATAAAATTTGTGAAATTACATGACCTGGGTTGGGAGTAGTTCTTTTCGCTGCTTTTTGAGGCCTTCTTCCATAGCCGACTCTAACTTTGAGACCTTTCTAGAGAGCCGAGTTTGGTTCCCTCTGCGTCTGGAATGCTTCAGTTACAGGCATGCACCATGACTTCTGGCCTAAATGGTACCAGGAGGTAGAGGTAGAGAAGTAGAGGCCGGCCATGACCACGTGGAGCGATGGGGAAAGGGAGGGGAAGGGGGTAGAGAGAAACTGGAGTCAAGAGAGCAAGAGAGCAAGAGGGTAAGAGAGTAAGAGGGTAAGAGGGTAAGAGAGAGAGGAGGGGCCAAGCAGCTCCTTTTATAGTGGGCAGGCCTACCTGGCTGTTGCCAAGTAACTGTGGGGAGGAGCATACCTGGCTGTTGCCAGATAACTGTGGAGATGGAGTTTAGACAGAATACTAACAATAATCCTCATGGCTCACTCTGAATCAATGAGTTTAAGACATGGATTCACTAAATGAATGATGAAGAACTCAGGGATTCACATTCAAGCAACTCCCCCAAATTAATCCATCTCCTGCCTGATTATAAAAAGTTGGCAGTTCTTCTAGTTAAATATAGAAACAAAGATACAAAGAGTATGCAAAGTCTTCAGGGTCTTAGACACTTTCGAAATGGGTACCTACTGTACAGATAGCATCTTACACAGGAACTAAGAGTCACTGCTGCCATTGTTGCAAGGAGGGCATGGGACTGTACTTGCCACCCCAGAATTGTAGCTAGGACTCTGCAGTATGACCTCTGCTCTTCTTGCCTGTATGGAGAAACTGGCTTTCTAGGAAGGATGTGCAAAGACGTAGATCCAGACGGAAAGTGGATGAAGCAGTTGCTGAACAATGCACTCTGTGGTTCTCATCTTCCGATTGCATCCTGTATCTTTCCTAATAAGGCATTGCACCCTAGCTTTTGACTCTCCAGATTTCACACTCCCTTCTCCACTTTTACTAGCATGAGGCAATGCACGTAGGCAGATTTCTTAAGTCAAGAAACCTCAAGAAATCCAGCACAGACACAGACCATTTTCTGGACCGTCAAAAGGCTCATCTGAGGTTTTTGCAGTCACATGGTGTTGGGAAAGGACAAAGGACTCCCAGTACTACTGAGGGAGAGGATATTGGTACATAACCACAAGCTGTCAGTGCAGACCGAGTTTGCAAGTTCTAGGTGTAGGGACCACGTCCTAGGAAACTGGGAATTGAAGTTGTCACAAGTACTTATTTTCTGATTGTCAGAAGAAAATCTCCATTTTTATGAGAAAGATATTATTCATTGCCTCATAACAGCCATATTATTTAGTGTTAAATTTTAAAATTTTAATGTATGCTATGAAACAGGAAAAAAATTACTAGAATAAAGAGATAACAAACCCACAGATGACAGAGGTATTACGGTTTTTAGATAAAGACTTAATCATGTCTATGATCAACATAAGAAGACAGAGATGATAATGGACAAAATACACAAGGCCAACTTCAGAGCATTGAAACAATCAAATAGATATTCGAGAATTGAGTCAGATTACTTAACATTAAGATCTCAAACCTCTTAAATATGTGGTTACATTCATCAGAATACTGAAGTTTTGATCTACTAAGACAGGTCAAAACAAAATACAGAAGCAGACTAGAAAAAAAAAATAGCATCGCGCACCATAGGCACATGGCATACCAAATGACCTCTAAACCCACAGTTGTCTGGAAAGAGAGGCCCTACTTCTCATGGTGAATCACATCTTTCTAGACTACTTGATACCCTGACCAACAAGTACAGACCTTGTCAATTCCTGCATTGGTTCAAAACATTTGTGTTTTCAAGGGAGTCTGGAAGATGGGGAGCTTATTTGTTTGTTGTTTTTTTAAACTTTAAATGTAGCCGGGCGATGGTGGTGCACGCCTTTAATCCCAGCACTTGGGAGGCAGAGGCAGGCGGATTTCTGAGTTCGAGGCTAGCCTGGTCTATAGGGTGAGTTCCAGGACAGCTAGGGCTACACGGAGAAACCCTGTCTTGAAAAACAAAAAACAAAAACAAAACAAAACAAAAAACCAAAAAACCAAAAAAACAAAACCAACAAAAAACAACCTTTAAATGTAATGGGAAATACGTTTTCCTTAAATACTATCTTTGCCTAAACTTGACAATTTTTGACCAGAGAATGGAGAACAGGATCCTGCAGGAGAGAACAGCCTGGATCAAGTTCTCTTCCTAGAGGAAACAGTGCAGACTTTGAAAGCACTAATGGTTCTTGTTTTAGTTCCCTGTCTGTTCTTGTTTTGGTTCTCATTTCAAAGCTGTTTGGCTCAGGGGCAGGTCTCTGCTCACTGTACTTTCTCCTGTTTTCTTCTTTTTCCTTTCCATTTTTTTTGATTGGTCAACACTCACTTTCCCGCCCTCTCACTGTCTTAAAAGTCCATGAGCGTTTCCAATGCTGGAAAGTTAGACAGAAATCAGATTTTAAAAATCCAGCATTGCCAGGGAGTGGTGGCACAAGTCTTTAATCCCGGCACTTGGGAGGCAGAGGCAGGTGGATTTCTGAGTTCAAGGCCAGCCTGGTTTACAGAGTGAGTTTCACAACAGCCAGGGCTACACAGAGAAACCCTGTCTTGAAAAACAAAACAAAACAAAACAAAACAAAACAAATCAATATCTTTGTAATTTGAAACGTGAGGACCTTTCTTTTTAGCTATCACACATTCCCACATCTTCTTATAGATTTAAATTGAAGTTGAAATTTCATGGAATTCTTATACATTGCCTGGAGGCCCCACCCTGATGGTCTTGGGAAGAAAGAACACACTGTAGATGCAGCCTCATGGGGTCTTAAGGAAACGTTAGAAATATGGCAGACCTACTTATGAAGGTGGAGTGGTTAGTTTTAAACATTAACCTGAAACAGCCTAAAATCACTACGGAAGAGTCTGCATGAAGAATTGTCTAGAGCAGGTTTGTCTATGGATGTGTCTGTGTGTGTGTGCGTGCGTGGGGGATTATCTAGATTATTTGATCGAGGCAGGAGGACATAGCCCATCATGGGTGGCTCTGTTCTCTGTGTCTGGGTTCTGGGTGTAGATCATAGAAAGTAAGTGCAGAGGTAAACTTGAGATGCTAGAAAGGTTGAGTACCTCTGTGGTAGGGAACTTCTCCCCACGGCCCGAGCTTTTCCTCATTTGAGACAGGATTTCACTACATAGTCCTTGCTGAAGTGGAACTCTCTATGTAGATTAGGTTGACCCTGAACTCAAAAGAGGTTTTGTTGCTTCTACCCCACCCCCAAGTCCTGGGATTAAAGGCATAGTTCACATTTCTGGCAGGATGATTCTGACATCACAAGGAACCACTGCCTGTGGCAACCAGATAGATAATTGGCCAAAGCAGTCAGGAAATGATATGGAAACAATTCGGGGACTCTTGGAGAACTCTGTCAGCTGAACCTTGCAGCTGCCTTCAGTCCCTTTATGAGCAGTGATGAGCAATCTGGGAGCCAGGCTTTCAGATGGAAGCACTGATTGCCTTTGCCCAGCATATTTGCAAGTTAGTTTCACTGTGCCAACTAAGCTGCATTTGGACTTCTGGTTTACTGCTAGACTTTCCCTTCTAACCAACCTCTAGTTCATGTTGGGTAAGGACAAGGTAAACACCTTCTTTCTGTATGCTATTCTTCTTTTTGATGAACACAGACACACACAGGCATGCACACATATGCATGTACACACACACATACACATTCATCTTTTGTATAATGTATGCTTATCAGTGACTGGGTAACTTTCTGTAGCTGTTAGGGTTTCGGAGATCCCAGGCTTGTATAATAACAATGACCTTGAGGTTTGTCGTGTTGGATGGATAGAAATGAATGTGACTCTGACCCTGATGTTCATTTCAGTGCTTGACCCCTCCAGGTGTTTACATTTCATTCCCTTGGGACTTGTATCCTAGTTTTGTCCAGTTTGTAAGAGCCTTCCTTATTCTTCTATGGGTTTATCTTCTCCTTTATAAGAACCCAGAAACACACCTACTTGAATCAGGGTGGTGGCCAAGCTGGGTACTTTGCAAAAGTTCAGGAAATATTTGTAGTGTTGGTAGAATATAAGTTCTAGGTCTCTTTATGGACCTGAAATCTTCACCCTAACCAGTACTTTGATTCTTCTCAATAAAAAGCACACAAAGGGAGGGATACATAATAACAGAAATAATGCAGTAATATTGGTGATGCAAAAGCGTATTTCCTGAGTTCTTAGTGTCTGCAGATTCTGTGTAAGCACTTCTCATGAGCTATCTCAATTAAACATCATAGAACCTCTATATGACTGTAAATGTTTTACACAGTTTGACTAGATAATTTTTCCAAACTCACAAGCTGATAGGACAGAGATTCTATCATTTTCTAAGACCAGTGGCATTTGGTCAACGTATTTGATGCTTTAAAAAGCATATGGAATCTTTCCGCCGTTGTTTTGTGTGGTAAGATAGTGCAGACTGATACAGCGTACCTTCTGATGCCTCCAACCTGTGGTGACCCGCCTTTGTCAGCCTCGAGGCACCAGCCACTGTGCATGCCTTGCTATGCCCTGATCATTTGTTGTTCTTGTTTGCAATTTTGCTCTAGGATGATGTTAAATTAAATTGGACATAAAAATCACATTCTCTTTCTGGGTAATATGTAAGGAAATGGCAGCCTTGAAAGCTTAAGAAATCAAAGCTGATGAAGGGAAATGAAACAAGCCGATGGTTAGTTGATACTGTTCTTCCTATGGGGTTACAATCCCCTTCAGCTTCTTCAGTCCTTCCCCTAGCTCTTCCACTGGGATGCCCGAGTTGCCTGTGAGTATCTGCATCTGTATTAGTTAGGTGCTGGCAGAGCCTCTCAGGGGGTTAGCCATGCCAGACTTCTGTCAGCAAGCACTTCTTTTTTGTTGTTGTTTTTTTGTTTTTGTTTTGTTTGTTTGTTTTTGTTTTTTTCGAGACAGGGTTTCTCTTTATAGCCCTGGCTGTTGTGGAACTCACTCTGTAGACCAGGCTGGCCTCGAACTCAAAAATCTGCCTGCCTCTGCCTCCCAAGGGCTGGGATTAAAGGCCTGTGCCACCACTGCCCGGCCAGCAAGCACTTCTTAACATCAGCAATAATGTGGGAGTTTGTTGTCTGCAGAAGGGATGGCTCTCTAGGAGATGTGGTCTCTGGATGGCCTTTCCTTCAGTCTCTGCACCTTTTTTGTCCCTTCATTTCCTTCAGACAGGAACAATTCTGGGTTAAAATTTTGAGATGGGTTTTTGGATCAGACCACCCAGAGCTCCCAAGGACTAAACCACCAACCAGAGAGTATACAGGAAGGGACCTATGGCCCCAGGTACAAGTGTAGCAGAGGATGGCCTTGTTGGGCATCAATGGGAGGGGAGGCCCTTGGTCCTGTAGAGGCTTGATGCCCTAGTGAAGGGGCATGCTAAAGCGGTGAGACAGGAGTGGGTGAGTGGGTGGGGAAGCATCCTCATACAGGCAAAGGGGAGAGAGGATGGGATGGAAGGTTTCCGGTGAGAATCTGGGAAGGGGAATATCATTTGAAATATAAATGAATAAAAAGATTAATACAAGAGAAAGAAAGAAAGGAAGGAAGGAAGGAGGGAAGGAAGGAGGGAAGGAATGTGGAAGGAAGCAAACCATTGGTGCTGTGCCCAGCCTACATTCCATATCTCCCTCTTGTATCAATTAATTTGTCCTTTTTTATTGATACATTTCTTGGCAGATATCATGGTCCCTGCGGACCCTGGTTATAAAGGGAAGTGATTCTCTTTGGGGCAAAGTGTGTAGCCCCTATTGCCCTGCTGGTGGCTGGTGTTTTCATTATGGGCTGAGAGTGGTGCAGGACTGGACTGGGGATCCCTGTTTGTGTATTGTTGAGAGCAGGGGCCGTGCCTGGCTCTCCTGCATTGTTTTCTGCTGTGTCTGCTCCGTAACAAGGTGGTTACTTCACAAACAAAGTCAGTGGAATGAGAGCAATCACCATCTTGGATCTTCATGCTCGTCTTGATCATTCTCCTGGAATTTTGCTTATTAAGTTGTTGACTGGAATAACTGGATACTGTATTCTGGCTTCCTATAAATGCTCCTGTATTAGATTAAATGTGACCAGTCTCAATTTGTGCTCTTTCTTTGTAACCAGAAAAGAGCCTCATTATTCACCATGTTCATTACTCTTCAGCACTGCAGCACAGATGAGAACGGGTCTTTCTTTTCTCATTTTGAGGCTACAGAGTGCAGCGCCAAGGAGAAACTGTTTACAGACAACTGAATGATTGGGTCAAGCATAAGGAAGTTGATGGTATTTGAGTTTTTAACCTTATGTCCAAAAAAAAAAAAAAAAAAAAAAAAAAACAAAAAAAAAAACCCAACTCCTTCAGGTTAAGCTTAGTGGGTTGTCTGCCCTTTTTAAAGAAAAATTTTGAAATGCCTACAAATGAGTACAGTTCTCCATAGACATTTCCATTTCCACTGTGCTCTCCAGGATATGGAATAACTTCTGTCTATAATGACTGTGTGTGAGAGTGTATGGTGTGTGTGTGTTTGTGTATGTGTGTGTCTGAGTGTGTCTGTGAGTGTGAATATGTGTGAGTGTGTCTGTGTGTGGTATGTTTATGTGTTTGTGTCTGACTGTGTGTATATGTGTTTGTGTGTGTGTGTCCATGTGTGTGTCTGTGTATGTGTTTGTGTGCGTGTCTGTGTGTGTGGTGTATGTGTGTATGTGTTTGCCTGTGTGTGTGTGTTTCCTGCCTGCATGGCTTTTCTTACAAAACATTTTGCTTTTCCAGTTCCCATTATTATGTGAGTATGCAAAGAATAATTTATTTCATATTATTTAAAGTCTTCTGAATATTATTAGCATGAGAGGAAACCATGAAAATTATGGGTTCCTGCCTCAGTATTTTAACAAATATTTACTGAGAGCCAACAAAAACAATATTTACTGCACGACTAGAAGACAAAAGGCCACAGTCCTTCCCTCCCTGGAATTTATTGTTTACCATCTGTATTGTTTATCTCAGTGAGCTCTGCAAGTGTCAACTACCAATAGTGTGGGGCACAGGAAGTTAGTGTGCAACAGAATAAGAATTAGGGGAGTGGATCAGGTCAGGAATGGCGGTGGGGGAAGGCGTTGGAGATGTTCTTTCTGTGTAACCAAGCAGCCAAGGTTAAGTGCGGCTGTTGACCTGGTGAAAGGGACCATTTCAGGGGACATGAAGCAGTGCGGTTCAGCCCAGTTCAATGAGTGTTTATAGAATGCCTACCATACACCAGGCACTGTGCCTGGATTCTGGAAATAAAAGGGAAAAAAGCACATGGTTTGCCTCTGGGAAATAACTCATTCTAATGGGCTCATTGTTGTGTAATTGATGAATTTGGAGAACCCTCTATGTACTTATTTGGCTTTTCACGCACTTATTTCTCTTCAGACTAATTTGACTCCTGTCCAAGGATTAGCTCAGAAGGCAAATCTTCATCAAAAGGCCCAGCAGTCTTTTTTGCCATATGTCCAAGGCCTGACAAACACACAGCCATAGTTTGTGAGCTTCATGTTCAGCAGTGCTACTCCAGGCGTTCCCACCCATTGACTCTGCTCCCCACAGCATTCCACAGTCTGCCAACAGTCTGGTTCCAGGAAGAAAGCTTGGTTGCCATCAAACAACAACTGCAGTCTTACTGTTTTAAAAAGATCCATTAACTAAAATTTGAAGCTACTCATAAAAGCAAAATGTCTTTGTGTTTGATTAACGTTTTCATATGAAGCATTCCAAATTCCTCAGTCCTTGAGTACAATGTGTAAGAAGCATTCATAGTGAGTGTTAATGTTTAAGTCCAGACTGAGAGCTGCAACAGAAAGGCAGTGGGTGGAACAGCAGGGGAAGAACACACCAGAATAACTAACGCTATCCTGGAAGGCAGGTCCTGCCCACCCGAAGCACATTCTAGCATTCATAATTGTTCTGTTTGTTATCCTGATGGTTCTCTATCATCCTAGACATACAAGTATCATAATCCTGGTGGAATATAAATTGTGAGCCAATTCTGAGTGACACACACTCCTACTCTGTTAGCTAACTGTGCCAACCAACAGGTTTCTTGGCTTGCAGGAAGACCATCAGTCAGTTTGGCTGGCTAACATGCATCCACAAAAGGATGGGTCAGAAGGTCAGTGACACAAAGGTCACATCTCAGTCCTGTCTCAAGTCATCATCCTGTTCTATTCTGCTGCACTGAATGGTGACAGACTGAACTGTGGGTGACAATGACCATGACCAAGGCAATTCTTATAAGGACAACATTTAATTGGACAGGCTTACAGGTTCAGAGATTCAGTTCATTCTCAACAAGGCAGGAGCATGGCAGTGTCCAGGCAGGCATGGGGAAGAGGAACTAAGAGTTCTACTTGTTCATCTGAACACCACTAGTAGTAGATTGGCTCCCATGTGGTTAGGAGGAGGATCTCAAAGCCCAGTGACACTTCCTCCAACAAGGACACACCTATTCCAACAAGGCCACACCTCCTAATAGTGCCTCTCTCTGGATCAAGCATATTCAAATCACCACAGCCTCTATTCAGTCTCAGCTGATTCCAGGAAGAAGACCACCCCAGGCTGGCCCTTCGATAGGTAAGGGTAATTGAAGTGTTAGACTAAGACTTCCATGAAGCAGCCTTTTGCTTGAGACTGTTCTGCCTGATCTGCCCTTCATTCTAATGAATGTATTTTGGCTTTGATTACTTGTCTGATAAAAAAAGGAAAAAGATCCTTAACTGCCTGACCAGAAACCACAAACAAACAAGCAAACAGTGTCTTTATTGAACATGTTCAGACTTGAGAAAAACAATCATTGTTCCCCTCATAGAAGTGCGACTGTTTGCCACAGACTTCACTTCATATTAGGTGTTGTAAGTAATGCAGAAGTGATTTAAAGTATGTCTGTGGTGACATATTATATAAGAGACTTGACCATTCAAGGAATCTGGTGTCACTGGGAGAGTTAGAACCAGTCACCAACTGTCTGAGTATGGTTCTAAGTGTTCATTTATAAAGGCTTGCTTGAATACAAATTCCAAGCATTTGCTTCCTCTGCCTACCCTGCTTTCTAATTTTGGGATACCAGTGTGTGCATTATCTTTGGTATTTATATATAAGGTGGCAAGTGATATGTCTAAGTTATAGAAGAGACTATTCTTATATTTTGTCATCAATGACTTGTAGGATTTGGTAATCTGTTATCCATTCATAATGCAGTTAAATAGAAAATGAGCACTGGCTCTCATGTTTTCTTTTTGAACTTAATTAATTCTGTAGAGATCTCACAAAAGCATTAGTAGTGTCCTAGGATACTGGTGATTTGAAATCATCAGTTAAGAAGTTTTTGCCATACTCCATGGTACATGCTTACAACTGTTACTTTTCTATTGCTGTTATAAAACACCACTAAGAAATAAAATTCTAGAAGAAATGGTTTGTTTGGCATTGCAGTTCCAAAGTGTTAGAATCCATGATGATGGCGTGGACACTGCAGGCATGGCTACTGGAACAGTGAGGCGAGAGCTCACATCTTGAATTATGTGCAGGAAGCAGAGAAGACAAAGTAGGAATAGGGTGTGGCTTTTGAAAGCCACCTCAAAGCCTACCTCTCATGACATACTTCCTCCGGCAAAGCCATATCTCCTAAATGTACCCAAGCTGCCAGCTGGGGACCAAGAATACAGACATCTGAGGAGAACATTCACATTTAAACCACCACATCACACTCCCCAGTCTTGTAGGTGTGTGGCCCATCATAGTACAATTTCATTTAGTTAGACTCCAGAAGGTTTCCATAGTCTTTCTCTCTCAACACTGTTTAAAAGTCAGAAGTTCAAATCCTCTGTGGAGACTCAAGGCAGTCTCTTAACTATAGCCATCTGTAAAAATCAAAAGGCAAGTTACATACTTCCAAGATACAGAGTATACATTATCAATCTGAAAGGGAGTGAGAAAATACTGGACCAAAACAAGAGTGAGGCAAGCAGTGCAAACATCAGATCCTGTTGTTCCATGTCCAGTGTCAAAAGAACTTAGCTGGTTCTTCCCTCCAAGATGTGTTGCCTATAGCATACATCTCTTTTCTGGGCTGGTTCTACTTTCTGTATACAGCTTTCTTTGGCAGGTATCCACGGCTCTGGATTCTCTAAATATGGGGTTTCCAACACAATGCAGGCTTTATTTCAACAACTCTGTTCCACAGCTTCTCAAGGCCTCCATGCAGGGGCTTACCCCACACCTGGCAATGGCGCATCTCTGAAACTGCAGGGGAAGATTCCACAACTTCTTTACTCTTTCTTCCAACTTTGCTAAAGTTGGAAGACATTGCCAAACTCTGAGGCTACCTTGGCATGGACCCTTGTCCCCTCAAGCCACATTTGCAGCAGGGATAATTTTTTTGTTGTTGCTTTGTAGGAACAGAACACTCTTTAGCCCTTGTTCTTTTATGAACTGGAAGTTCAGCTGGGTCAGGTATGGTGCTGAAGACATCTTTCACTTTATTGCAGTGCAGGTCAGATCTCTCTTTTCTTTCTATCTCTGGCAGTGTGAGAGGGACAGAGACCACAGGCATGGCTTCTGAAACAGCTTCTGAGAGCTCACATCAGGAGCTATGTGCAGGAAGCAGAGAGGACAAATGGTGTGTGGCTTTTGAAACCCAAAGCTCACACCCAGTGACACTCTTCCTCCAGCAAGGTCACACCTCTTAAGCATTCCCAAGCATTGTGGCCAAGTAGACCAAGCAGTCAAAGAGCTGAGCCTATGGGGACATTTTCATTCAAACCACCACAGTGCCTATAGTTTCAGTTACTTGAGAGCCTAAGACAGGAGGATCACAAGTCTGGGACATTTAGGGAAATATATTACATTGAAACAAAACAAAACAAAACAGAAATTAAAAAATAAACAAGCTAATGTCAGTGCTAGAGTCTTTGGTATGTATGAGGACAAGGGTTCCACAATCGGTACAAAACAACATTTTTAAGGACTTTCTTTTAAGAAATTAAGTTGGAGACACCATTAAATAGCCTTTCACAAAATTTAAAATGTTCTTCCTTGTTCACAATTTATAAAAGCACTGGAAAACTCAGTGTGTTTCCTTCCCTTAACAATTCCAAATTCCTGTCAAGAGTTATCAACTCTGTTGAAGCTAGCTCTATCTTTTGTCCTCGGTTTCTAAATGAAGATGATGAAAACATTGCAGACGATCCGTATAGCAACCGCATGGGCTTCTCATTTCCAGATAATCCTATATAAAGGGATTTACACGAGCACCACTTTATACACCAAGGATTTATACTTATTTTTCTGGAAATATTATTAATAATACACTCAGCAATGATCTTCTAGTCCAAAATGTTCTTGTGTTATTTTGGAACGATGAGTTAATGACTCAGAGGCTACTGGACATCCAAACTATGGTTAACTGGTGGTCAGGTTAGGAAATTCTGTCCCCATCAACTCCCTTCCTTAGCTCATAATACCTCTGGACTCCAATTTTTTTTTTGATTTGTCATATTCATGGTCACTGGTTGGTGTTTTCCAACCAAAAGTAGAAGCCGTGATGTGCCACAGGAGTATTGTGCCTATTTATTTTCCATCTTAGGTAAAAGCAGGAAAAAAACATGTCATATCTTGGAAAAAACCCTCATTTTGTTATATTTTCAACCTGAGAAATTTGCATCAACTTTGGTTGAGTGTTGAAACTTCTGGATTCTTACAGTAAACCTAAGTTCAGGATTTTAGCACAATTCCTGCTTAGAAGAGGTCGTCATATTTAGATTATGTTAACACATAAATGCCTTAGCTTCTAAATCATTTTGACTTAATGTTGTGTTGTACTGACTGTGTAACTGTGTAGACTCCTACAGTGGGATGAGCTATTAATACAACTTACAATCTTACAACTTGACCTGCTTATTGGATATTTTATCTACTTACAGAACACTACCCATTGAGTGAACTCTTGATCAGAAGTCGCTATTTAAAATAAATCTAAAGCAAAACTTGTGGCTAACTCTTGGTAAAGAATGGCGCATGGCCATAGAAAGTAAACCTAAATTGCTTTGTGTTCTCATAACTATCTAGGGTGTCTGTAGATCCTACAAGATGAATGGGCATTTATACTCAGACGTATATCATATCTTTTGTTTTTAGGTGCATGAAAGTGAAAAATCTAACTGAGTATATTAGGATGAGATGCCAGAAAAGACTACATTTATGTAATTCTCATCAGGAAGGCGGTCCTGAACAATTTATTCTATTACTAGTTTCCTTGGCATCATTTATATTTTATTATTGTATAAATTTGTCACAGTAAGTTGTTTCCTTTTATATTTTTAAATTTATTTCTTCGCCTATCCCTCCTGCACCCGAATTTTGCAATGTAGCTCAGGCTGACCACAGTCATGAGATCCTCGTGCTTTAGCTTCTCAATTAAAATAAAAAGCATGCGTCACCACACCCAGCTTTCTTTGGCTGCCTTCTGATTTAGTCATTGAATATCATTTATGCTATTTATTATCCTTCTTATGACAAATAGCAATATAAGCCTTATAGAACCCAATATTAACTGCGTTAAATAAACTCAGGTTACTTTCCTTCATGAGATATATGGCTTTTTTCATCTTTGTTTTTTTCATTAAAAGGCACGTTACCTCTAAGGAGGAAGATGGAGAAAGGATAACTGTAGAAACAAGAGAAGCAAATTCAAAAGAGTCTCAATTATCAGGTTCAGCACTGAAAAAGGAATTAAATTCATTATTTGCTGAGTTCTGGAGGGTCTCCTGCTCTCTTTCTTCCCTCCTTGCTTCTATGGAGCAGGAATGTACTGGACACAGTTAGAAATGGCTGCTCCTCTGGGTTTTTATGGTTTAGACTAAATCCAAAGTGCCAGAGTTCTTTAAAATAATCTCTTCATGAGTTTCCAGGCTTTTGGGCAGACTCAGAAAGTGGAGAAATTTCTTAGTAGTTTGTCCAACTCTGTATTATATAGTGACTTTTAACAGTTCTGCTCATAGTTAAGTGACGAAGCGACCTATTATTTCAGGTCAATCCCTACTCCTCCCTAAAACCTTCATCCAAAGCAAGAAAAAAAAATGCTGCTTAAAGCAAACACTCAGCAATTATGTGGGGGTCACCTGATACCCACTTTCTTCCTTAGTTCTTGGAAGAGCTTTCTTCAGTCATACTTTAAGATCTGACACTTCAGACGGTTTAGCTGAATAACACAGGATGAATGAGCAAGCCCTGCCGGGGAATTTATAAAGAAAACGTTGACAGAGCTTGGACTCTCACGGTGCTGTGAGGACCACATGTATAATGATGGTTTCCTTGAATTCTTCCAGAAAGTTCTCCAAAAAGAGAAATTTGTAGTTTTTTCTTTGGTCCAAATCAAAAACATGAACAGTTTTAAGGTTGGAGAGTATCTGGTCCATGTCAGTGGGAAAGCGACCCACCCTTTCTCAGCCATATTAGAAACCGCCATCTTGACTTTAGTCTGTACCGTTATAGACACTTGCAATGAATGCCTCTTATGTTCAGTGAGGATCTCAGAGACCATTGCTTGGCCCTTCCTTTTCTTCTTAAAAAGTCTTTTTAAAGTTTTATTTATTTGATAATTTTTAGATCATGAATACAATGTACACTAAAGTTTTAAATTTTTTATTTACTTTTATATGTATGGATGTTTTCCCTGCATGTATGTGTCTGTGCTTGCAATACCCATGGAAGCCAGGATAGGATCCCCTGGCATTAGAGTTACAGGTAGTTGTGAGCTGCCATGTGGGTCATCTAAAAGAGTAGTCAATGCTCTTGACTGCTGAGCCATCTCTGCAGCTACTGAATACAGCATTCTTAGATCATGCCCTCCACTGACTCTCTCCCTGAAAGTTCTTACACTTCCTATACATCTTTCCTTTATGTCTCTTCATCCTCTTACTCCTTTTTGCTTCAGTGTACTCACTCTACCTAGTGTTGTCTATATGCACATAGGTATAGGGAACCATCTGCCATGCCTGTGCACACATGGATGCGGGGAACCATCTGCCATGCCTGTGCACACATGGATGCGGGGAACCATCTGCCATGCCTGTGTGCACATGGGTGTAGGTAGCATCTGCCATGCCTTTGCATACATGGATGTGGGGCGCTGTCTGCTATGCCTGTGTGCACATGGGTGTAAGGCGTCATTGGCCAGAGTATGGAAAGTCCGCCATGGCCCACACTACTAAAGAAAACTCACTCCTCCCCACACTTTTTATTAGGGGTGTCCCAGAAGACCCTCTCCCTAAACAATATAGGCCATTGCCTGTGTACTACCACTAGGCTACCCACTAGGGCTTGATAGGAACACCCTATTGCCGAAGACAACATACACTTTGGTCACAGGACAGGGAGAAATGAATTTGGTATTGATTGGGATGCCTCCCCCTGCTGCTGGCTAGCTGTTATAGTGCTGAAGGCCCTTTACAGGATGTTGGTGGAGAAAAACCACTAACAGTTTTACACAGCTGTGAACTCTACAAGGTCCAACAATGATTATCTTAAAGATATGCCCTTTGGTACAATAGTAGCATGAAGGCCACATCTTTTATTAAAAGACTCTTATTAAACTGTTTCTCGTGGCGACAGACAATAAGTGAACAACCTAGGCTAGAGTGATGCAGTGTTTGAACTAAATTGAGTTCAAATCCTCTGTCTGACACTTGGTGGATGGGTGGCTTGGGTAAGTGGCATGACGTCATGACTGTGCTCTCATAAGTGAACATGTGACATGACGTCATGACTATACTCTCATACATGAACATGTGACATGACGTCATGACTATGCTCTCATACATGAACATGTGGGTACTACTAATACCTCCTTGATGGGCTTTTATAATCTGAGGTGTCTGGACCATGGTAAGTTCCCAATTTTGAGTATTATTATTTTGAATTTGAGTGATTTTTAATAGATAATTTGGAAATACTTGCTAGTAGCAATTGTTACCAAAGATGATTTCGTTTTCATATAAGCATGTGTTGATGTCTGTTTTAAAAATAAAAGTAACTAGCTGGGTTTGGTGTCAAGTACCTATAATCCCAGGCTCAGGAGGTGGAAGCAGGAAGGTCAGGAGTTCAAGACCAACCTGGGTGGCGTGTGGCCCTGTCTTTAAAAACTCAAAATAAATAAATCAAATAAAATAAAGGTGAGTCATTCACTGGATGATTCTTTTTCATTTACTTATATACTAGTGTTTTTTTTTGTGTGTGTGTGCGTGTGCGTGTGTGATGTATATACATATGTATATGTAGGTACATGTTCCTATGTGTTCATGTGTGCAAGTCAGAGGAGAATTTCAGGTGTTTGTTCTATCACTTTCTGGGTCTTTCACAAAACCTGAAGCTTGTTCTTTTAATTAGACTTGCTGGGGAACAAGTCTTAACAATCTCCCTGCCTCTACCCTTAAGGCAGTGGGATTACAAGCTCTTGGTCATTATTGGGAACTTACCATGGCCCACTTACCTCAGCTTATAAAAGCCCTTCAAGATATTAATATCCACATGTACAGGTGTGAGAATAGAACCATGAGACCATGTCACTTGTACAAGTTACCCAGCCACCGAGTGTCAGAGAGAGGATTTGAACTCAGTGTGGTTTAAACATTATGTTATTCTATATGGGTGCCAATGATCTGGAGTCTGGTCCCCCACGCTTGCTCAGCAAGTATTTTTACCTACTGAGTCATTTTCCAATCCCTGGACAACTCTTTATAGAGTTCCCAGTATGTGGCTATTTTTATCTTTTCCCTCTAAGAAGTTCAGAACCAGGAGCAACAGTTCTGCTTTGAAAATCATCTTGGTATCTGGGGAAAAACGTATTCTACGGTTCAGTGGACTATTTAGCAAGTGTTTTGGGGGGCATGGAAGGATATGTTTATGATCTGATTTGACAATGCAGACAACAGTCATCTCTATTCCTGTAAACTCTTGAAGATGATTTAAATAGCCCAGATCATGTCCTGTGGTGATAAATCACTTCTATATTGTTTCAGAAGGTTATTTTTTCCCAAAATGTCTTTCTTTCTCATTATGTCTGCCAAAGTACAGTTTAAAAAGAATTATTGTGTGTAATTTAAGTATGTATGCGTTAAGAGAACTTTCTAAATTTCTTTACAGAACGGAAGATTTTGTTTGTTTCTGTTTCTTCCCATTATTATGGTGATACTCAGAGTGTGGTGTCCAAATTCTTTACCAGTGAGCTACATCTTCAGCTCCAAATAATATTTTTAAATAGAAAGAGCAATACTTTTTCCAGTTTACTTACTATTAAACAGCTAAGACCTTAAGAAGTATCTTGTTAGCTTGGTCTTGCCTTAAACACTAAGTCCCTCCCTCCCTCCCTCCCTCTAAGGCAAATTAAGATATGTCTGTGCCACATCACAAGATGGTCTCAATAAAAGGAAGAAAAGAAGGTAAGGAAAGAAGGAAGAAAAGAAGGATGAAATGAAGGAAAGAGGATGACAAGTAAAGGAAAGAAGACACATTGTTTAAGGAATGCAGACAGCAGAATTTTGCTATAGCAGTTTGAACAGACAAGGACAAAGGCTATTTTTGATCATACCATTTTCCATTAGAAAACCAACAGACAGACAGACAGAGTAGCTAGGTTGTAAGGAGGGAATGCTCTTTAGACAAGGAGAAAGGATGAGAATGGGCCAGACATAATAAAGCAGAGTCAGGTACTGAGGGAGGAGAAGAAAGAAGAGTGGGACAAAGAGGCAGGAAAGAGCCAGGGATGAGAATCAAAGGCTGGGAGGCAGGCATCTGTTCACATAGTGTCAACTCAGCCTATGTAGGGAGCAAAGGAAGACCATGAATTGGTGCAGGTAGTAGTTAGATTTAGCATAAAACATGTCCCCAGACTATCACCAGAGAAGGATTGTAGAGAAAGAAGAAGACAGTAGAGGACCAATGCTTTGGTCTAGAAGACAAAAGGAGGTTATTCTACTGAGAAGGGTTTCAGAGGAAATGGAGGCAAACTGCACTCTTGTTCAGCTGGGTCTGACAGGCCTGTTGAGGGACTCATCAAGGGAGTATTTGGGAGACTAGTCTCCAATCATTTCAAGTGTGTTTGGCTTTGTGTCAGTTGTAAACATCATATCACAGTGTGCCCAGTGTCTCCTAGCTCATCCTTCATCATCTGAAGAATTGATGTTTTCTCTTCTTTTATCCAAGTTTGGAAACTCCTGATTTTCTCAGTTTCTGAAAATATATCTGAAAACAGTAACTATAATGTTAAAGTATCATTTCTGTATTTATAACAATGATGAAAAGGAAATCTAAACCCATCTTTTTGGGCTTTCCTCATCATTTATATGAATATCTGGGATTTTTCACTTTATTTAAATGAACATCCATACAGTGATTCTCTCAGTCTGGCATGCATATAGACCAGCCAGGGTCTTACATAAATGAAGATTCTGATTAAGTTTAAGGGTCAGGATTTTGTACTCTGCTTAGCTGCCAGCTGGTGTGCTGACTAGGTGAACAGATGTGAAGGCATCTTCCCTGTTAATCATTAATGGTTTCATTTTTAAATGTGAAATCATCACCCAGTCAGAGAAACTCATGCATTAAATGTCAAAGTTCATGGCCAGCAGGTACAAGTGACCAGTGAGGAAGTACCTTGTTCTGGAAGTGTTAGAAAGCATACATGGAGCATTGGTTGCTATTGCATATTCCCCTTTGCTTCATGGTTGACAGATCCATTCCAAATGTCAGGGCACTTCACATAAACCTAAAGTAAAACTTGCTTCATCAGAAATGCTTTATATATGTTACTCTTAGTACTAAATATATAATTTTTAATGCAAATCTGATCTTGTGCCACCATGACTGGCATAAGAATGTACTAATTCTGTGGGGCTGGAGAGATGACCCAGCAGATAAATGCTTATGCTACTCCTCCAGAGGACCTAAGTTTGGTTCCCGACAACTGCTTGTAACTCCAGCTACAGCAGATTCAATGCTTCTTGCCTTGGAAGGTATCTAGATTCATGTGCTCACACACACACACACACACACACACACACACAGTTGCAAATAAATACTAAAATGTAATGAATCTAATAATTTGGAAAGATTCCTGTTACATAACTACTTACTCATTATTCTAGTTGGGGTTTCAACCATATTTAGCCAAGTGAGTGTACTTCACCTAGAAACAAGGCAAGAAGACACTCTTCCCACTACAAAGTTATCATTTTATTATTTTAAAAAGCATCCCTATTTTCATACATTCTGATATATATATAATATATGCACATGATATATACATATATATCCAATACATATATAATATGCATATATACATATACATGTATATATAAATAAAAATGTAACATAATACATGTGTATATATATACATTATGTAATATATATATATATCATACATGTGTGTATGTATTTGAGATTATATGTTATTATAATTTTATCTTGTTGCTGTGACAAATACCATAGCAAAAGTCTACTTAGTGGGGAGGAAGGGGTTTATTTAAGCATATAGGTTACAGTCCATTATTGAGGAAAGTAAAGGCAGGGACACAGTCTGGAACTTGAAGGTACTTTCTTGCTATTCCACATATCATTACCTCTGACCAAAGAACTCACATCATAGACAAGAAGGTGGAACAGGAACCTGGAGGATGCTGCTGGCTGGCTGATTCACTTGTAGACACTAACAGTCAAAAACCACATGCCCAAACAGGCTAGACTTTCCAAGATCAATTAACAGTTACGACCAGCCCCATGGACATGCCCATCTACCTATCTGATCTGGAAAATCAATTCTTCATTGTTTCTTTCTCAGATGTCTCTGGGTCCTGTCAAGTTTATAAAGCTGACTAGGGCAAGTATTTTTAGATGTATATGTTAGGGAATATACTCCAAGATCTAAAAATATATATGTATAATTTTCATAAACATAAATTTGTGTTCATACATGCATATGTGTGTATGTGTCTACATGCATGTTAAGTACCTTGTATGTTCAAATATTGATATTAAAGATACATATCCCATTTTACTTACATTTACACAGTTGTTAAAAAATGTCTTATAACTTTTATTTTTTATTTTATGTGAATAGGTGTTCTACCTATATGTGTATCTGTATACCATGTATGCATTGAATTCCCTGGGAATGGAGTTATAGACAGCTATGAGCTGCCATGTCGGTTCTGGGAATTGATCTCAGGTTCTCTGGAAGAACAGTCAGTGCTCTTAACTCCAGAGCCATCTTTCCAACCCTCTACAGAAAAATTAAAGGCATTGTTATAAAAAATTTGAGAGAGAAAAAAATGTATAATAAACATCTATGCACCTATTAATCCTTGGCTCTTAATTACAAGATGTAGTATTATGAGACACAGCGAATACTAGAAAAGTACAAAATGGCAGGTGACAGATATGCTATGTAGTGTAATTAATTTATTGCATATTATATTCACATTTCAAAGTGATCTTGTAGCAATAAGTTTATGAAATTACCAAGTATAGTTAAAACAAACAAATGATATTGTCAACTTACAAATGCTATCCAGAAGTATAGTAGATTTATTTGCAATTTTTTGTATTAGACTTTTGACACTCTGGGATTTTATGTAACTTCATATGAATAGGTATTTACTCCTCTGAAAAAGGATGCTGGAGTTGAAGAGATGAGTAAGTTTTCAGCCAATGATGTCTTAACTCAGTGTTGGGTTTGACACCTTGATCAGGAGTAGGCTACAGAGCCAGTCAGCTGGATGCTTGCTTAGCTTCAGGGCTAAGAAGGTCCCAGCCCAGCAATTGCGTTGGGGCCGACTGTGTGACTCATACTCCTTCAGTGACAGTATGATAGTATCCATACCTGAACAGTGATTCACAGGACCTTCCTCTTTTCTCTATGACAGTAACATGTCACATTGTATTTTCTTTCACGATTTGTTTTGCCTTTCTAGTACTTATCTAGCCTCCACTTTATAATAAGCATTTTACTAAAAATATAAAGGCAAATCAGACTGAAGCCCTTTCTTCATCAAATCTAGACTTCAGTAAGACTTAATGAAATTTTCAAGTAACTTAATGAAGAAGTTATTATAATTTACTTAAAACAAAGGATAAGTCGCAAATGTGTTAAGTTCCATCAGCTGTTACCGTTTGTCCTGGATCAATGTCAATATCCATGCTAAAGACAGAGTCAAGCTCTGTGCCTGTGATACTCTCTCCCTTATATTTAACTTGCTGATGTTCTGATTCTGGACTAGCAAGTCAGGACTCAGCAAAAGTTGGTCTGTACATTTTAGTATAGAGGAAAACTCAAAGTTGTCTTCCCACTTTTAAGTATTTTGTGTTAAACAAAATAAAGAATTTTGTACAGATCAGGGATAGGCCCAACACTGCCTTCTAGTAAATTTCTTCTGGCTACTTCAGGATGAATAGCTTCAGGATACCCATCTCCCCATCCCTTGCTGAGCATTTTCATCTCCACTCAGACCTCACCTATGCATTCCTGCACAGGCTTCTGGACTTCTTTGGTACCATCTGGTAGAGGATCTCCTGAGGGTTGAGCTGATCAGGAGCATGATGCAGGACAGGTGGTCCTAAGGGTTTCTATCACCTTGGATGGATCATCGCTTCTGAACATGCCTTTTTCTCTTATTAATACTGAACTCAGGACAGTTTGGAGTAGGGAGAGAGGACAAAAAAGAAGTTGGAGGCTGGTATCCTTTGTACTGTTGGGGCTTTATGCTGCTCTGTCCTAGAACCGTGGCGTCTTATGGCTCTGTATATAGTTAGTTATTTGAGTACGGTCAAATTGTGTTGGACAGGAGCTAGTCCATTAAATAGTGGAAGACACAGTAATTTATGTTCAAGGACATGAAAACAAAGTAGTCTTCTCCTCCACCAAGATGTGCTTAACTGCTAGGCTCCATAGCTTGCTAACATGACCTTATTTGGAGATGGTGAGTCTTGACTGATGTAATCAATTTAAGATGAAGTCATACTGGGTTAGTATGGACCATGACCTAAATGACTGACATTCTTGTGGTGGAGAAGGATCTGTGAAAATGGGAATTGATGTGGTTCTCTATCTACTGGAAAACAACAACAAAAAAATGTCACCCCCCTTGTAGGACATATATAGGAAAACTTTCTCCTCTCCAGTACTCTTTAGGTCTCAGCAGGGACAATCTTCTATGCTCTGGGCTAGTTCATTCATTTGGTGTCACCCATTCAAATCATGCATTGCTGGTTGGACACAGGCAGGCATCTCCACCCTGACTCAAGAATGTCCATGAGTCTCACAAGATAGAGTCATTCCCCTACGATAGCACCCAGCCATCAGCCACCACAGTAAGACTGTGCTCTACATCAGTAGAGCCTGATGCCTACACTCCACCTTTTCTTGCTACCCAATGCAGCCAGATATCATCTGGTTAGAGTTTTTCCCATTGCTGTTTTATATTCAGAAAGACTCACAATTGCATATTCAATGTACGAGTAGAGTTATTGACTGCTGAAAAAGAAGGTATTGTCGAAGTAGTCTTTTCTGTAAGTATACACACAGCTTGTGTATTTGACTCACTTCTTGGAAATACCTGCAGTGGTTTTCCCTGAAGAGTAAAGTATAATGCAAGGTTTTAGCATAGCTCAAACTGGCCACTCTCCAGCCTGACAACCCTACTTATGTGTTCTGTAATCCAGCTGAACTTCTTCCCGAGTCTCATCCCATCGATGGAAACTCAGTTCAAGTACCCACTCCCAGGGGAAGGCAGTCTTTCCTTATTTTCAGAGTAACTTTGAGCAACTTGATACCTTATGTTCATCTACCTCTTCACAATACTTACTCTGTTGTAGGTGTATTTGATTACCTTTTCCAGGGACTGCACCATAAAAGTCAGAGAGAAAGCTTGCTATTATATTTTTCAAAAAGGGATTAGTAGCACAGTATATTTGTGAAACCAGATGGACTGAATTTTCTTGGTGCTTCATATTTAGAGGGGTCTTACCTGGCATTGTCATTGTAGATTGCTGTCACTCACAGTAAAGGAATACTCTATGGCAGGGAACAAGCTAAGCATGCATATGAGTTGAGTTGTCTCCACTACTGTATCTCTACATTCTCTGGAACTGGAGTTATGGATGGTTGTGAGTGACCATGTCAGTGCTGGCAATCAAACTCAAGTCTTCTGTAAGAACAACGTGTGCTCTAAAACACTGAGCATCTGTCTAGCTCATGCTCTTCTTGAAATTTTTACATGTATTTTAGTAAAAATATAGTCACATCACTCCTCCACTTTTCTTTCCTTCCTTCAACCTCCCATATCCCCTACCCCTCAAATTGATGGCCTCTTTTTGATTATTTTTGTTACACACACACACACACACACACACACACACACACACACACACACACTACAGAGTTCATTTTTCTTTCATTTTTATTGTTTATGTGTGTATGATTTCTGGGTTGACCATTTTGTATTGGATAATCAATTAGGGTGTTAATACTTGGGCGAGGTGAATTATTTCTCAGTGGTTAATACTTGTCTTATTTTGTTTGTTTTGTTTTGTTTGTTTTTGTCTAGTTCAGTGATTCTCAACCTTCCTAATGCTATGACCCTTTAATACAGTTCCTCATGTTATGGTGACCCCCAACCATAAAATCATTTCTTTGCTATTTCATAACTGTACCTTTGCTAGTTATAAATCATAATGTAAATATCTGATATACAGGATACCTGATATGGGACCCTCAAAGGGGTCATGACCCACAGGATGAGAACCACTGGTCTAAAGATTGGATCCCTGAAATTTTCCCATCTCCATGTTAGCATATCTACTGATGCTGTCATTCTTCATGCTTGTTGCAGGCAGTCATTTGTAGGTGACACAGTCTCACAGAAGACTGCCTAGTCTTCTGGCTCTTATGATCCTCTTTTCCATAATGTTTTCTGAAATGTAGGTACCAGAGTTGTGTTGTGCTTTTGGGGCTGGGTTCCTCATGATCCATTGATCCTCTCATTGTATCTAGTTGTGATATTCTGTAATGGTCTTCATTTGCTGTGATGAGAAGCTTGATGAGGGATGAGAGATATGCTTAGGTCTAAAGATAAGTTTTACAATGCAGTTAGGAATTATGCTGGTCTAGTAAACTTGTAGTAGTAGGTTTTCTTCTAAAATCCAAGATTTCACTATTTCTGGGTAGCTGACTAGGTTTCTAGTGCCAGGCGTGATTTCTCTTCTGTTGAGTGGACCTTACAAACTATTGGTCACCAACAACATCCAAGTGCCACTAATGCACCTTTATGGATAATGTTATGCCCATCTTCTGATTTATTTTCTTGTCCAGGGTGGGACATGGCCTGGGGTAGATGCTCACGAAGTTTTTGGTAACAGATGAATCTGCAAGAGAATGCAAAGGGAATGCTAGCCTTTTCATTCTCTTGTAGATCTTTGGAGAACTATCATCTTTAAGAACATTTGACTAACCCAAGTGTGGTGATACACTTGTAATCGCAGTGCTGGGGAGTTGGAGACAGATGGGACCCAGGAGATTATGAAAATAGTGAGCAGCATAGGCTACTTAGTAAGCTCCAACCAAATGAGAAGGTCTGTTTTAAAATTAAAGATGTAAAGATGAGCCTGAGAAACAACACTCAAATTGTCCTATAGCTTACAAACACACACAGACACACAGACACACACAGACACACACACAGACACACACACACAGACACACAGATACACACATACACTTGTTAGCATATATGCATGCAAGCACCTACATACACATGTACAACTACACTTGCACACTCATGTGTACCTGCTCACTCATGAACATGTACACATGTACATGTATACCCACACAGAGACAAGAAAATTATGACTGAATGATTTCAATAGGAAACTTACTCCAAATAAAATCTTGTAAGATATTCTACAGCAGTGGTTCTCAACATTCTTGATGCTATGACCCTTTAATACACTTCCTCATGTTGTGGTAAGCCTCCAACTATAAAATTATTTTCATTGCTACTTCATAACTATAATTTTGCCACTGTTATGAACTGTAATATAAATATCTGTGTTTTCTGGTTGTCTTAGGTGACCCCTGTGAAAGAGTCATTGGATTCCAAGGGGGTTGTGACCTACAGGTTGAGAACCTCTGATCTAGACTAAAGACAATATTTATGAATGAAGAAGTAGCACAATGAACCGAGTCTGTCTTGTCCACATGCACTGTTTTTCCTCTCATATCCCAGGTTGGTACTGAGCTGCTGGTGACTAAGTAAAGATTGACACAGCTTCACAAGAGGGCCCCAACTCTGACCACCAGGAAGACTTGGCAATGAATTCAGACAACTTTCAGAAGCAGTTCAACTCTGATTTGTATTTTATGAATCTCTTTCTTACCTTGTATTTCTTTCCATAAAAGAGTTGAGGCTGATCTATTTTTAGGATTTGACCATTTTGGTTGAACTTGATGGCTTTGGTTTCCCTGTTCTTTTTCTTCTTTTAGGTTGAGAGGGAGAGAGAGAGAGAAAAAAAAAAGAGACAGAGAGACAGAGACAGAGAGACAGAGACAGAGAGACAGAGAGAGAAAGTCCTGACTCCCCTGACTAGAAAAATGAAAAACACCAAAGCTTTCTTATTTTAATTAGACATTTAAAGACACACATTTGGTTCTCCTATGCCCATCTAAAATTGGTGACTTCCCACAGCCCATAAGTGAATGACACCATCCAAACACCTGACAATTAACCTGCTTGAATATTAGTTTCCATTTCATGTGTGGAGCTTTTCCACTGTAAGAATTTATTTTTCCTGGCATAAGTCTCCATCCTGTCTTTTGTATATTTTAGAGAGCCCTGCTTTCCTCAGTTGAGGAAGAGTGACAGCAACTTCTAAAGGGAACTGGAGGGAAAACATTTGACCTTGAGATCATTCTGTCAGAGTACATTGATCCTTAGCGCCTGTCATTCTCTCTTAACCCTCTTGTGAATTCCTACTAGAGTAGGTATACTTATTAGCTGTTTGTGTCTTTATGTGTGTTTGCACCTATGTGTGTGTGTGCCTGTGAATGTATATCTGTGTGTCTGTGTTTGTAGCTATGTGTGTGTCTTCGTGTGTGCCTGTGTTTGTGTGTATGTCTGTGTCTCTGTTTGTAGCAATGTGTGTGTGCTTGTGTGTGTGTATCTGTGTGTGCCTGTGTGTGTGTGTATATGTGTGCCTATGTATATGTGTGTGTGTATGTATGTATGTGTGTGTGTGTGCATATACAGGTGTATACATGCTGAGCTCAGAGCACACCTCTCAGGAGTCAGTCTGTCCCACTACTTTGTGGGATCTGGAGATTGTACTTAGATGGTCAAGCCTGGGCATAGTTACTGAGCCTTTAGTTACTGAATAATCTCAGCCTGACATTTTAGGTTTAAAACTAGGATTAGGAACAAAAAGGAGACATAATGAGCTATTAAAATATTCCTTCAAGTTCTAGAAATTCAGTTTATGTCAGCAGGTAAGCAAGGCTACTAAAAAGTCATCACGCCAACTCACTTTTGTGCAAAAGTTTTCTCTGGAAGTTCAGGAGCAGCCATTGAACTTTTCCCCTGACTATCTTAACACATCTTTTTTTATATTTGCGAGTCTGGCCAGGATTGGAAGCAGAGGTGCGAAAGGATTTTAAGAGTGATGTTTTTGCAATACTTTGAGCCAGGAGTAAGCAAGCAAGAAATTCTAAAATGTCTTGAGAAACTTTGTCCTCAAAAAACAGCCTAGCTTGTATTTAAGTAAGAGTTAGGCATGTTGATATTCATAGAAAAACGGAGATTTATATGAACAGAAAGAAGACCTGTAGTTCTTCTAACATGTTCATCTTTGTAGGGCTATAACACCCTCTGATGGTCACACTCACTGTATCAGGAAGGAAAGTCTAGGGCAGTTGCTTTTATTTTAAAAGCGAGAAAACTGAAGCCTGATGTTCAACAATGGGGTTTGTTTTGTTGTTTTTTACCTGATAGGCACTCAGACACACTTTCAGGATTCATGATCTAATTATAAATGAAAATTATTCTGAAATACTGGAATTAAACCTTAGTTTTCAGTACCATCCAGGCCTGCAGGTGCAGGTTTTTCCTTTAAGGACAATGAAAAGATTTTAAGTTTATAGGTATGCATGCTGCCATGCTCCCTCTATACACTTTCTTGGAAGTAATCATTAACCAACCCTCTGCTTTCAGGCTTTATTATAAACTATGACTTGGTATTAATTAAAAAAGATAGAAGAAACCAGAAAACTCCAGATTCTTATAAAATTGATGAGTTTATTATTAAAGCAAAGGAGAATTTGGATTCCAAAATTTCTGGGTGTTCTGAATGGCTATAGTTAAGGGAATTGAAAATCAACAAAGATGAAGAACTTACAGCTGGAGCCATGGATCCCTCCCTATGTACTCCCAGGCTGGTGCTTTAGACCCTGGGAGCTCTGGTTGGTTGGTATTGTTGCTCTCCCCATGAGGCTGCCAACAATTTCAGCTCCTTCAGTCTTCTCTCTCACTCCTCCATTGAGAACCCCATGATCAGTTCAATGGTTAGATGTGAGCATCTGCCTCTGTATATGTCAGACTCTAGTAGACCTCTAAGGAGACAGCTATATCAGGATCCTGTCAGCATGCACTTCCTGGCATCCACATCAGTGTCTACCTTTGGTGACTGCACATAGGATGGATACCTGCTGAAGTAATTATTTAAAACGGCTGCTAGTCAAGCCCACTATCTAAGCTGCGGCAGCTCTGCCTAGCTCAGCTGCCATGTTCCATGGCCAGAGGCCATGTGCCCGCTGCAGCTAGAAATTGCCAGCCAGAAATACCAGCCCTGCCACCCATGAGATGCCAGCGTGGGAGATGGCTTTGTCAGTCTTCCATACTGTCTCCCCAAGGCTGGGCATTGCCCAGATCATCCGACCATCCACATGGGCCTGGTAGGAAAATGAGACTCTAATGCTTAAGTATTAGTCAAAGGCTTTATATGTTTGGTAATGCTCAATAACAATATGCCCATAGAATTAGAGTTGTTTCCCAATTAGCTAACCTAAATATAACTTGTTACCTGCGACTGCTCTCTATAACTGTCTGGCTCTTCATCCTCCTATATCTCTGCCTCCCCAGCTCCTCCTCTTCCTTTTCCTCTTCCTCTCCTTACTCCTCCCACCTTAGCTCCTCCTATAGATACCCATGTGGAACAGTTTCCAGACAACCCCTCCTTCAGTTTCTATCTCATGCTTTTTCTCCATATTTGCCCCCTTGAGTATTTTGTTACTTCTTCTAAGAAGGACCGAAGCACCCACACTTTGGTCTTCCTTCTTCATGAGCTTCATGTGGTCTGTGAGTTGAATCTTGGGTATTGTGAGCTTTTGGGCTAATATCCAATTATCAGTGGGTGCATACTGTGTGTGGCTCCAGCTGCATATGTAGAGGAGGATAGCATTGTCAGGCATAGGTGGGAGAGGAAGAAGTCCTTGGTCCAGTGAAGGTGGATGCCCCAGTGTGGGGGAATTCGAGGGTTGGGAAGTGGGGGTGGGTGGGTGGGTGGGTGGTGGCACATCCTCATAGAAGCAGGAGGAAGAGGGATGGGATAGGGGGTTCCTGCGTGGGGGGGGATGAGGAAAGGGGATCACATCTGAAATGTAAATAAAATATCCACTAAAAAATGTATACAATGAAAAAAAAGATGAAGAACTTACTACCCAGAGAATTAAGCTAGTGGAAACTTGTTAGTATGATGCCTAGTTTGTAAGAGCTCTCATGCTTTCAAGGTATTTAAATTTCAGAGATGTTAAGAAGTTCCAGGTGGTAATATTATGTTTATCTGTCTGGTGGTCTTTTCTGAGTATTTGAACCCTTGTACGTGTTGGAACATGGTCAAAAGAATGACCAATAGTGAACAGTACCTTCAGGAATTGTGAGAGAGGCACCAGGAAAAAAGGTAGATGGCCTTTTACCTCAGGTGCATTTTCTTCCTTGAATTGTTCTTGGATATGATTTTGTGCCTCCTGTGACAAGCATATATGTTCAACTTATAGGACAATTTTATTCTTGTTGCATGTCAGATCATAACTGTAGGACCAATCTCGTTAGTGTACCCTAAATCTTGATATGATTTTCTGCCTTGTTTTTGTACTTTTCCAGATATAATTGTGCCAGACAATTGGGTTTCAATTGCTGTGTCCTGAGAAAATTCTGGGAAAGGGCTCCTTACTGGAGTTAGTTTACATGTTTTTCTGAACTCAAGCAACCTTCCTTGGATCATTGCTTTCTTTGATACTTTTGTGTATAAAGGTACACTGAAACTGAAGTAAGGTTGTCTACAGCACCAGATCACAGTCTGCCCCATTCTTTCAGGTCCTTAGATCTCAGGTCTAGCAGACAAGGTCTCCACAGGCTGGCTGAAAACTAGACAGTATGCATATGCTGTAAAACTTCTTAACTCAAGTATTTGGGATGTAAGAATGTAGCTCAGTGGTCGAATATCTACTTAGCCTGTTTGGGTTTTGTTTCCAGTACCACAACTTAAGACAAAATGCAGCATACCTTCACAAAACCCACACAAAGAAGGACAATGTGATAGTTATGACTATTCCTTAGAGCTTATGGATGATTGTCACTATACATGTTGAGATGAAGCTAAATATAGAACATGTGATATGAAAGTAGAGAGTATTTAATCAGACCCATATAACTCAAGGTCGAGCTGTATATAAAAATTATATTCTTTATTAACACTCAATATCTGATATAAATTGTTAAATTCAATACTTAAGTCCTAACAAAAAGGGGTGCATTGCATAGGATATTTCTTCTCATGGTCTATATGCAAACATTTCAGTGAGGTAGAATGTGGTTTGAATAGGAATGGCCTCCATAGACTCATGTGTGCAAGCTTGGCTCATGGGAAGTGGCAATATTAGGAGGTGTGGTCTTGTTGGAGGAAGTGTGTCACTGTGGGGTGAGCTTTGAGGGCTCTATGCCCAACGTCCTCCCAGTGTGGAATTCCGGACTGCCTGGCTGCCTTTGAAGAGAGCCCCCTTTTGCTGCCTGGCAATCAAGATGTAGAACTTTTGACTCCTCCAGCACCATGACTACCTGACTGCTGCCATGCTTCCCACCATGATGATAGTGAATTGAACCTCTGAAACTGTAAGCTAGTCCCAATGAAATGTTTTCCTTTCTAAGTTGGCTTGGTCTGTGACATTGCATGGGCCTTCTAGCAAAGGAGACAGTTTGACTGGATTTCCTTGAGAACTCTTAGGAGTCACAACTGAATGACATCAGCTTCAAGAAAGAGTCTCAGCATATGTCTGGAGTGAACTTCAAAAATTGCTTGCTTTTATGGCTTTACAAATTAGAAGAAGAACATAAGTACCCAGAGAATGAAAAGAGCTCACAGAAGATCAAATGGTATTTTTCCCCTAGAAATCTGAGTGACGGTAGGCTGCCATCTTGTATTTATTTAGAATGTACTAAAATAAATTTATCTGTCTATAGGAAAAGTAGTCACCTTTTTGAAGGCTGTCTTTTATTTCATGTTTGTCACCATTTATTTGACATACATCATTCACAAATGTTTTATGTTGTTGCATAATTGGATTGAGTATAAGCTTCGGTTGCTTTCCCTTCCATTCGTGTGCATGTACAGCCATGGGAGAGTAAGCTTGTGGCCTTTGTAACTTCAATAACTCCTAATAACTTGAAATGGGGAGTTAAACATTGGGTTGAAAGATAAGAAATAACTAAGAATTCAATTCAAGTGCCAAGCAATACTTGCGTGATTGTAAGAAACTTTTATAGCTCAAAGCTAGAGAAAGTCTCACAAGATCATCTCATCTTGCTTTTATTAGCTCATCTCTTTGGTCTTTAGTCTCTGTCATCCATTTTCCATCTCATCTACATGGTCTTCTTTACCAAATCCTCTTTTTATTTCCTTTGTGGATGTCATTTTGGGGACAGGGTCTCATATAGTTCAGGCTCACCCCAAGCACTCTGTAGCTGAGAGTGACTGTGAACTCCTGACCCTTGCTGTAACTTCATGGTTTCTGGCATTACAGCCATGCACCACTACACTCAGCCAAACCATCTTTCGTTATTGAAATAGAGACATATATCTAAATATGAAAAACATTGTTTGAATTATGAGCCAATTTCAAGGATAGCAGTATGTGCCTAATATTTTCCCTTTCTTCTACCCACAGGATTTTAATCTCTGCTTTGGATATATTGAACATTCCAAAGTATGTATAAATGGTTTTATTTTTATAGTTTTCAGAGGAAATATATCCTGATGACAGTGATATCCAGAGAACTCTGGAAGATCATTTCTATTGGAGAAAAGCTCTGAAATATTTATTAGATTTATTAGCATTTGGAGTAAAAATGGAAAATACAGCTTAGCTTTGCTTTGAAGAGGAAAAGCTATTTTTCAATAAGCAACTACATTCCAGGTCATTTTGATTTTTATTTGTGAGTTCTTTCCTTAGCTCTAGGAAGATTTCATTTACCTCTTATGATTCTGTGGTAGCTACTGGGTAAAGTAGACAAAGAGAAGCTCTTCTTGTTGTGTTGATTTTGTATATATTTATGTCAGATAATTGGGGTCTACTATAGGATTATGTACCAGTTACCCCTGGGGACACAGTTTCTGGTTGTATTTCATATATGATGCAGAAGGGTAATTACTGCAAAAAAATTTTTAGTGGACTCAAATAATATAGCTGTATTTCTAGTTTATATCAGATCACAAAACGGTATTCTGGTGTGTTAGCAATTTGGTTTATGATCCATTGGGAACCAAAGCTTTTTACATCTTATCCATAACCAGCCTAAAAGTAAAGGAAAAGAGAGACTTTTCAAGACTTTAAAACATAGAACAAGAAGTCCAGAAGGACAAGGGGGGCAGTAATGGCCTCTAGCTGTTTGCTCAGTACCAGCTCAGTGTTCTAGTAAAGACATAGCAATGCCACCATGAAGTGATCTGAAGAATATGATTTCACCCACAATATTTTCTAGAAAGAATACATGTTTCAATGCTATCCAAATGGGAGATCATGACCTTAGAGAAACAAAGACTAAGATAAGACAGTGAAACTATACTGATTATAGCAACTGACATCTGTTTTCCACTGACCTATTTATTAAACATTAACTATTTCGGGCACTATTTCAAGTAGTCAGAATCTGGTCGCATTTCAAATAGGACCCATAAGGGCTTTTTGGTGGACTCAAAATGGAGTAGAGGGTGGTGAAGGGAGAGGGGAACCAAATGAAGATTCCAGGAAGAGTTGTCCTGGATCAGTGGATGGATGGAACAAACATTTATTACAGTGAAAAAGACTACAGAGGAACTTTTTGGGATAGGTCATGTAGTTAAATCTTTGACACTTTGGGTATTCCACTTAGAAGAGTCAAATATACGGCCAGATAAATAAGCCCGAGAGTCTAGGAAACAAGTTACACTAGACACAGAAATCTGGGAGAGCTAATCAAAGAGGAAGCATTGAAAAATTCGAAGTCCAAGCAAAAAAAAATCAGAGAGGGGTCAACTCAAATAAGGAGTGATCATGGACTGAGTCCCAGGGAACTACTAGTTGAGGGATGTGATGGAACCAGAAAAGGAAACTTAGAAGAAACTGAAAATAAGGGAAGAGAAAGGCAGAAGGAATTCCATCTTATAGCCATGTTGAGTAAGAAAACATCTTGCAAGGATGGTCCATTGTAATGGCAGCTAACTGATTAGCGGGTAGGGGGGGTTAAAGGATGGCATAGATTTAGCTATGCAGGGAGCCATGACGCTCTTCCCTAGAGTTTCTTTGGAGTAGTAGTAGGAGCCTCTGAAGTGAGATGGAGAGAGAACAGGGAGAATGAGCTAGAAGCTGTGAAACTCTTTTAAACGATGGACAGTAGGCTTGCTTGGACAAATGGGCTTGATGGACAGTGAGCAGGATGGGGTGAAACCAGGGTGTAAGAAAGAGAGAGGAGAATAGAAAAGGGAGAACGAGAGATAACTGTAAGAGGAAAGATAGGCATGGGCTGGGTCAAAGGTCTCTTTTAATGAGATCCGTGTCAGCAGATACAGGGGGAAATGGCATTTGAGAAGTCCAGGGAGGAGAGGAACAGAATGTCCGTATGGGGAAGTGTTCCAGAATGGGGGAAGTGTAATGGATTGGTTCCAGCATGGTTGTGGACTCCTGGAATCAGACATCTTGGAGTGAGCAGAAAATGAAGGGTGACCCGGCAAATGAAAATTCATGGTTCCAGGTGAATTTTGAGGAAGAAGGGTGCTAAGCATTTCACAAAATATAAAAAAGACAGTACAACATTCTCGGGGACCAGAGGCTTACACATGTAGTGGGAGCAGGGCCACCTATTTTGGGAAACCAGATTAACAATGACACAGATTTCCACATGGTAAAGCTAAATGAGTGGGCTTTCCAGTTTGTTTTGGACTTAAAATATGAGCCAGTGCAGGGGTGGGACTCGGATAAAACATAGCCTCTAGGGAGAGCTGTAAATAGAGACTTGCACATTATGTCTTCCAGACTGAAACAAGCAGCCTGATTTTAATAGCTTTGACTTACAAAATTAATATTCCTCCAAAGACAATTCACCCGATGCCAAAGCTGGTGCCAGGCTTTGGATGCTCACAGTGATGTCCTTTGGTTATTTTTTGTTTGTTTGTTTCCGTATTTCTTCTTTTCTTCTTCTTGCTAGAGGCTTCTGATCTTTTAGGCTTGGCTGCTAAAAGGAAGTCTATCTCCTCTATCTCCTGCATAAGACATTTACCAAAGGCAGAATTGAAAGAGAGCAAGAAGAGGAGGGGCAGTAAACATTTTGGATTGAATGGATTTCTCTTGGCCACAGAATCTCCCAAGTCCCTTTGTGTACACATAAATACTCTGTTTATGTCTTCTAGTTTAGACCACATAATTTTGAAATCAAGCTTTTCAAAGCATTCTCTTCTGGTTAGGAAAAGTTGAAAACCAGTTCTGTCAGAAGTCCATATATATCCATTAAAAAATAATTAAATACTCAAAGATGTCCAGCTTACTCTATCGTATGCTCAAATGTTAGTATTAAGCAGGAGCTGTTGCCATGAATGGATTTTCTTACTTGTTTTATAAAGTTTTAATTTTCAGATTCTACAGATTAAAGTGTCCATTCAGTATTACCAAGAGGCAAGAAGTAGAGACATCATTTGCTCATCAAGAGAATATTAAATTATTCAGTATTGTACACTGTATATGTAGATGGCATTGGATGGTAATAAGAGAAAATAATTTAAAGAACATCTTTTTATCCTTAGCAGTTGGCTAAAAATGTAAATGGATTTAGGCTTAGGATTGTTTAGATGTAAGTGGGTCCCAGGAATCCAAACACTGTAAATACGTTATCTTCTTAGCTAGCTCCCTGGCCTGACACTATGACACTACTCTTTTTTTTTTTTTTTAGTTATTTGCTAATTTGCTAATTTAAAAAAATGAGCACACTGTTATCATGAGTTACATGATAGTCATCATCTTGGTTCAGTGTAACTCCAGCCCCTAAGCAAGTTTAATGGGTCAGTGTGAATTCCTGATCAGAGTTATGGCAATATCGGGAGTTTGGGGTTTTAAATTATAGGTAATTGTAGGTCTGGAGTATCTACAGCTCAGGTGTGATTTGACACTCATGCTCTCCACACAGAGAAAAATGTAGTAAAGGTAATCTGCATATATTCTGGTCACGATGACTGGTTGGCAAGTCTTCTATTATGTAGGGCATCTCTTCACCCTTTAATCTGTTCCCTTGTGTGCAGTAGCTTCCTGATCTGATATAATAGCATTTGTCACTTTTTGCTTTGGTTTTCTGTGGGTTGTTTTGGGTGTGACACAGAAAATCAATGCCAATAGCAATGTCTTGAAGTGCTTTTCCTGTATTCTTCTAGTGGTTCCGGATCTCAAATTCAGTTTTTCACCCATCTTGGCTTTGTATACACGATGAGAAAGAAGAGTGACTTTATAAACGTTATAAAACAAATTTGAAAAATGTCCACATGGAAACAGCACTTGCTGAATATTGACATCTGAGAGTGTGATAACTGGACATCATTGGGTACCTAATTTTTTTTCTCGTCTTTTGCATGTGTATGTTCAATTTTCCCAGCATTTGATGTAGAGGCTGTCTTTTCTCCAATGTATAATTTTGATAACTTTTCTGAGAGTTATTATCCTAGTTTGCTGTGATAATCACAATGGTCAATAGCAACATGGGGGAAAAAAGGTTTTTATCGGGTTTCTCCATCCAAATCACAGGCTCTCATTGAGGGAAGCCATGGTGGAAACTCTAGCAGAGCAGGAACTTTAGCAGAGACCATGGAGGAATACTGCTTACTGGCTTGCTCAACATGGCTTGCTTAGTTTGTTCTTACACAGTCTAAGGATATGCTGTTCAAGGATAGAACCACTCACAGTGAGCTGTACCTTCTCACTTCCCTAATCAAGAAAATGCCTGCAACTTGTCTATAGATAATCTGATAGATGTATGTCTTCCATTGAACTTCCCTCTTCTCAGATGACTCCAGCATGCATCAAGTTGACAAAATGTTAATCAGCATTGTCATCAAAGTGCTGATCTGTTCCTGGGATCTCAAGTCTGTCCCACTTGTCAGTGTGTCTGCTGTTAGGCTAATACCATTCTATTTGGTTTGCTGAGGCTCTACAATATGTCTTGAAGTCAGGGTCATGATGCCTCTGACTTTGTTCTTCTTATTCAAAATTGCTTTGGCTATTTGGAGCCTTATCTCCTTCCGTATCTGAACATCATAGGGATATTATTTGGATGGGAATAATATTGCTTTCATTGTTTTTCTTTCAGTAAATGCTGTGTGCATACATAGACAATTACTGAAATTTCCATGTTGATTTTGTGTATTGTCCCATTATTTAAGTTTTGAAACTACTGTAAAATTATCATCCACGGTACAAATTTACACAAAGATGAAATAAACATTTGCCTGTCTTCTTACAAGCTGAAGATGATTATTCTTAATATATTTGCTCCTCATGGTAATTGTTATTATAGCATGGTTGGATTGCTTTTACTTATTCATTTAACCATGTGTGTTTTCACATCTGTAAAAATCCAGTTGACAATCTTTACTCATCTACTTTTGTCTTTATGTCAAAATTATTTTCTCATTGATTTGGTACAGAGGATACATTCATGATATTTTGAATTCTAATATTTTATATATTGCACTATAGAAACTTTGTGGTTGATATAGTTAGAATAACTAGTCTTCTTTTATTGCTTTTTAACGTATACCTCATGTAAGATTTCTTTACCCCAAGGTTATACAGAGATTTTTTCTTTTGTGATTTTATTAGTTTGTTTTCATAAAATTTCTGGCTTATAAGTTTTTTGTATGAAAATGTTAAGGCTACTCTAATAATTTATTTCGTTCCCCTTTACACACACACACACACGCACACACACACACACACACACACACACACACAGAGAGAGAGAGAGAGAGAGAGAGAGAGAGAGAGAGAGAGAGAGAGAATATCAGAATTTCTCCATCTTTTTACTAAATAGTGTCTTCCCTACCTGTTGCTCCCGTTTTTCATCCATCCTGTGACTTTCATATGACCATATATTACTCTATTTATGTTCCATTTCCCAAACTACTTCTTTGATGATGTACTGTGTGATGATGTGCTGGACAGACATAGACTAGAATCCTGTTGGCAACACACTGAATCTGTTACCAGGAGGCAATTCATGATGCTTTATCCCAAAATATGATATCTCCGTTCATTCAGTTCTTATTGTGTGAATCAGTAATATTTTGTTCTTTCATAAAGCCTTTGTCCTGTTCATGATAAGCTTATTTACAGTTACTTAATTTATTTGGGGAGTATAAAATTTCAATTTTATGGTATCAAGCTGATATTAAAGAAATAAATTATATTCAAACATATTGATCTTAAGCACAAATAGCTTTTGAAAAGCAGTGATTGAGTCTCACACACTTGATGTGCACAGGTAATATGAAAATAAGTGCTCCTTCTCTCCATACTTGGACTTGTTTTTCTTTTGTTGCAGTCTTTCATCCTAATCTCCCAACTAATGTTGAGTAATAAGGCTGATAATGTCTATCTTTTTCCTGTCTTTAGTGGGAAAGTCTACTATTTCACCCTCTGACATAGTAATGTTGTTGTTGTTGTTCTTGGCAGCTGTGATTGGGGTTTGGAATGTCTCTTAAAGGTCCATGTGTTAAAAGCTTGTTCCCAAGTCCATGGCACTGCTGGGAGGTAGTGGAACCTCCAAGTAGCAGAGCCTAGTAAGAGTTTTTATTGTTCGTGCATGCTCTCAAAGAAGACTGTGGGGCCCTAGTCTCTGCCTTTCCTTTTCATATCTAGCAATAAGTTTAGCCATTTGCTACTGCCAAGATTAGCTTTCCTGCCACAAGCTTCAAAGTGGTTGGATTAACCAACCCTGGGTTGGAACCTGTAGAAATGGGAGGCCAAACAAACCTTACTCTTGTATAAGTTGATTATCTTGTGTATTTTGTTGTGGAAACAAAATACTGTATGTCTAGCACAATGTTGCATATATACATATACATGTTTTACTATCGTTATTGTATACTGGGTTTATAAAGGTTTGTGGGAAAGAATTGATATAATATATATATATATATTATATCAATATATATTAGGTATATATATAAATACCTAATATATATATATTAGGTATTATGATATTATAGGTGATATGATACCTAATACCTATATATTAGGTATTATGATATTATGATGTTACAGATCCTAGATCTTAGGGTAGCCAACTGAGAATCTTGACTCCATCATTTAACTAGCAGTGTGACTTCAGAATGAAGTGGCCATATGCATATGGAATTTTTGCATCTGAAATAGAAAATGAACACATAAAAAATAAAGTTGATTAGACGACTGATAAATGAGGCAAAATATGTCAGCGGCTGTATAGACTCGGTGCAGTCCCAATAAACTTAGGTCACTCCCAGTATCCCAGAGAATGTGAACAACAGCGGAGTAAAAGCAGCAAGAAAGCACTGCATTTACCCTGTCCTGTTGCTCTTAACTGAAAACACAGCCACGATTATGTACTATATAGTGTCCCAGTGTGTTCAACTTCATTAGCGCTGAGAGCACAGTATCTACTACCTAGTGCATACTTTCATCATGTCTTTAATTTCATTAACATGGTACGTGTGGCCTCTAGGAGGTTGATCCACAGGATAACTCAGTCATAAGTACTTCAAATCTGTAGTTCCACTAGGCTTGATATTTTCTTAACTTAAAAATAAAGAAAAGACTCAAGGGCTTTATAAAATTGGTTAGTTTTGGTTCTTTGGGGAGAAATCTCTTTACGTTAAGCCGTCTGTTTTAAAAAGCAAACGACTTCATCTAAATTTAAGTCGTTCAAAATTCCAAAGGTCACTTTCCTTAGAAACATGGTGCATTAGAGTTACCCACAGGACAAGTTACTGATAATGGAAGATGTTTTACACAGAAGCCCATGAACCTGTTATGAAGTAACTTATTTGTCTTTGGATTTTTATAACAGAAAACCTAATGCACCAATTACATGAGAAAGATTATTTCTTTTTCTGAGCTACCAACAGAGTTAATGGTCAAGCTGGATTTGGATAGGCCAACATGATTTTTCCAATTAGCTCAGGTCTCAGCTGGTCCTTTATGATCTCGTTGCAGAGTGTAAGTGTACATATGGTATTGGGTATACTTAGCATTCTGCAGCATTGTAAGCTTGTGTCTCTTTTGAGAGCGTGTTCATTCAGAAATTTCTTAGACTCTTTTAGTTTACCCCCAGGAGAACCTTTATACCAGGGACCATGCTTTTTGTATATTGTGCTCCCACACATTCTGGGTAGGTTTCAGAACATAACATGCACCGCTGTAAGTATTTTTAGCACAGTTAGTGAAAATAATATTGGAGTTGTTTAGGAATCTACCATTATATAAACTTTATAATTTCAAAGTACATTTTTTCCAAGTAGGAGTTGTATTTCTTGACCGCAGGGACATATTTCTTGTGTCTGCAATGCCATCATGATACATTTAATGGTGCTCATGAGATGACAGTTGAGGAACTAATGAAGAAAATAATTCAATGAGTTTACTAAATGAACTTCAGCTAAATTAAAAATGGAGCATAGGTATAAAAATTATGTTTATAGTAAGATACATTAGCTAACACACTCTTAGGGGTAAAGGGTCCATATACTGTGTCTCTAAGGATTGCCTTTATAACTCCATGGGCAGAGAAAATGCCAGGAAAACTCATTATCTTTAAGTGTGGTAAGCTCAGCTATCTTCTCAATCAGTGATGGGGACAGCCTTTTGTTCCTTTGCTGTGCAGTCACATGATCTGGAGTCACTGACACGAGTATCTGTGTTCTTATTGATGGCAGAGGTCAGCAGTAGATGCTCATACATTGGAAGCCAAGTGCATGTTTAAAAGACTAGCACACACTTAGGAAACTGTGATCATTAAGGCTACTCACAGAAAATGGCCAGATCTCTACAGGAGAAATGCATGACTTTCTTTTTTACATACTGAAAATAAGGCCAAATGTGGTGCTTTAGAAAAGTTAAAATGCTTACTGATGGCACACCACTGCCAAGGGGTGTGTGGTGGTGGTAGTGGTGTGTGTGTGTGTGTCTGTCTGCCCTAGCATACCCACATGCACACTGCTACCAGTCAGTAACATGAATACACACCAGGAAGACCTTTCTCCCTTTTAAGGGAGATATCCTTTTAAGGATATTTCTATATTCATTTTCTTTGACCCTGAGTTTGCAGTCCAACTGGGGAGTTTCTTTTTTCCATGTGGAGAGGACGTCGGGAGAGTGACGCAGGCAAAAGTTGGCTGGCTGGCTGGCTGGCTGGCTGGCTGGCTGCCCCCTTGCTGCCTGCCTTCTGGGCCTGGCCTGCTGTTTATACCTGCAGAAGTACTTTCTGTGTTTGAATTGGCACTGCCCACTTACATGCTAGAGCCCTAGGCTGTTCATGATGTGTGTCCCAGGTCTTTGAAACCCATGAGCTGGCGGCTGGGACGAGAGAATGTCTCTCTCAGTTTTTGGGTGCACTCCATGTTTTTTCCAAGAGGTTAGATCACTGTCCACAGTCCAGGCTTGCTAGACAGAATGTAACAGTTACTGTTTGAGACATCCTGAATTTTTAAAGCAAAAGGCGTAGGGGAAGTTGGAAAGAAAGCTGAGGGTCAACTGAACAGCTTGAAAATGAACATTCTATAACTGGTAAAGGAAAAAAAAAAAGCCTTTTACTGAACAGAAAGATTTCTCACTGAAGAAGGGCGGAGGGGATTACTTCTTGTTATGTAAAGAGGACACAGTGTTTAAAACTTCCCAGTTCCTGACCAGGTTACACCAGGAAACCATACTTGATCAAGTGACTGCAGGAAGGATTTAGTCAGGATTTTATTCAACTTTACCTGGCTATCACCTCAGTCCTTTGGTTCTCCAGCTAGATTTTTTAGAAGCCTTGTCTTGTCTTCCGTGTTAGAGTCAGGAAACTGGTGACACCCGCACACCCAGCAGTCCTTTGTTCTTTCACACCCCACCTCCATCCATGTCTGTCACACTGAGACACACCAATGTCTGTCAACACTATCACCTGTCTTTCCACCTGAGACTTCTCTCCCCTCATCTCTTCCTGTGAGAAATCTTGGCTCATGGGAGATTTTTTTTTTTTTGCTTGATTTATATAATTTTAAATGCTGCTAAATTTCTTCATTTTATCTCTGTCGTTCTAAGAACAAAATGATATAGATATTATACCCGAGAAACTGACACATATTTAAGGTATTTTATAACAAAGTATGATACCTAAAAGAGTAATAAGTGTATTGGAGTCTGAGTTTAAAGCTGGAGATGACTGATTTCCAAGTTCATTGCAACCTTGTTTAGAGGAAAACACAGTAAAGCCCTTGTCATATCCTTCCCTTTGCACCACAGTCAAGTAACAAAGACTGTGTTCTTGTAAATATGTTAAGAATTTCATCTGTAATGTTTGTCTGTGAAGAACATAAAAATACCTTTGAGTGGGGTGAGTGCCAGTTTTCAAACCGAGGGGAAAGAATCTGTACCTGAGGTTTCAGTGAGGAAAGGCTGCGGAGGAGTAAACAGGCTCTCCTTCACTCCCAGGCCAACAGTTTATTCGTAGATCAGTCTCAGTAGTTTCCTATACAATGACATCCTCTGTGGACTGGACCCCTAACTCCCTACCCCTAACTCCTGTTCCCCCTCCCACACACCAGCCTAACTCATGTATCTGTCTGAGAAAGCCTAAAGATACCTAAATCGAGTCTTTCAGAGACAGATGTATGTTATGTCAGCTCTAATGGGCTGTAGTTGTCCCAGCATCTGGGACAGCTTTGTATGTCACTCAAGAGGTTTATTGATGTCATGTGTATCCCCTAGTTCTCCTCAAGAAAAAAAAAGATGTTTATACCCGTGGGCATGTCCAGACGGCAGTGAAAGGCTTGTGTTCATGAAAGCAACATTGAGAGACCCATGATTGCCAAGGTGTGCAGCAAAGGGATGCCTTCTGCCACCTACCACCTCATAAAGAAACAGCATCCAAGGCAACAGGATAGCACCTTTGAGGCCAGAGTTCCCCAGCACTTGAGACTTGAAGGATGGAGAGAGGGAACATGAAATAATACATGAAAGGCATTTTGTTGTTGTTCCTGTTCTCACAGCTTAAAAAGGAGATTGGTGGGGTGGAGTAGTGTGAGGACTTAGGGCTTTAGACGTGGGGCCTCAATAGAAGTTTAACTGAAGTCTTCCCGTGCACTGTAAACAAAATGCTTCTTTTATAGGTTTATTCCTGAGACATATATGACTAAAGGTCCTCAATATGTCCAAAGGACTGATCTGGGCTGAAGAGGCAGTTTCAATGGAGTAAATTTCTTGGAATTTGTAATGCCCTGGGGACTGCCATTGTTTCTTTCTTTTCCTTTTCTGTATTGTATCCCCTTAACTCTATGACCGGCATGGTAATGTGGTTCCAAGGAGGCATTGCTGCTGCTGGCAAAAGTTTCCTCATTGGCTCCTCTTCAAGTACAAGAAAAGCTCAGGTGACAGTTTCTAGCATTTGCAGCCAGCTACAGTTGGATTGTGAGCTCAGCAGCGAATATAGAAGGGTATTATGCCTTTCAGAGAATTTGGCATGTTTTTGACACTTATTACCTGACCTAGTGGAGGAAGGCTTTTTCCATGGTTGCAGAATACAGCTTTGAAATTTAGAGATGTTCTCAGATTAAAAGAAGAACATGGTTTCTGATAACCGAATTGTTCTTTGAGTGGTGTTACTGGAGAAACTGGGCTCCTCCCCATCACAAGAGGATTTTGGATGTGAGAGGCTCCAAAGGTTGCTCTTCCGAACTGTTTTGTGAATTTTTTTTCAATTTTTATTGAAATGTCATAAAGTTGTTTTCTTAACCTAAATGAGCACATTTGGTTAGACTGAAATGGCAAAGGCAGTTTTAACACAACATGGCAAGGACAACCAGGAGGCTAGAATGCCCACTTCTCAAGTTCATTCTCTATAATTTGACCTCATGGTAAGTGATCTGTAGGCTGAATAGCAAGGATACAAAGATGGTCCCATGATGATTCTGATACGGCACCAGAGAGGGACCATTGCAGCTTCCAGAAACCTATGGGGACCTGTTTCATTACTCATTTTAATGACATGAACAGGTTCCTTCCTTTTGGCCAAACCAGCAGGAAGAAGGGTTCATTTGTGCTCACAGAGCCTACTGCTATGTAAGTGATCCTTGGTTGCACATCAGCTAACACCATACAATGGTCTCTGTCTCTGTTCAATCTAGTGATAGTCTCTGGCCCGGGCCACTATAAGATAGAATACTAACTTCAAACATTGGATTGAAATGCTGCCTATTCCTCTTTTCCCTGAAAAAAAAAAGCATCCTGTTAGGCAGACGGTGGTGTGAGCTAAAGTCAAGATTTTATTTCTGAAGTCTCATACAGGAGGTCTTCAATGACTTTGTACTAAGAAAAAAATTAAGTATAACACTGAGACAAAACCATATCCCAACAGGATAATGCAACTCAAAGAAGCTCTGAAGAGTCACTCACTCAGTGATTAGTCTGCCTTTAAGACATCCAGAAAAAGAATTTGTTGTTTTTTTCTTAAGATATGTGCAAGGAATTAACATGTGTAGACCTGGAAATGAACCCACCTGACAGTCCCCACTGTATTTTGTGCTAAAAACTGTAGACTTTTTTTTTTTTTTTTACTACTTTCTAACTGTGAATAGAACACAACCTGTTCTATTCGATACTCATCCCAAAAGTTTCTAGTGACAGATTTTATGGGAGCTCCCATCTTTGTGTACAGGTTGTGGTTTATAAGAATGCTTTGAAATTTGGAAGTAGAAATTCAGTGCTAATATTTCTTGTATGCTCTCATGATGGTTGAGATGCACACTTCCAAGTGCTTCCTGTGTTTGCTTGCTTGTTCCTTTTCAACAACCGAACCAAGTAAGTACCATTTCCCACAGATCACTTAATAATAGAGGCACAAGATTAATGAACTTTTCCAAGATCACTTGGATTAGTATTAGGCAAGTCAAGCATGGAAGGGAACCTGGCTTGAGAACGGATGAAAGTAACACTAACAGAGCTTGTACCTTGTGCCCTCCACCTGGCTCTAAGACATACCTACTACATTCTCGTTCTCCACTGGCACTCTCCACTATTAGCTGTGCAAACTTTTTCAGTATATTTCAGAAGGTGGTTGGTGCCTTTGGAACAACAATCTCAACAGATTTCGACAGCCCACTTCTAAGCTTGTTTCTACTTTTGCATTTTTTTTCTATACCTAGATCATGGCAGACTCTGAAGGCTTAAAAACAAACAAAACAAAACAAAACAAAACAAAACAAAACAAAACCCAATAAAAAACCCCAAAACTATCAGGCTAAAAACCCCAAAAGCAATTTGAAAAGTTCAACCTGATTATAAAATTCACTATACTTCCAAAATTGTTATTTTAGTAATTATTGTCAGATATAAGACTTGCAGGACTCTCAGGAAGAGCACCCTCTCTGCTAACTCATTGTATGAATTTCTCTTTGGACACTCATTACTTACTCATTAAGGCAATAAATAGTAAAAAAACAAAAAAACAAAAAAACAAACCAGAAAAATGTTTTTATATTCACTGGTTCTCTGTGTGTTTTTTGTTTATTTTGTTTTGTTGTTGTTGTTGATGATGATGATGGTGGTGGCAGTGGTGATGTTGATGTTGTTGCTGTTGTTGGTAGAGGTCATGTAGCCCCTTGGCTTGTCATATTTCTTTTGGAGAGAGGGTAGGAATGAGATAAAACCTCGATATGTTCTAGTCACGGGGATTTTGCAGAAGCCTGTGACATGTTTTCACCTGTAGGTAAGAACTTAGATGAAAACTCATGGACAGAATGGGCTGAGATACAAAGGAAAGCTTGGAGAACAGTCTTAATGTGGAAAGCATGGCTGTATGCAGATTCAGTGTTACTCCCACTGCAGTCATGTTGCAGCTCTGGGTGGGGGCTAACCGTGGCAAATGAGAACCAAACCCAACTTGTCCGAAAATCTCTGAAGTCTCTTAAAGGTTCATAATATTTCACACAGAGCAGTAACAGTCAACCACTCGTACTAGGATAACATCAATTATCATAATTTCAACTTCTACTTTAAACACAATAGATATGTTAAAACAGGCACTTTCATAGTAAACTAATTAATAAAATAATTGATAATAAATAATTAACGCAGATTAGCCCAGTTGCTTCAGGTATTTCTTAAGAAATTGCAATTTGTTTTACCCAGACCTTTGGATGGTGTCTATTCATTCTACAGTGTTGTTTCATAAAGACTTTTTTTTTGTGTGTGTATCATGTAACTTGCCTATATTTAGTATCCCAAACCTCCTTTCTGCCCCCTCTTCTCCCTTACCCTCTTCCTCCTCCTCCCCCGTCCGCCGCCGCCCGGTGGGGCCCCGCCCCGCCCCGAGTCCCTCTCGTCCTCCCCTTCCTACCTCTCCCCTCTTCCCCCTCCTCCCTCCCCTCCTCTCACTAGTTTCTTCCAGTTTCCTTTTTACTTTCACTCCATTAATGTAAGTGGTGGATGAGTCTATGTCTAATCCAGTGTCCACAACTGAGGAAACCCTGCAGTATTTGTCTTCCTGAGGCTCTCACTTACTATATGAACTCTATTTGCATCTATTTCCAACAACATAACCTATTATTTTCATGGATGTGTAAATCTTTATATGTATGCCATGTTTTCTTTATCCAAGTTCCTCTAGTAAACGCTTTTCTAAAATGTATTTTTAAGATAATAATCAAAGTTTTGCAGGTTTATTGGCTAAAAATAAAGACCACATTTAAGAGCAGAATGATAGTTGAGCAGTTAAGCGGACTTTCTGCCCTTCTAGAGGCTGGGAATCCAGTTTTGGTTCCCAGCAACCACATCAGATAGTTCACAACTTTCTATGACTCCAGCCTCAAGGGTGTTGACCTTTGGTCTCCACAGGCACCTCTACAGTGAAGCACATATTTGTATCAACACACACACACACACACACACCCTGTTGTGTGTGTGTGTGTATGTTGAATAAAAATAATGAAAACAGTATTTTAAAAAGACAACGTTTAAGATAGGTTAAACTCAACGTACTTGTCAAATTATTAGAATTTTATTTATTTTCTTTGCAGTGCTCAATTAAACTCTTTAGGATCAGGTCCAGGAAACCAACTTGGATCAGGTCGGCTGTTTGCAAGGATTCTGCACAGACATTCTCCTATGTCTAGCGGGTTGATGGTCCGAAGGTTACCCTGCAGGACGCTTTGTTCCAATTTCTATAACTCAGGAGGCCAGCTCAGCATTTTATTTGAATATTTATTTCATCTCCTCCTACCTAATCTTTATTGTCTATTCCAAAAGAATATTTTTGCCTTTTCAAGGACATTTCAGGACATAGTATAACAGTAACCTCTAACAATTATGAACTGAATATGATCGAGGACCAAACAAAACATCCCAAATTAATGTGAAGTGGATATTGGAGAAAATGGTCGTTTTCAATTTCTGTTGTTGCTGTCGTTTGTTGGTTTTTCAATGACAGGAATGGTGGAAATATGAAGAGAGCAGAAATGTGTTTAGACTCTCTCTCATAAGGTCACATGGTAAGCACTTAGAACACCTGGCAACACACAGTAGCTGCTCAATGAAGCCACCAGGTGCTGGAAATGACTCTCCTGGCTCAGCTAATTAGCTCTTAATTAGTTCAGAGGGAAGGGAAGCACCATCCACAGCAATGATCAAAGGCTAGCAGAATGTGTTCTGGGAATTATATCAGTAGTAGCTTGATTTGGGAAAGGAGTGAAGAGCCCAGCTGTAAAGAGCCTTAGTGGTAGACAAGACTTTATACTCTACTAAATAGAAACATTCTGGAGATCAGAGTACAGCCCCACCAGTAAGGTGAGAAGTCTGTTATTTTTCTCTCTTTGATCTACCTACTTGCTTTTTTAAGAGTCAATTTTTTTTAATTCAAAATCCAGTGTGAAGTTAAAATTAAAGTTCATATATTGGTCTTGGTTTGAGGAGAGATAGGGAGCCTTTAGATGGTAAAGTCACTTGAAGTCTCAAAGACAGTCCCCTCCCCCCACCCCACCTAATCTAGCTGGTAGATTTTAATCTCTTATTGTGGGTTTTGGAGGCAGAGGATATTTCTTTGCTTTTTTCTTCCTTATTGTTTTGTCTTTTTTTTTTTTTTTCTTTTTGAGATCAGGCCTCATTCTATAGAATGGGCCTGGTATTCATGCTGTAATACAGGCAATTCTCTTGTCTCAGCCTTTCAAATCTGGCATTATAGGAATAAGCCACCACACCTAACTAAGAGTAGTGTTTTTAGAGGATGTGAAGTTTGACAAGGACATAGATGTAGAGACACTGGGAAAAGGTAGAATTGTTTGGACCCAGAACATATGAGATCTCCTCCAGCAGGCTGGGAGGATCATCTGATAATTGCCAGTGCCTTATGGTAGATCTTTCAGCCTGTTCCCCAATAGCAATCACTCCTAACCCTGATTCCTGCACTTGTACTAACCCTGATTCATGCACTGCCTTTGTTCCTTGTAGCTTTTGAAACTCTGTGGTATGTGAATAGCTTTAATACTTCAGGCTGTTTTTGTTTATAGGTAAGTCACAATTAACCTTGTTTTGAAGCTTTCTCCATGTCCTAAGGACTTGAATTGTTTTAAGTGTCAAAGGATGTTTGTAGGATGGAATAGAGTAGTGTATGTTAAAATGCACTCAGTTTTATGTAAAGAGAGGTGGTTTTTGTATACAAATACAGATGCTTTATTTGTCATTAATGGTTTCAGATTTCAAAGAAACACACATTTACACAACATTTTTCAACTGGTTCCAAGGCTCAAACTATATCCAAATTCCATGGAAGAAACTGAAGGGCCAGTTTGCTTTCTTAGCACGGTAATAGGTTCTGGTTAAAAGAAAGAGGGCAATGGCTATAGAAAGTAATGTTTTAGTACCTTTGCCAAGAATAAAGTTTAAAAGGAAGAAAAGACCAATTTTCTTCTCGTAAATCTTTCTCTCAATAGACTGGCCTGTAAGGTTTTCGTTGCAGTGATATAGCTTGGGACTCCTGAAGGCTGTCTTCAGCTGGGCTCTGCACATGATGCTGGAGGCAACACTTTGGGTACCTGAGCAAGGAAGGACTTCCATAATCATGCCAGTTATCTAAGTCCTCAACCTTCACGCTGCTATCAGTGTGGGGCATATCAACCAGAAACACCAAGGAAAGCAATTAGAAACCCAAGGCATAACAAAGTATATCAAAGCAGGATTCTAGTCATTAAAATACATCTGAAATTTTCTACCTAGATTATACTTTGGTACATATAGCTACAAAATATTTTATCAATATTTTATTTGTCTTTAAAAATATGAAACACATCATTGTCTTCTGATTGTAAAAGAGACATATCTTCATTAGAATTGCAAAAAGTCCATAAAAATATGGAAAAGAAAGCTTAGCTTCCAAGTAGACCAGGACCATCCTGTACATTATTTCCTACTGATTTTACTTTCTGTTCATCTGTATTTTGTTTGCTAGAAGTCAGAATAATGTCACATGTGCATTTTTATATCTCTAATATTTTCCCAATTACAGCATAAACCCATTGTCATATCATTAGTGTTTAAGATTATTCTAATACTGGTGGCACTCCATTTTATAGTCAGGTGTGTGAGACCTTCAGAGAAGGTACATAGTCACACTGCCAGAATTTAAATTGGGCTCTGTGACTCTCTAGTAAAGTTCTTTTGTCAGGCTTTTTGTTTTTTACTTAATCTCTGTACTTGACTGCTAAAATGAGATCGAAAATAGAGTTGATAGGATTGTCATAAAGACGAACTGTGTTGGCGTCTATTCATCACAATCTTTAGAACTCAGCCTGTTGCAAAGTAGCCACTTTGCCTTATGCATGGCTCATACAGTAGTAAGCCACTTGTCATTTTGATCAATAAAACTAAAGTTGTTTATATCCATCCAGTCTTGGAAATTGACCTCAGGGTCTTGTACATCCCCATCCTGGTTAGTAAGCCAGTTAGTTACACCCTCAGCCCTGTGACTCTTTTATCTGCCAGACTGTGCCCTTAGGATAATGTCTTAGCTGTAGAACTACAGAGTCAAAGGAATTTAGTATGTGACTACACGACAAAGTAGAAGGGGTGTGAGATTTCCCCTTTCCGTTTCAGTCTGAAGGTTTACCTACTTCAAAGTGCTATTCATAGCACTTGGAATACATATTTAAAACATTTAATAATAAAATTACAAGAAATCTTACTTCAGTTTGCATTTCTTGGAATACTATTTTAAAAATTCTTTTAAAATATATTTTATCCATTTTTCCCCTTGGTAAATTGTCTACTTATTTCTTTTGCTTTGTAAAAATTCTTGGCATATTGGGGTGTCAACCTGTGATTTGTTATGTTTTAGGCAGATACTTTCCTTTAGTTAAAAAAAATATATATAGAAGGTGCTTTCTGTGGTCTACGTATTTATTTTTTTAAAACTATGTTTGCTGGTCTCTCTGCACTATTTTCTGTAGCTTTAATGTGACAGAAATTAAGTTATATCACCCCTTCACCCTGTTTTCTTCTAAGTTTTTATTAAACTCTAGTTTATTTAAGTATACAGTGACAATGGTTTGGGACAAAGACTAGTACTGTATGTTCTTTCTTTTCCCCTAGGTATTTTAAGGATAGTCTAATTTGCATAATCCAAACTCTCTTTAAACTCACAATTCTTTTTTCTCTGTCTTCCAAGTTCTGAGATCACAGTCATGTGCCACCACACTAAAGTAGGTAACCACTTTTATAGAAACATTTATTAGTGAAGGCTCTGATTTTTTGCCAACATGATACAACCTAGAGTCATCTGAGTAAAGGGTAACACAGCTAAGGAAGTACCCCACGTGGTTGGCATGTACGTAAGCCTGTAGGACATTCCATTGGTTGATGATTGATATGGAAGGGTTCAAACGCACCATGAGCAGTATCAACCTTGGGAAGTGGTCCTTAGGTTTATCAAAAGCTCAGAGAGCAGGCTGTAGGCACCAGTAGTATGCCTTAAATCCCAGTATTTGGAAGGCAGAAAAAGGAGAATGTATATGATTTGAGATCAATCTGGTCTACATAGCAAGTTCCAAACCATCCAAAGCTGAGACTCTATCTCACACAAACAAACAACTATTGCCCCCGACCAATACACAAAAACCATCCAACAAAATAAGCAACAGAACAAAATGAAGTAAACTGAGCAAGCCAGGAAGAGCAAGCTAAGAACAGCAAGCAAGACTATGAAGCTAGGAAGCAGCATCTCCCACTGCCTCATCTCTGGTGCCTGTGTACATGTTATCTTTGTATTATTCAATTGCTGATTTCTGTGCCCCCCATATCTTGCAATTCTTTTTCTAAGAATCTCCTGTCTCAATGTTATATAAACATTGCTCTCCAATTATTCCCTGATTAGTCAATAAAGTAGCTGATCAGCCAATGACTGCAGGGGAGAAAATAGGGCTGGACTTCCACCCAGCCAAGGGAAGGGGAGAGAAAGTGGGGATTCAGTTCATGGAAAGAGTCCAGGAGACAGGATGAGAAAACACTTAGAGTCCAGATTGCCAAATCGGTACTAAAATGCAAGTATCACTGGGCTTTTGACTGGGAGGTAGCCAAATTCGTTTAGAGGATTATAATAGAGCAATACTGCACAGTTGTTGTGCCTCTACAGCTTGTTCAGTAAATATAATAGTCCAGGGTCAATTATATGAGAGATAGCTGGGTTAAGAAGAAAACTGCAACACATATTAAGAAGCCACTTACAAGGCTCCTCTAGTTCTTGCTATGGCTTCTCTCAGTGATAGGCTGTGATGTGGAAGAATAAGCTGACAGAAACTCCTTGATCCCCAGTTAATTCTGGCCATCATCTCTATCACAGGAATAGAAAGCACATCAAGGCACCTTCTTTTCTTTATAAACTTAGAGACTCTTCTCAACTGTTTGTTATGTGTATTAAAATATCCTTTTATTTTGGAAGGATATAATGCACTGTTTCTGGAGTAGTTTCCTTCCATACTTGTCATTTTAGTATTGTAACTTTACACTCTTGTGTTTCTTCTCACAATTCACACTACTTCCTTTTGTGTTAGAAATTATGGCTGAGAAGTTCTTAGATCAAGTTCTCAGATCTTTTCTAACCCCCCTTTTCTGCTAGTCTCAACACATTTGGAAAATCAAATTTTTACCCTCAGCATCCTTTTGTGTCTGGCCTTGTGTCCCAGTCCCAGCTATCAAGATGTAACTAGAAATAAATGGTATTCTGGAAGAGCTTGTGAGATGTCATAGTCTGGTTTTTGTAATAGACTGTATGTAGTCTCTTATATGGAGACAACTTACAACCCCACTGTCATTGTTTTCTCCTAACAGATCACAAGCAGGAGATTTAAATGTTCCATTTCTTGTGGCTACTCATATATTCCTCAAACCTTGAGAGGCACAGAGAGGAGTCCCTGGGCATTCAGAAGTGGCTTCCTGTACACTACAGGATGTAGCCCATGCAGTAGCTTGTGGAAGAACATGACTACCAACTTTTACATTGTTTAAGTCAGCACGCTCAATGCTGAAATGAGCACACAAGGATGAGCTCTCCTTTTCTTTACCTGTGTGCCTCACATGTGCTGTGTAAGAAAGTCCACTTCTTAGGATTGTGAACTATATTATTTCACTGCACAAATAGCTCAAAATGTAGGATGCATCTTGTTTGGTTCAAATGATCCCCTTCAGTACTTCCAAAAGATGTACTCTTTACTTTCATCTTTGAGAATGGAGTACTGGTTAAGAGTCAAACATGTGTAGGATGGGCTGTGCTCAGTCCTCTGCCATTAGAGATCTCTGCTGTGACAAAATATTTGACAAAAATCAACATTTAGCCTTGAGGTTTCATTTAGACATGAGGTTTCAGTAGAAGAGATATTCATAACTAGGTCAATATTAGGTTCTGCCTACCATGGTCTCAGTCCAGCCTCAACTACAAGGTGAACTGTTATGTTTAAATCTGTGATAGGTTCAAGTTCATTCTCTTTTGCATTCCAAGGTGTTACTTGGCTTCATTGTTTTAGAGCTGATGTGAAGCACAACATCATGGTGGGAATATGTGATGGAACAAAGCTAGTCACCTTCTGTCAGCTGAGGAGTAGGTGAAAGAGAGAGAGAAACGCGTGGTGTCTAGATAGACTAGTCACAGGCTTGGCCACAGTAGCCCCACTATCACCTGACCCCATCTCCTAAAAGATGTACTGCTTCTCAAACACTTCAGTTCCAAACACAGGATCCACACATATGGAGACTACAAACAAGAAGCGTAACCGTGGGCTGGCAAAGTGGTTCAGTGGGTAAAGGCACCTGCTACCAGGCCTGACAGCCTGAGTTTGATCCATAGGATTCACGTGGTGAAGAGAATCAACTAACTCCTACGAGTTGCCCAATGACTTACACAGGTACACTGGCATGCACAGGCTTCTGCTCCCCTTGCTGAGATAAAGAGGTGCAAAAAAAGAAAGATATGACTAACGCTACAGTTGGTTCCATGTTTTGGGGAAACGCACAATGAAACAGCACGTAAGTGCTGCCTGTCGGTGCTTTCTTTCCATTTGTGTCTTTTCTCTTTTATTCTCATCTCCAGTAAATTTCTCTCTTACCAGCCCACATGGATTAGTCACTACTGCCAAATTCTCAGTCTCTATTGTCACTGTTTGGCAGTCATTTGATGTCTGTAGTAGTTGAACTTCAGTTGGATAATTCACGTTTATTATGAAAAATGTTTATATTATTTTTTTCTCTTTTTCTTTTTTGCCAATTATACAATGAGCACTGAAGAGGAATTTGCCTTCTATGTGAAGGAGTTTTGGCAAAAGCAATTTGATATGTGTTTGTATCAGTGTATGCATGTATATGGGTATTATATGTATTTATGTGGGTGTGTGCACATGTACATGAAGGTGAAAGAACATGGTGCCAGCATCACATTAGCCTGAGATGCAGGGTCAGAACAGCCGATTTATCACACTGGTATGGCAGAGAACCAGACAAGACAACAGTCTTAGTCATGATTGCAGGTGGCCGGAGTGGAATTTGGACTGTGCTGCCGAACAGATGATTTGCTCAGTTTAACCTTAAAATGGATCAGCCATCTACTTTCCCACGGTGTCTCCTGAGAGAATCCCCAGAGATAATGTGTTGCAAGGATGAACATTAATAATGTATACTCCTGTAAGATTGCCCTGGGTCAACATGCTGTCCATCTGTGTCTGCACAGCATTTGAAGACTTCTCAAACGGAAATGTAAAAGTTGAGATGAGGGAGAGCTAGCAAAAGACACTGGGGCCGCATTATGAAGCTTGTCAGCGACTGCACAGCAGTGTCGCGGTGGCATCTTGTCTTGCTTTAAGTTTTCGCAGACTAGTTCTCCAGACATTAAAGCCCCTGTTGGCAGAGAGGACGCCCAAGGATAGTGTTCTGTTCAGAATGTTAGTCTGATGTGGGAGGAAAGCTTGAAACACAGTTTTGTAGCTGTAGGCTCAGTGTTGAAATACTTACTGGAGTTGAGGTATTTACCAATTTTCTCCTTAAGTTTTAAAAACAAACCGCTCAATCGAAAAGCCTTTCCTGAGGTGGATTTCCATAGGGTGTGGTCAACTTTCTGGTAAAATTAGATTGGATTTAAGAGTTTTGAAATCTGAACTTCAAGCTTTCTGGGTTTCCATTTGGCTTCAAGTTGTCTTTCAAATGTCTTATTATTGATCACTGACTCCCATCTTCTCAAGAAATCAAAACATCACAAGGAGGCAGGTGTGCGATGGATAGTGGAGCCACCTGGAACTCATTTCATGTGAAGGGTATATCTTCCATGTTAAGCCAAGTTATGAAGCACTCTAACATAGTTAACGTTTGGGGGAAAACTTTTGCTTGGATTAGAATCTTAACTATTTAAATCTTTCCCCCCCCTTTTCTTCAAAATGCTTTAAAATTCCTCTGGAGAGAATCAGCACTGTTCTTTGAAAATTTTATAGGATTCAGGTGTTTTTCAGCCACTCATCTGATTTTGAGAGAATTCTTTCTTGCTCTTTCTACCCCTCCCTGTACCTGTTTTGAATGCCTGCTACTGAATGCACACATTTTGATGGCCAACGCAAGCCCTGCTCCACACCCCATGCCCTTGATATGCACACCACAGCCTGCTTTTCCGATACCCAGATTCTTTCTTTTTTTTTTTTCCCACAGCAACCACAGATGTTTAACATCCATCTTCACCTTTTCTCCCCCTTTGGTCTTCAAGCCAGGTGAGCTATAAATTGAGGTAAAACATATAGCTAGGTCAACAAAGGGGAAGGGAGATGAAACCATTTCCTATCATTTTTCACAAGGTTTAGAAAACACAGTCTCTCTTTCTCTCTCTCTCTCTCTCTCTCTCTCTCTCTCTCTCTCTCTCAATCCCTCCTCCCCCCCCTCTCTCTCTCTGTGTTTGTGTGTGTGTGTTGGGGATGGTGTATAACACAAGAAACAAGATTGTACGTATAAATTAAATACTTTCACCCCAACTCTTTTTCAATAGCCCAGAGGCATTATGAATGTGTGTTTTGGAAGGGTTCAGCAAGCATTCCAACAGTAAACGCCTTCCTGTTCAGTGTGTTCGAAGTCAGGCTGTCTTCTGGGGTTGCTTTAAAAATATGTGTGAAATATGTACTTTTATTTCAAGCCAAGTCAAATGTTTTCAATCATCTCCCCCCCACCTTTGCTTGCTTCTCTCCTTTTCCTGTCATTTCTTGCCCCCCAGACAGTAAAATATATCCTGAAATGTGTTTTTATTTTCCAAAAGGAAGTTTAGCGATTAATTATGAGTTACATGTAAACATATATTATTGCCCTCAAAGGTATTCACCACAAACCTGGCCAGTGTCGCTCCCAGCTGGCATTCCTGAGCGTTCAGTCTCGGGCAGTGGAAGTCAGAGAAACATGCAAAGAAACCAAGTATTTGGCTCAAGCACAACGGGGAACCAGTAGATAAGTGAGGGTGAGAAATGGTCTATAACTCTACACCAGTGGCCATGAACCTATAATTCCCAAATTGTTTGTGTAATTTTCTATTTCTACCACATCAGAGACAAATATTATTTTGTACTGCATGTTCCCGGTGGACCTTTTTTTTTTCTTCATCAGCAAGGTCCAATTAAGATGCCTGAAAGGAAAATAACATACCTGGGGCCATGAGACCTGGCAAGAGATGCCACAGATCTGCCCAGGAGGAAAATATAGACCTCTGGTGGAAGCCACAGAGTCCCACTGCAAAATGTTATTCTGTTGTTGATAGACTTTAAATATATATATATATCTCAAGTGGCCTAATGATAGGAAATTCTGTGATATTCAAATTCAAAATCAACTGTCGAGGAAACTTTTATGTTCAGTCCCGGCTGCTGAGGCTGCAGATCTGTACAGATGGTCTTGGGCGGGGGCTTTATGTTCCCAGCCTTTCCTTTGATGGAGCCTGTTAAAGTTCAGGCCTGATCTTAGATGACTATATTTACTAATAGTTCCAACTGTCAGAGTTGGTCTCTTCCAAATTTAAGTTTTATTTAGTGTAACTGATTATTTATATTATTTTATGAATTATATGGCTTGTGTAGAGGTAGGGAGGGGAAGCCAACCTTTCAAAATAAATATCCATGGGTAATTTATTCAAAGAATGTCCCTTGACATGTGATTGTAGGTTTTTACTGTTTGTTGTTTTCAGGTAAGTTTAACTCAGCAAACACATATTAAACGATTGACTGTGCAAAGCTCAATGCTAGTTGCTGTTAACAGCTGCTAACGACCTGGAAGTAGTTCAGCTTGACCTGGTCCAACACTCCTTTATTATGAAATCTCTTAGAAAAATATGGCTATGAGAGAACTTTCTCACCAGAGTAACTGGCATTTAGTTATTTTTTAAAAAAACAAGCAGCTAGCAAGATAACATCTTGTAAAGATGGTCATTTTGCAGCCTTTTGGCAAATTTGTGTGCCTGAAACTCAGTAGTAAAAGACTTGAAACCTGGCTCATTAAATATCTCAAACAGGGTAGAATTGTCATTTCTACCGTGGGCTAGAGTTTGGGAATCTTATAGAGAGCCATGAGATAGAGAGGACCATACGCAAGTTGGAAGGATGAAATCAAACTGCCGGTTTAGAGAGCTGATGTCATCCTATAAAAATTCCTCAAGAATCAATAATAGAACTGTTGAAACTAATTAAGGAGCTCAGCCCAATGCCACAGTCCCTCACTGTGCTCAGCTAAGGGGTTACCCTCAGCAATGTGGCGAGATGTGTGTATGGAAGGTCTCCTCACCCTGTCAAAATGGCTTCATTTGCTGCCTTCATAGTCACTTTAATATATCAAAATTCTAAGGAAACTTTAATAATTACAAATTTTGCCAAAACTCCTAATACTTTTAAGCAAGTTCAAGTTGAACATTCCTAATCTAAAAAGTACAAAATTTGGGGTCGAAAAGATGGCACAGTTCATAAAAGCTCTTGCACAGCAAGTATAAGGAACTTCCTTTGATCCTAGAACCCATGTAGAAAGCCTGTAGTAGTTGCATACCTTTAACACCAGTACTGTAAGTGGGCAGAGTTAGGAGTGTCACTGGGGATTTCTGGTTACCATCTCAGCTCCAGGGTTAGTGAGAGAACAAGTCTCAAAGAAATAAGGCAGTTACCGACCAGGACACTTGATGTCCTCCTCTGGACTATGTGTGACATATGTACACCTACACATATGTATAACACACATGCTTGTATACACACACACATACTTGTATACACACACACACATATACACATATATATGCACGCATATACAAATATCTGAAATGCTTCAAAACCTAAAACATTCTAAGCACTAATGAGACGCCACAACTGCAAAATTCCACATTTTTCTTCATATGGATATGATGGGTCACTGTGGAAACATAGGTACCATAGAAATCAATCTGAAATTGGCCTCAAGCTACATGAATAACGTGCATTTTAAAGTAAGGGAATCTTGTGTTTTTTATTGAATTTATATTTATTATGTATATGTAAATTAAATATTCCAAAATCTGAGATATGCCAGAAATCACAAACATTTCTGGTCCCAAGCATTTTGGATAAGAAGTATTCAGCCAGTGTCACCTTGTATCTCGTCACTCTTTAAGTTGGTTGTATCCTGAGAGAGGATCAGAGTGGGTAAAAAAAAAATTAAAAAATAGGAGAAGAATTAGTATCCCATGTAACATGTGAATTCTGAGTGGTGACCAGGACATAGGGAGGCTTGAAAGAAGGAGTAGAAGAATAATAAGAGATACTGTAGACTTTCGCTGTTCTTTATGAAACCTATGATCCACATAAACTGATTATTGAAACTACAGTTGAATGTGGAAATGAAGTCCTCACAAATGTGCTTTCTCAAGAAGAAGTAATACTCAATAAACTAGGCTTCTCATCCCATGTGACTAAAGTCCCTTTAAGAAGATGGCCACTTGCAGATACAGAAGTGGGAGGAGAGGGCCACTTAATGTGCACAGCAGGCACACTTGGTTTCTGCTACCATGTTTCTAGAAGCCAGGGAGAAGTGAGGAAAGTCTCCCTGGCAGACCTTAGAGAGAACATACTTCTGCTTAAGTTGTGGGGATGAGTTTTCAAGCGTGCAGAGCTGTGACAGCACATTGCTGTTGTTTTAAGCTCTGTGGTGCTTAGTTGCAACAGTCCTCAGAGACTCATACAGAAAGAAACTTCAACACTGAATGTCTGATCAGGTACCCAGGTAGCACAGAAGCCCACCCCACACACTCAATCATTGCTGTTTCTCATTAATTTGCCAGATGTATATATGGTATCCAGCCCCACCGGCTGAAGGCCAAAGACAATGTTTGCAATTGCTTCTGTATTTGAAGTATCAAGTAACACCCCTACAATGTAAAATTTTATCGAATTTGCTAACATTATATCCAGTTTCTGGGAAGCTAATAATTGTATAATTTTGTTCCTTTTGGGAAGGCAGTGATTCACTTACTATGAGCTATGCTGGTATTATGTAACTGTATTTACATTTGTCTACCATGATAGGAAAAACTATCAGCCCTTACAACATCAGTCAATTACCCAGAATTTTTTTCCTTTTATACTGATTCTCATGTTTGTATTTAGTTTTGATTGTAGTTTGTCCAACTTTAGGAGATCACTATGCTGCCTGACTTTAACACAAAATGTAATAAACAATTTAGTCCAAAATCTGTTTTTCACATACGGTTCTCAGAAAGGAAGTAACTATACACTTTATTGTTTCTTTTTGTTTTGTTTTTTATTGGATATTTTATTTATTTATAATACAGATGTCATCCCCTTTCCCCATTTCCCCTGCCTAGAACCCCCTATCCTATATCCCCTCTTCCTTTATGCTTTTATACTATTTTGATTACATGCATGTATTAAGGTCAGTTCTAGGTTGAGGGTCTAGCAATACAATAGATGCAAATAGTTGAGGAACAAGCAATACAATAAACACAAATAGTTAAAGGAAAAATAAGGAAGGCATTAAACCTAGTTATGTGAACACTCCCTGTTTCTAAAGGCTTATCAGGATGACCAAAGTATCTGAGCCTACTTACCTATCCTAGCCCAAGGTCATTTTCATGTCTGAAGTCTTCTTCCTTGTTCTAGCCTAAAATGTAGATTCCTGTCTGAAATTACTTCTTTGTTGTGGCCTAATATTTAGATTTCTGCCTGAGATTACTTCTTTGTTGTAGCCTACAATTTAGACTCCTACCTGAAATTACTTCTTTGTTCTAGTCTAATGTCAGATTCCTGCTTGAAGCCTACTTCCTTGTCCTTGGACAATTTCATATTCCTGCCAAGCAGCCCCTTTCCTTGTCTTTGGCCCATGTCAGCTTCTTGGCCAAGCAGCCCCAAAAGCTCTCCACCTCTACCCACTTTTTATTTTGTTAACAAGACTGAGCCTGTCTTAGGTTGTTCTGACAAGAATGACTTCCTTACCCATCATGGAATATGCATTATCAAAGGCAATGCACTTATGTCTTAGGTTGGTAAGGCTCTTTGCAGAATCTTACCCGTCCTTGGCTTGCTAGCCTATTAATTTAATAACTCTGTCTGGGGGTCCATTTTCAGGTTTAAGTCATGTACTTTGTCTGCCAACATGTTAATGTTGTTAAAGAAAAGCTTTAATACGATGGGCAGAAATAAAGTTATTCCCAGGACAAGAAGGGCTAGCCTGATCAAGCTATATATGCCATTCCTGAGGTTTGTCCAAAGTGGAAATACTGAGCTCAGGCTATGGATAATTTTATTGGCATTATCTGCAGCATCAAAGGTCCACAGAGCAGCATTCCTTAATCATAATCTCACTATGCATTCATAATCTCACTATGCAAAGTTAACACACCCAGAGAGGTGTTAGGATTATGCCAAATATCCTACAGGTGATTTTAAACTTTGTTCTAATTATAATGACAATCATTGCGAATTTCAAAAGTAACACTACTCCAATGATATTTGTCATGACACTTGGGATGGCTCCTAACTCTTGAACCCTGCACCTCCTTCAGATAATTTGAATGGGTTATAGAGCATTATTTGTTGTTCCAGATACCTATATAAATCCTTGTGTATACTCAATATATTAGTAACATTTTTTTGCTAGATGATTAACAAAAATAGTTATCTTAACTCCTTGTGTTAATACTATTGCAGAAGCAGTGGTGCTAGCAATTAATGGACTTAAAGCTGTTATACCAGCAATAATCAAGCCTGCTACCCTCTTGCTTCTGCTAAAAGCCTAACTCACTTCTTCCAGCACTTTCTAGCTGTTTTCAGAGAATCAAGATTTTCTAATACTCATGACAGTGAGACAAAGCTGATTGATAGAGCCCCATAAAAGACATGCAAGGTTTCAACACACTAATACAATTGGAAATTGTACAGTCAATGCAACTTACAATAAATGCTGTAGAAGAGACAAAACCAATTTTAGCTTGACAATTCAAAGAGCCTTAAAACATGCACTAACCATTGTTTGAAATCCAGATCCTGTCCCAACGTTATCTCTTACTATCCTAACATCATAGCGAGCTACAGCTAGCTTCCAAATATGTCTCTGACAAAGTCCAGATCCAGTCTTCCAAAAGTAGACTGTTATTTCCCATACTGGATTGATTTCTAGACCAGTACATGATTGAGTCCTAATAGCTGGTCACCTTTAAGAAGAATACAAGAGACATAATTTCTCTTTTCAATTCTCTATCCCACAAGGTCTAAAAACTTGAGGCAAGGCAGCTTGTCCCATCTGGGATATAGTCAAGCAAAGGTGGGTCAGAAACATATGTCCAATACAACTCCCCAGTCACCCTTGTCAGGGCACTCAGCAAGCTCACAGGTTGGCATCATTCTTTGTCTCAGCAACAGTATGTCTCACCAATCTTTTTAAAGTTCCATGGACCTCTTCCACAATACCTTGTCCTTGAGGATAATATGAAATCCCTGTAATAAGTTGTTGACAAAAAGTCTTGACTGCTTAACTACAATTGCCAGACCTATTATCTGTTTTTTTTAAAAATTGGATACATTATTTATTTACCATTCAATGGTATCTCCTCTCCCATTTACCCCCAAAACCCCTTATCCCATCCCCTCTCCTCCTATTTTTATGAGGGTGTGCTCCCACCATCCTTCCATTCCTGCCTTCTTCCTCTCAAATTCCCCAATACTAGGGAATCCAAACTTTCAGGCACCAAGGCCTTCCACTTCCACTGATGCCTGACAAGGCTACCCTCAACTACCTATACAGGTGGAGCCATGAGTCCCTCCTTTTGTGTTCTTAGGCTGGAGGTTTTAGAATGGCTACTCCAGCTTGTTTTATAGGACCATTTGCTTGAAAAATTGTTTTCCAGCCTTTTACACTAAGGTAGTGTCTGTCGTTGTCACTGAGGTGGGTTTCTTGTATGCAGCAAAATGCTGGGTCCTGTTTACGTATCCAATCCATTTCCCTATTTCTTTTTATTGGGGAATTGAATCCATTGGTGTTAAAAGATATTAAGGAGAGGAGATTGTTGCTTTCTGTTATTTTTGTTATTAGCAGTAGCATTGTTTGTGTGGCTATCTTCTTTTGTATTTGTTGGAAGAGGATTACTTTCTTGCTCTTTCTAGGGTATAATTTCCCTCCTTGTAGTGGAGCTTTCCTGCTATTATCCTTTGTAGTGCTGGATTTGTGGAAAGATATTGTGTAAATTTAGTTTTGTCATGGAATATCTTGGTTGCTCCATCTATGGTAATTTACAGTTTTGCTGGGTATAGTAGCCTGGGCTGGCATTTGTGTTCTCTTAGAGTCTGTATGACGTGTGTCCAGGATCTTCTTGGTTTCATAGTATCTGGTGAGAAGTCTGGTATAATTCTGATATGTCTGCCTTTATATGTTACTTGGCCTTTTCCCCTTACTGCATTTAATATTCTTTCTTTGTTTTGTGTGTTTGGTGTTTTGATTATTATGTGACGGGAGGTATTTCTTTTCTGGTCTAGTCTATTTGGTGTTCTCTAGGCTTCTTGTATGCTTATGGGGATCTCATTCTTTAGATTAGGGAAGTTTTCTTCTGTAAATATGTTGAAGATATTTACTGGCCCTTTAAGTTGGAAATCTTTACTCTCTTCTCTACCTATTAGTCTTAGGTTTGGTCTTCTCATTGTGTCCTAGATTTCATGGATGTTTTGTGTTAAGAACTTTTTGCATTTTGCATTTTCTTTGACAGTTTTGTTAATATATTCTATGGTATCTTTTGTACCTGAGAGTCTCTCTTCTATCTGTTGGTGATGCTTGCGTCTATGACTCCTGATTTCTTTCCTAGGTTTTCTATCTCCAGGGTAGTCTCCCTTTGTATTTCTTTATTATTTCTACTTCCATTTTTATGTCCTGGATGGTTTTATTCAATTCCTTCACCTGTTTGGTTGTGTTCTCTTGTATTTCTTTAAGATATTTTTGTGTTTTCACTTTAAGGGCTTCTACCTGTTTACCTGTGTTCTTAATTTCTTTGAGAGTGTTTTTTATGTCCTTCTTAAAGTCCTCTACCATCATCATTAGAAGTGATTTTAAATCTGAATCTTGCTTTTCTGGTGATATGGGGAATTCTGGACTTTCTATTATGGGAGAACTAAGTTCTAATGATGCCAAGTACCCTGGATTGCTGATGCTTATGTTCTTGTGCTTGCCTTTCGACATCTGGATCTCCTTAGTGCTACCTGTACTGTCTCTGATTGGAACCTGTCTTTCCTATTATCTTGGTTGTGTCAGAACTATGTGGGGTGGGTGTTTCTACTGGAGTTAGAGCTGAGGCCCAAGAACTGCTCAGTGCTTGGGCGCAGACAGGAAGGAACCAGTGGTCTGGTCCAGGAGTGAATTCCTAGGTCCCAGTGGGTCCCAGTTACTCCCTGTTTGGGGCAGGCGTTCCTGTCTCCTTACCTAAGATATTGCCCAGGTTAGAGCTCCTGGGAGGCCCACTTCCTCTGGGTTTTGTGAGATTGGGTACAGAGCTGCTGCCCTGATCTGCTCAGTGCTTGGGCCCAGACCTGAAGATTTTCTTGACTGGATACTTAAAATATGATGTTTTATTCTCTTTTATCATGTTAAAAGAGAAGGTTCTAGAAGTATCAGAATCTCTTGGGAAGTCTTGCTGTCTGCCTCACTTTCCCTCAAGCTCTTTATATACCTCATTCACTCTCTTTGGAGGGAAGATCTTTAATGAGCGACTAGCGTTTGGAAATTGAAAAAAGAATCTGTTATTAAATATGGAATACCACTTTCCCTTGGCAGATATGACTTAAAAAAAAGAGAATTTTAATTTTTAAAGCTAACACTTTAAATGATGTCTTTTCTGTACCAAGCATTGCACAATGCCTTAATGTGTATTTGAACTTTGTAAAGTCTCAATGCTGAGTTCAAAGGGATTTCCATATTGGCCTTGAAGGGGAAAACAAAGTAAAAAGTTTCCTAAATGTAGCAAAGCTAGAAAAGGGACTTTATAGATAGGATTCTATCATCTTACAATTGCACCATGGCTTTCCTTGAGATTTTTTTTTTGTGACATAACCTAACCATTACCCACTCTGAATATTCCACATTTGAAAAGAAATCTCATAGAGACCAAGATGTTCTAAGGATGAAATGAACAGTGCAGTGCACATGTGCCAGAGGATAACTTGTAGCATGAATTCCATCCTTCCACCACAGGAGTCTTGGAGATCGAACTCAGTTTATAAAATATGGTGAAAAGTGATTTTTACTTACTGTTCTATCTTGCTTGTCCCCATTGCTAAAACCTGTAAACTTGGTTATTAAAACTTATGAAAGTGAAATGCACAGGTCTTAGGTTTTGTTATAATAGACTACAAGTTTATAATTTAACAAAATACCACTTTATCCTCAAAAGTCCAATGCAGACCTCATGGACTTAAAGGCAATGTTCATTTTGAGAGGAGAATCCTTTCTGAGCCTTTGCTAGCTTTTACAGTCTGTCTGCATTCCCTTCTTCTCTTTTTTTAAACAACAGCAAGAAGAGGAATCCTTCTGGCATTGCATTCCTGATAACTTCTATAACCTTTTACAGTATATAGATCTTTGAGATTACAATGGGCCACTCCAATAGTTCTCAGTAATCTCATTTTTAAAAGAAGGCATTGTACATCCATAACTCCAGCTCCAATCCTTTTCCTCTTTGTCATGTAAGATAGCATGCTTGTTGGTTCCAGAGCTTAGGCTGTAGACATCTCTTGGAGGGATTCCATTCATCCTAGCTGGCCACCTCAGATACTGACTGAAAGTACCTGAGTGATTCTATCTCTGGTAGAGCTATCCATCTGAGCTCAGCTCCCATTGCTATGTGTAAGTTGGTGAACTAAACAAAGTTGTTTAAATACTTTGAAAAAAGGTTGTGTGTTTCCTTGTGAAGCAGACGGCTATTTCAGACTTTAAGAAGACCAACAAATAAGCATTTCCCTCTTGTGAAGAGTGCATGAAGACCGAATTTCTAAAGCAACTTGAATACTTGGTGGCACTCATTTTTAATTTAATGCTTCATCAATAGTTTTTTTTTTAAAAGAGGGAATATAATACTGTCAAATAAATTGTCTTTCTCCCGAATTGTTTCAGCATAGGAATTCATAGTACCTACAGATCTATGATCCTTCTTTTCCAACACCCCCAACTTTGCTCTTGGATGACCCTTGTCACTTCTAGGGGAGATTTAACCTTTGGTGCTTGTTCTTTAGAATAATGACTTGTATCCTGGACCAATTTTCCATTGGTAAATAATGGTGTATTGTTTAACAACCTTTTAGTTTCTCAGTATATTTTAGCTCTCCTTTAAGTGGGTTTGATGCGTGTTAATTTGCTTAAGATTCTCACTGTGCTGTAGAGTTCAAAGCCAGCCTCTAGAGAGTCTACACCATTTAAATTCCTTTGATACACCTTTGGATATAAATTCTCTGTTTCAATAGTGAAATGCAGGGAAATTAAAAAGTAGAGCAGTTTTCTATTAGATACAACTTTTTAGCATCTACAGTAAAACCTTAGAACCTGAGACTTTTCAAGTGTTACACATGGAAACTATGAACCAAGAGGAATAATTTCTTCATTGAACCACATAAAACTTTTACCTTGTAGTGTCTTCACTTGTAAATGTTTCACCCATGACCTCAGGGATTTTCATTTCATTTCAGGTCTTTACTAGCATCATAGGAAAGAGCAAGGGTTTGGCATCATCAACCTGGTGACACAGTCTCATAAAACAGGGTCCATCTACTTGTTTATACTGTTCTACTGTAGAATTCCTACTAGGTATGAGGTGTGCGTATGAGTGTGTGTGTGTGTGTGTGTGTGTGTGTGTGTATGTGTATAGGGTTTCTTGTGAAGAATTTCTTAGAAGTATATGAAAACTGAAAGTTAATTAATAAAGGTGATATGTTCCTGTCCAAAGGAATGACATGGACAAAAAAATGAAACAGAAACTGAAGGAAAGGCCATCCAGAGATTGCCACTCCTAGAGATCCATCCCAGCTACAGACACCAAACACCCACAGTATTGATGATGCCAAGAAGTGCTTGGAGCCTGGAGCCTGGTATGGCTGTTCCCTTAGAGGCTCTGCAAGAGCCTGACCAATGCAGATGTAGATACTCACAGCCAACCATTGGACTGAGCCTAGAGAACCCAATGGGAGAGCTAAGGGAAGCACTGAACTAGCTGAAGGGGATTGTAATCCCATGCAAAGAACAATATCAACTAACTGGACTACCCAGAGCTCCCAGAGACTAAACCACGAACCAAAGAGTATACATGGAGGGATCCATAGCTCCAGATATTTATGTAGCAGATGATGACCTTATCTAACATCAATGGGAGGGGAGGCCCTTGGTCCTGTGGAGGCTTGATACTCCAGCGTAGGGGGATGCTAGAGCGGTGAAGCACGGGTGGGTGAGTGGGTGAAGGAGCACCCACATAGAGTCAAAGGGGAGAGAGGAAAAGAAGGGGTGGGGTGGGGGATTTGTGGAGGAGTAAGTGGGAAATACAGATATCATTTGAAATGTAAACAAATAAAATGAGTAATATAAACAAACAAACAAATAAACAAAGGCAATTAGCTGACAACCCAAGAAGGTTCACATGTTTGAAATTGTTGGGATCCTAAGCCCTACCATAATTCTCCTTATGGTAGATTAATGACCTATGTTTAAGGGTGAAATATATTGAATTATTTACATCTTTTACTTTTATTTTAGTTTGCATCTTTCCTTGGATTATCCTGAAATCTATCACAGGATAGAAAAGAATTTTCTTTTTTTTGATGGAGAGTGTAGAATATGAATCGTGTATAAATAAGCCTAGAGTGAGCTTTGAAATTGTGGAATCTTGTACATTGGGCTAAACACTTATTTTCCTTGATCTCATCATTATCAACTTCCTATTGAGTGTCCTTGACAGACATTGGCCTCAGGAGGATGTCACAGTGTGTTTGGGCCCCACACTGGGTCAGGGCTTTCAATTATCATATGATTAGCCTATTCTGCTCACTGGAAAACTGAAAGACTGAACATGGCTTTGTCATTTCTTCACTGGTGATTAAAGCATAAAACGTGATATTGGGAAGCTCTAGACCAGCTAGTCTCAACCTGTGGCCCCTTTGTTGGTTGTGTGTGTGTGTGTGTTTGTGTGTGTGTGTGTGTGTGTAATGACTCTTTCACAGGGAGTCACATATCCTGCATATTGGATATTTACATTATGATTCATAACAGTAGCAAAATTACAGGTATGCAGTAGCAACATAAACAATTTTATGGTTGGGTGTCACTATAACATAAGGAGCTGTATTAAAGGGTCACAGAGTTGGGAACGTTGAGAACCACTGCTTGAGACAAGGCTGTCTCTGGACTGGTAGTTCCTGGTTCTGCTTATTGTCCCTGCCTAGAGTCAGAATGAGTGACTCAGAAGAGCATGTGTGGGTAGCTCTACTCCCAGACTCTTAGAACAAGGAGATAAGAAGGGTTATATCTTCTAATAGATACTTCAGTGTACTTACTGTGTCTCATGAAGAGTTCCTCATATATAAAGACAATATTGGTTGGATTCAATTAATCCAATGAGAGGCAAATATTAGTTATATGGATGAATGGTAAGATGGGACAAAGAGATGTATTTTTAGCAGAACTGTTGTATGTGTACCTCTATTGTCTTACTTGTATGTGGCATTGACAACAGGAGGCAATGCATTTGCAGTTATCAATAAGGAAACAATTCAGAAGTCAAACTACTTTATATGTCAAAACTAGAATTCAAAGTCAAGGGTGGATCCAAAGCACCTGACCGCTCTAGCATGATGTCACTCTACTTGATTGGGCATCATCCTGTAGATCTGTTTATCAGGCACAGTAATTATAGACACACATGATCTCAGTGTAAGGAGCTTTACAGCTATCATACGCGGTTGAGAAAGGAAGACCAAGTAGAACCAACGCTAACTTGGAGCTTCTGAGGACTGGACTAGGTTTGGATTCTTGTCTTTGGTTTTTCTGCATCTGACCCAGCTCTTGCCACACTGGCATAAACTCCTTCCCAAGGTTTCCATTGGCAAAAAAAGCACAAAGACCCTTGCAGCCAACAGCCAATCATTCATTTTCAAATGTTTTAAATTAAAAGTAAGCGTGAGGCTTTTCTTTTTCTTGAGCTCTTTCTGAAGTGAACCTTGACAGGAACTGGAAACAGTTCTCATCAAGGCAGCAATCATCTTTGCGACCAAATGGGATGTGGGAGGGAGGGTGGAACTTCTGTGCTCTTTGTACATAGGAATGAAATGTCTGTCATTTAGTTAAAATAAATTATTGATTTTTAAATCAAATCAAAATATTGAGTCAAACAAGTAGGTCCTGTCTTTGGGTTTTTCACTCATTTGTAAGAGCTGTGTTTGCACCAGTTTATGAATAATGAGGGGAAATAGGTTATAAATAACAAAAACATGTTTCAGAATTCATGAAAACTGGTAGGTAATTACAGGACAGTCTGAAAAAAAAGTTTAAATTACCATCTGTTTCCAGAAAAATAAGGGATCCTTTCTTGCCTTATCAGGTAAGGAAGCTGACAGCATGTGTAAAGTCAGTTTTGGAACCTGCAGTTCCTTTTTCCATTGGAGTGTCGTGTTCAAAGTTCAGATTATTCTTCCACAGCCCTAGAGTTTTCCCCTCTTCCTGGGAACAAGGCTTTAAGTGTCTTTGGTATCAGTCAGAGTTCAGGACTCAGGCTCAGAAAGGTTGCAAGTGACTTGCTTTCCTGGAATAGAGCAAGGCAATTAGGCACAACTTTAACTAGAATGATAAGCAGGAGCTTTGGAAGATCAAATATTGATCCTTTCACCATGAATTAAGAGAAGATGTAATTTGAGAAAATTCTCATGTTGTTACTTAAGAATCTACAAAGTATATAGATCCAAAGTATGAAGACATTTTCTTTTCTTTTTCTACTTTCTCATTATTTTGTAACACATGTGGCCTCTTCCTTCTCTTTGCTCTTCCTAAGGAAATAACTTAGTAGTCAAACAAATGAAAGCTAACCTAATGGTTAATTGTACACATGGATTCTGTGTAGACTTCTAACAACACTCTAATGGGTGCAGGCGTAAATGTCCACTGCTCAGCATGGGTGGTGTGCTTTCTCTCTGTGGACCTGATCCACGCATCCAGTCTTCCTGGATACGTTCTTTTCCTTGCCTCAAGCAGCCATGCTGCATAGGAACCATCACTGACTGGCTTCAGAAATGGCTCTTTCTTCCTCTGAATTCCATACTCCTTTTACTATCATTTAAAACACACTATTTCATCCTGTCTTGGTTGTATGTGCCTTGTGTGTTCTTTAAAAACCCCTACTTTCCCAACATTTATAACTTTTATCATATTCTCTTGTAATTCTAAGTTTTATTGTACACATCTGTAGTGGTTTGGCCCACTACACACATCTACCTCCAAGTCAGATGACTTATAAATGCTGAGGGAGGAGGCTTGACCCATGATCTATGTTAAAGCTTCCCTGGCAGTTCTGGCTCATAGAATACGGAATAGATCAGTGGCTCCATGTGGGGTGGTTTACTTGCCTGCTTTGTATTCACTGCATTTCTAAGCTTAGTGCCAGAGGCACAGCAGGTGCTTGAATGTTATCTACCATTATTCATTCAATGACAGGATATATTAAATTCTATAGCATTTTATGGGAATTAGCAAATTACTGTCTACCTTCAAAAAATAATGGAGTGAAGAAGGCTGGAGAAACATATTATAAATTATGATGCCCTTTTCTGCATCACTGGTGAACATGTTTCTAGTGGTTGTAAAGAGGACCCTCTATAGCAACTATCATATATCCTGTTGAATGCAGAAAATTTCCATGCCATACCAAAAAGGCTCATTGAGCTGATGGAAGCTTTGAGGAAATTCTGTTCAAGGTCTTTGGAAAGCTGCCAGAGCTTTCTGAGGTCATTGCAGGCTGCTTGTCTTCCTCTGCTATGCACGAGGCAGGAAATGTTTTCTCCTTCTGAAGTGAGCAGTGTGAGGGGCCTGTGAGGAATGCACACAGGGCAACATGCTATCAGCTTTCTCCAGTGTTTGCCATGATCTTTTTCATTTTTCAGGGGGACATCAAGTTCTTTTGGATGCTAGCTCCGGTTTTACACATAAGACAAAACAAACACTTCCTGTTGGCTTTCAGAGGGCAACTTCACTGAAGCCTTAGCTTTTATTGTCCTTCAGAAGAGGAAGAAACAAGATTTGAAGGAGTACTTCCACTTATCAGACTATCCCATAATCAGTTGATAAGGCTACAAAAACAAAAACAAAAACAAAAATTTCAAAAAATGTTACTTTTATATCCTGAAAACAGTGAAGTCAATCAGCACAGCTTTCCCATTTTGTATTGCTTTTTATTTTATGAATATGAGTGGTCTTGGCCCCCAACGAAGGTCATCTGAGAACAATAGTACGTTAGTCATTGACATTCTTGAGGTCCTGTTTTGAGCGGCTGTAGTCCGACCTGAGTCACTATGCTGTGTGCCAGGGAGGCTAAAGCTCTAGCCAGTTCCCAGAGGGGCTGTTATTGTAGTGAATCTCCAGGTTAAACAAGCAGCTAGCACTGGGCACGAATTGGCTTTGTCTGGGATTTACTGCCTGAACAGAGACAGGGTTTGACCTTTAAATAATGATGGGCTTAGGTTAAATTTGGGCAGAATTTGCTTGAGACCACCCTGGAGAAAGGAATGAAGATTTAAAGGGAAGACCGTGGGATTGCAGGACGATGCAGGCTCAAGTTGAAGTCTCCTTTTCCCCAAATGTTGTGTGAATCATCTGAGATGCCTGAGTCCTTTAGGGCTTAGGTTTCTTGTGTACTGAATGCAATAATTTGTGTTGTTATGAGGATGAAAAGAACCAAGATATATGATATGTTCAGGTCTAGAGGGCACATTTCCTTTCTTACCTCCTTTGCTTGAAAATTTATCAATAAATCCTCCAGCTAAGCCACAGACAGATTTCCCCCTATCTGAACAAAATGCAATGTTATTGATGTTTTTGATATATCCTTTTTTTCTTAGAAATAGCAGCTCGAACTATACTATATGCTGATCAGAAAACTGTTAGTACTTTTCTGCTATCCTGGTGTTACAGGGAAAACTCCTGTAGAGAAACAAGCAGAAAACACATTTGAAGAAGGTAGAGCCAATAGTTTATAATTTTGCCATAAGCCAGGCAGGGTAACAGTAGGTTTAGTTACCACAAGCTAATTGAGAGCAATTTTTTATCTTCTCAAATCACGTTTAGAAGCAAAGGCAATTTCTTATCGCTAGGTGTCTGATCTGGTGGGGCTCAGATATAGACCTTCACGGAGGCAAAACCATCATCTTTCATAACTCTTGAGTGGTGTGTTTTATGAAAAGGACTGTGCTGTGTAAAGCTATGGATGTCAAGACCAAGGGTCAAAAGCAAATGGAGGTTTGTGGGGAAAGCAAGAACAGTATATATGTTGGTTATTTAAACATGGCAGCTCATGGAAGAGCTCAAGGTATCCACTTGGAAACCAGCTCAAATATTGGTTATAAAAAAAACTGTTCCAATAGATAATCAATTATTTTCCTGACTACCCATAACTATCCTTCAATCTGTTGGAAATGAGTTCTGCATGAGTTCAGAATTTTACAAACAGATCTTAAAGCTTTTGGAACTTACTGATGTTGGATGTACCTGTTTTCTGAATGTACTTGACCTTTTCTCTGAGGGTTAAAACATCTTTGGGAGCCATTCTGTCTGTTTCCAGTTTTCCATCTTTGGGAGCCATTCTGTCTGTTTCCAGTTTTCCTCTTACATGCCAAGAAGGCAGAGCTTTGTCAGGTCTCCCTGTACAGGACATGCTTCTGTTCTGAGACAGCTATGAGTCACAACTATGGCATTTATTCCCTTTCCTTTAAAGTGGCTAAGTTATACAAACTCTAGGTTAAACCATTGTAGTTGTAATTGCCACACATGGATAGAACCATCTGGTTTTCCAACTGTGACTTAAAGCCCAGAAATGGCAAGTTAAGTCTTAGAAGTAGCCATGTTATGCTACCATGAGGGAATGGAACACAGCCTCATGGTTGAGGAATATTCAGAAGTTACTTCATTGAATGAACAATAATCATGTTATGGGCGATGGAATGGTTCAGAGAAGAGCAGGAACCAGGAAAGGATACACAGAAACTGTAGACCCTACGAGAGTTAGCGAAGGTGAGTCTCACAGTAGTTGGAGGATGGCAAAGGGCTGAATTAATGAAGGAGACACATAGAAACAATGGCAGAAATCACTATTGTCACCACCATTTCTGGTTGTATTTTTAAAAATAGAACTGATCTTATTCAGAAAAAAATCTAATCTTAATGCCGCAGTGATTTTAGTGGGAAAACACAAGACAGAACCTCATTAACTTGTAACAGGAGCTGTAGGCTTTTTTATAAATCCCACTGCCACGAATCTTCACATAGTGGAAAGAAGGCTAGTCCAGTGTGCAGTGCAAGCATGAGAGTTGTATCTATGGTTGATATTCTTGTGCATCCTTTGTGAGCTGCTGTATTTTCTGATGAACTCTATTATTTATTCATTGGAAAGCAAAGCAGAAGTGAGAACAAAGGGCCCTGGGAGCTTTGAGACACAACAATTACTCCAGGCTTGGTGTTGGAGAGCTGGAGGCAGAGGTCAAGAAAAAACTGCTTGAAGTGTCAAATCTTGACTAAGCCTGAGGGAAGGGTCTGGTTTATAAGAGGAATTATTTATACTTGGGAAATAGAACAGGCAGAGGTGTCAAGTTATTCCACATTCTCCAGTTCTACAAAGGGCCCTGACAGGGGTCAGACCACAAACGTGAAGGCATTTGACGAAGGTACAGCTGCTATCAAAGCTTACATGCTTTTCCTGATTCTAGAAGCAACATTGGGCTGGACCACATTTTAATTGGAAGGTCTTCTAAAATAGGCCTGTAAGGTATGAGAAATCGTGAAAAGAATGATGTAAAAATTAATAAAAATGCCAATATATTGGCTTAAAACTTTGTTAATTTGAAAACTCTGTGGCTTTGTAAACTATTGCTTCCCATATTTTCCAGTTCTATTTTAGAAGTAATTTATTGAATGTTTTCTAATATATTATTTAATATATATTATTTACTATATTAATTTAATTTATTTATTTATTTATTTATTTATTTATTTATTGTTAAACCACAGTTACACATCAGTCAGTATGTGTAGAGTTTTGAAATTTGGGTTTTTCCCTAGTTCCACATTCATAATAGGGAAAGAAATGAAGGCAGATTATAGAAAGAGGAAGCAGAAACCACTGTTGTCTTGATGGTTCAGCATTAATCACCCCTGCCTTAATTAGGGTTTCTACTGCTGTGACTAAATGCCATAACCAAAAAACAAGTTGGTGAGGAAAGGGTTTATTTGGCTTACACTTCCATATCACTGTTTATCACAGAAGGAACTCAGGACAGGAACTCCAACAGGGCAGGCACCTGGAGGCAGGAACTGATGCAGAGGCCATGGAAGAATTCTGCTTACTGTCTTGGACCCTATAGATTGCCCAGTCTGCTTTCTTATAGAACCCAGGACCACCAGCCCAAGGATGGCACCACCCGCAATGGCTGGGGCCTCCTCCATCAGTCACTAATTAAGAAATGCCTTACAGCCGGAAGTTACAGAGGCATTTTCTCAATTGATGTTCTCTTCTTTCAGATAACTTGAGTTTGTGTCAAGTTGCTATAAGACTAGCCAGCACAGCACTGGACTGGAGACATGTTAGTTCATGGTTACTGTAGTCACTGCTCAGCTGTTTGGCGATTTCCACAGCTCCTTAGTTTAAAGTCCATGTGGATCTGTCTATTTCATACTCACACTTGCTTTTGTTTCTTGTAACTTTCATGTACAGCATTTCTTACTCACAAAGGCATTTTATTTACACACTAAAATCACACAAAGTTGTGAGGGAACATTTTTAGTTATTTCACATGAAACTTACATTTGGTGAAACATGAGATTGATGGAGTTATCCCATCACCCGTGAAACCTTTATGGAGTTATTTCATTATCCATGAAGCCTTGCTGCAGACTTGGGAAGGAAGCCATTCTAGTCATGCTTTATTTGCCCTTGACCATCTTTGATAGGAGTCTTTATTGAGATAGTTGGAAAAGACATATCTTCAGTCATATTATTAGATCCAAATTGAACATTATATTGTGTTCTTTGTGGATCATCTAGATGTGTCTCTGCCCTCTAGTTGATTCTTGACACTTACGGAAATAGTCTATGAAATATCCGGTATCAAAGAGCCACCAAGATTTTATTGCCAATTAATTTATTGAATTTTATTCTGATCCAAATAAGTAGGTAAGACTTAGACCTAAATGTTTAAAATGTACTTTCATGTTGAAGAGGAGAAAATAGAGAAAGAACTAATATCTTTTCCAGTTGGGTTTGTTGAAACCTTTAGAATTGTGTTCACTCCACCTTTCCCCTCCATGTGTGGATATCTAGAAGTTCATTAGCAGCAAAAGGATGGAAAGGGGTGAGATTGAGGTGGGAAAAGGAAAGTGTTTATATCCTACACTGTGCTATATAGTTTCATCTTTCCCTCAGGACTATTTTTAAACAGCTGAATATTAAAAATATATTTAATTTTATTTATTATTTATATTTAATAATTATTATTTTTATATGTGAGTCTATGTATTTTTGCACTATATATGTGCCTGGTGCCTATGAAGGCCAGAGAAGAACATCTTCTCCTTTAGAAGTGGAGTTACAGAATGCTGTAAGCCACCCTGTGGGTGCTTGAAACTGAACTAGGATCCTCTTCAAGAGTAACAAATGCTCTTAACTAGGGAGCCATCTCTCCAGGCCCTGAGACTGAATAGCTATTTTCACACTATACTTGGTGCAAGGATGATCAAAATCATACAACTTGAAAGGTGAATCAGTAGAAACTTTGTGATAAATCTGATTGTTAATAACTGTTAGTAATAAGTGAATGTGCTTGCTGATTGGTTTATCACATGACGTCTAAGATAGATGACTTTATTTCTTAATGTTATTTAAAATTATTTGTGTCTGTCAGTTTATCAGCTAGCCACAGATCTAAGTGAAATGAAAAGGAAGATTAGAAGGAATAAAATACATATATTATATATGAAGGCATGTATATTTGTAGAAGCAGCTATATCTTCTTTTAAGAATTCTAAAAACACTTTAGCGATGATTAGAAGTATACATTTTATTATGCATTTTAAAAGAGAATCTAATGCTTTTCATTCAACCATTAGCAGGGACAGAGGTTTGGGAGACAGATACAGGACAATGTCATATTTCTTAATATGTTTCTAAGCAAACACAGTGTTTTCTTAAAATTATATTGAGAGCAATTCTTGATGCTTAATCCAAATGTTTGCATGTTCCCAAATATTAATCATCTTAAAACTGAGTTTTTTAGGCCTTTAAAAAATGAATTATATTAAAAGGGCTTTCTATGCTCTAGGCACTGAAAATAAAATCATAAACAGATAAATCCATGCATGATGATTGATACTCAATTGGTATCAATATGGCTTGTCACATGAACAATGGTGTATTTCCATGAACTGAATGACTAGACTGCTAATGAGCTATAGATGGTTTGGAAACAAAACAGACAATAAAGGAATTGTGATAAAATTGGTTAAAGAGAGAGGGAGGGGATACAGAATAGCAATAAGAATGAATAGTTGGTGCAGACATTGAAATAAAATAAGTTACCATGAGAAGCTCTATGTAAGAAATATGAAAATTAAATATAATGAGCAAAGTTCTAGAGAAAACCAAAAAAACCCAAACCTTTTAAAGTTGACTCAAGAGGATACACAATACCCAAATATTTCTGTGCATATTAAATAAAACTAGTAAGCTTCATTAACAGAGCAGTTGGAAGTGGTCTCTATGTTGCTAAAAACAACTATAAACCAAAGACAGCAAGTGAAAGACTGTCCTTAAGCATTGAAACCCAGGCATGGCAGTTTTCAGATTACTAAGGTAAGGAAATAACATGAGGCCTGCTGTCTCTGCAATGCATTTGTCTGGGTCAGAACGCTGGGGTCTTCCTGTGGTCGGTCCTGGGGACATAGATCATCATGACTTTATGAAATTAACATTAAATTGCAAAGCAGTGGATATAAAACTGCCAGAGGTCACCTGATATGAAAGTCTAGTAATTTTAATTTAGTGTTGCATCAAAGCAATGTTGTGATTCACAGATGACTAATAATATTCAAAAATTGATCTGAGTTTTATAGTTCCCTAACTAATTTTCTTTTTTCTTTTCATTTTTATTGGTTAATTTATTTATTGACATTTCAAATGTTATCCCCCTTCCGAGTTTCTCCTCTGCAAACCCCTGTCCCCTCCCCCCTTCCCTGCCTCTACGATGTGCACTCCTGCCTCATTGCCCTAGCATTCCCATATGTTGGGTCATTGAGCCTCCACAGGATCAAGGGGCTCCCCTCCAAGTGACACCCAATAAGGCAATCCTCTGCTACATATCCAGCTGGAGCCATGGGTCCCCCATGTGTACTCTTTGGCTGGCGGTTTAATCCCTGAGAGCTTTGGGGGATCTGGTTGGCCAAACTAAATTTCTAATGAACTTTCAGGTTGAGTTTTTAATAACTTGGGATTTTAAGAGAATTTCAGTCATCCTAAAAAATTTTCATTGCATTAAATATCAATTTAAAAAATTGCTTGTTTTCCTATGTAAAATACTTTGGGATACATTTAAAGACATTAAAAAAACTTTTCAAACAATTGAAAACATGAGGAAATTAGAATGTTCAAGGGTAATTCTGACTTAAGATAGAACTGTTGAAAATGTTGAAAGCCTTATCACCAAACCTTTCCATCCCTGGAAAATAAAAGATGATTTCTTATTTCAAGTGATTTTTTTTCTCTAGTTACATTGTATATGTAATTAAGATAATGGAAGTTATAAACATGGGTCAGGCAAGCTCAGATCATTAGCAACAGAACAAAATCATGACGACCTCACAGGTTCAAATAGCCCTGACCCAGCAGCTGAGTTCTTCACTTAACAGCTGTTTGTACTTTTAATAAGTCTTGCTATCTTTGCAATGTACATTTTTAGCCTCTTGTGTTGGATTGTGCGTATCTATGGTTATTTGTGCTGAAAATGGAACAGTTTATGAATGTTTATTCCTAGCATCTAAGCAACTTCTCTGGAACTATTTTTTCCCCACTTTCTGTTAGGTCGGATGTCAGCAAGGTCACTTGTATTGGACGTAGGTTAAGTGCAGACAGATTAGGCATCTGTGTTGATGAGAGACATTGCATATTCATTCACAGCTCTTTAGTAGGTTTCTGTGGAGAAATTGTATGCTCTATCAAGATAGAGAAACTAAGACTGTAGGATTTTAGATTCTATTGGATGGTTCCTATTCTAAATGAACTTAACTTTTCTTTTAGCCATTTATCTTCCCAGAGCTTGATATAATTTTATAGTATCAAGAAGTTTTCCCAAACTCTATGATCTTATTAGAAAGGATCAATATGATGGAAAACTTTCACTTATGAATCCTGACTCTATATTTGATTCACATTTTTAGTGATTCATATTTTTGAAGTATCATACAACGGTGTTTTGAGAAATATTAAATATGGAAAGTCCCATATAGTCTCAGGCATTTGAACACTTTGTTGGTGGCACCATTTAGAGAGGTCTAGGAGATGTGGCCTTGATGGAGGAACTGTGTCCCTGGAGCCAGGCTTTGAGGCTTCCAAGCCTTGTACCATTCCAGGTACAGCACCCCACTCTGTGTGTGTGTGTGTGTGTGTGTGTGTGTGTGTGTGTGTGTGTGTGTGATCTTGTGGTTTAAGATATGAGTTCTAAACTGGTTGTTCCAGATGTCCTGGAAAACACTGCTACTGTGCTGTACTGGTCATCTTGGTATCTAACCCTCTAGAACTGTAAGTACAAGAAACTTTCTTCCGTGAGTGTCTTGGTCATAGTGTTTTTCATTAAAACGGCACAGAAAAGTTGCCATCTACATCAGCTAAAGATTTATTAAGCAGAATTAGAATTACCTGCCAAGAGTAGACTCTTTTTTTTTTTTCCTTTTCACTTCAGGTTTATCCAAATGGATAGGTGGTATAGTGTGATATCCTTTGTGTGTGTGTGTGTGTGTGTGTGTGTATAACTGCTGTATTTTGAACTCACCCTCAGAACTCAGTCGACGATGATGATGATGATGATGATGAGCCCTGAACTAGGAGTGCATTTCTCTACATAGATATGCTCTTGCTTTAACAATATCCTGGGATGCTTCTAGGAGCCCTTTTAATTCTCATTTTGGCCTTATATCCCACACACAGATTCAAATGTGAACCCAAACCAGAACTTTGAGTATCTGTCCCCTAAGTTAAAATGAAGACAAACTGACCACCATTGTACTCTTTCCAAAATGGTGGGAGTGGCTATTATCTAGCCACCATTCCCCATAGCTTGCTGAGAAGGGTCTATCATTAAGCCCAGAATCTCCACTATACATAGAAACTTGTAGCTTTAGAATTTAGCTCTTCCTCACCCCTGGAATCAGCCAACATCCTCAGGGCAGCTTTAATTTCAGCCTCATTTCTCCCTCACTTGACTATAATTACCCTTTCTTCTCAGACACTTGAGACTTCTCCATTTTTGTTCTTGGCCAGCAAGGCCTTTTCATTTGGAAAATATTTATTTAATACAATATATGCATGAAAATTGATTTGTTATAAGTGTACAGCTCAACAAGTCCCTACAAATTAAGCATGTGCATGTTATTTCTGATTGAATTAACATCTAGAACATTGTCAGAGCCTTATGACTTCTTCCTGTTCCCTAAAGGCATCTTCTGACCCCACCACACAGTCTCTCTCCTGATTGACTGTTATCTTTCAGGTCTAGTTTTGTTTGCTTTTGTATTTTAGATAAATAGAATGATGTACCTTTGTTGTTCATTTTCTCTAAAGGACAACCTTTCAGTATTGCAGGAAGTTCACCATCCGTGGGACAACCATACATGTGCATATGTGCATGTGAGTGGATTCAGCATCTAGTTCTTTTAAATATCTGTACTAATCGTATTGATTTTAGTTGTCCTGTTCCTATAGTGAACCATTTTATACTTCTACCCCTACCCTACAGCAAGAGTGCCCAATGTCCTTATAGACCCCAGTGACAGGAATCAGTTCCCCTGAAGACATAAGTCTTTCCCAGCTGCCTCCTACATTCCAGATCTGCTGATATTTAACATTTGGTTTTGCTAAGGTTAAATGTTCTCAATTAGTTATCATTGTGTTTTTCAGCCTCGGAAGTATTCTGTCATTTGACGAGTGGTTCTGTTCTGTTTTGTATTATATCTGAATTGCCAGATTTAGCAAATAAAATTGTGTAACAATAATACCAGTTAAATTTAAATTTCAGATGAACAATGACATTTTTAAAAGTACCATAACAGTATCTTCTGTAAGAACACATAGTAAAGAATATATATAGCCTGATAAGTATGTTAGAAAATAAGTAATGTGTTAATGGGGGTAAGGTATATACAGAATGAGGCTTCACTTTAGTGTTGGAAGGTATGTATGGACAGAAGTGAAACAATAGCACTTGTGTTGGATACATTTGAGGGTAAGGCATATTTTAGGTAGAAAGAACTACTGTAGCCAGATGCCGGAAGTTGACCAAGACCCATGCAGGGTGCAGTCAGTGGCCAAAAGAGAGTAGCAAGGGAGCAAGATAAGACCAGAATGAAAAGAGGGGTCCAGAAAAGGTTATGAAGATGAAGCTTCCCTGGGTGAGGCAGGAGAGCAATAGAGTACTTAACTTGACTAATGTTGAAGAGCAGAGAGTGGTAAAAGACGTGATGTATTCTCTGTTCTTAGGCCGAGTGAGACCACTGAGGAGATTACGGGGCCATTGAGGCAGGGGATGAGGGTGACTGTGACTGTAGACAGCTTTGGAAAGGTGATCAATGGTTATGGTCTATAAATGCACATGTATGTATACAAATACATGTATTTACTTACGTGAATAAACACAAACTAACATGTTTAATAACATGTTTAATAAGTAACAGAGAGAATAAGATTTCCTGATGTGGTAGACGTGTTTAGTAGAGTCATGAAGCGTGCTAAGGCTTTTTTTAAAAAAGTGACTTAGTGCAGTCTACAATATTTCTCATTCTTTTAACCTTATCACCTCTTTAAAAAAAAAACTTCACTTCTTTACTATTCTATTCCTTCAATGATAGAATGATGGGGATTGTTGATGAACAAAGAGTTGAAAGTCTGTGTTCATCTCAACACATTTGTCTAGAAGGCCATGTTGTTTTCTGATAAAACTCATTTCTAATTATAAAAATATAATTTTTATTTATAAAAAAATAAAATTTACATTCTTGAATAATTCAATTTACTTAATTTGAAGGCAAATGTCTTTAGAATGTCCTTGTTATACAATGCCTTATTCATACCAAATGATGGAAAATAAATGCCCACTTCAAGATACTGTGGCTCATAATCCATTTGCCACATGTGATTGAATTAGAATTTCCTTGTTGTATTTGGTTTCCATAGAGAGAGATTATTTGTTTTTAGATTTGTGCCACTGCCAACCTGATGTACATGAATTAACTTCTCTGTAATTAAACTAGTCCATTTTTGTATCTTGGCATGGCTGATGATAAGTGTTCAGGCATGTTTATGTGCCCAAAGAAAGATACTGCACACCCAGCACAATTCCACCAGGAATTGGGCAATATCTAATGAATTGCAGCAGATACTCAAGGCTTCTCATTTGGGAGGCATAAGAAGGATTGTTTGAAAGTACTAGCAAACTCTTAAGCTTGTAAACAACATTTTTTCTTTTTGGAGCATGATGTCACGATTTTGGTATAAGAATGTTACATGTGAACTATATTCATTTCTTTTGGGCATTCCTCATGTCTCCCCATATTAACATGGTCCCAAATAATCATTTAAGACATTATAAGAGAAATAAACATTTTAAAAACTGCATTCTGTGAAATGATACTTATTACAAGAACCTTGGGGATGTTCTGAGACATTACTTAAAGGTCAATAGCATCATGATAAGAAGCCATTTTATACCTTGAGCATAAAATTTAAAAACTGAATTCTGTAAATGGAAACTACAATTCCTTTCAGACTACTACTAATGCACATGAAGAATGCCAGAGAACCAGCGTTTATTCATCCTGCCCCTGGCTAACTTCACAAATTAGCTGTGTGACTATTTTAGGGACCAGAGCAATGGGCTTCTGCTCATGCCCTGGTTCTTGTCAAATTAGGGCAATCAGTGTCATTCTCAATCTCTGGGAACTGGCCATCTTGTTAGTGGTTGATCGAGCAGGCTGAGCACACAAAACTTTGTGATGCTTCTGTCTTGTTAAAATGTGTTGTTTCATTTATTTATTTTTAAAATGAGACTGTCTACAGTTTATGTTGGAAACTGAAGCATACACTAAAGAGACATGAGGATGTTATGGCACCTGTTTGGTACCATTGTATCTACCATTCAGGCATCATGATGTAAATGTTTAAAATGTTAATCCTGAAATTTGCAGAAGACTAGCTTCACAATTTTGAGCCAAATTAGAAGCAAGCTTTAGTTAAATACTGGCCAGGAATAAAAAGGGCTCTGGACATGCCCTCCCCTAGATTCTCAAGAAGGGGCTAAGGTTACATTTTGTAGAGGCTTAAGAGCACAAAATCCACAATTCATTTCATGTCCCATTAGGTCCAGTCATGGGCAAGCATGCATCCTGCCTATGCATCTCCCACCTACATGTGGTCAAGCACATTTGATGTAGTTGGTTCAAACTTGTTTAGGGGTGTGAAAACACATGGCTTATTACTTTCCCACAACTATAGCTCCCAGCATTCTAGGAAGTTACCATGTCCTTGGGCAAGTGGGGCTTACAGGTTAACTATAACTCTTACACTTCCTCTCAATATTACCAAGAAATGTTCTTGGGATTGCAAAAACATCTACATTGATGTTGTTCCCAGGATTAGGTGCTAATGATGTCATGATCTATGGCTCTTGCAAAAGTGTTAAAGTACTTTTCAACAGACTGTAGTGCACAAGGTAAAGAAGTAATTATCCTGTAAAGTTTCTCTTTTATCAGAACATGTCTAATTTTGTCTCAGGTCAAGTCAGGGGCTTTGTATGAAGTTTTTAATCCTACACGAAATAATTTTAACAGATAGGAACTTAGAACTTTCTAGGCATAAGAAGTTCTTCTAACTGTATTGTTTCCTTCAAGCATCACATTAAGAGGTACTACAGTACTTAAACAGGTAGTGATAAGGTTCCATCCTCAAGAGCCTGTTGTCTAAAAAAGGATGGACCAGAGTTTGAGTCCAACCAGTTCTTCTTCTACTTTCCAGCCATTTTATGCTGTTCATCATCCAGAAATAGTCTTGAACGAACAACTCTGCTTTGATAAAAAGTTAAATAAGATATTTACAACTATGAACAGTGAAGTTGACTTCTGTCGAGTGGCATGATTGACCTCACTTGGTAGCCTCTGTCTGTCCACAGTACACTGCTTACTAACTAGATCCTTTCCATGCACTTAGAGTTCTTCTTGTCTTGTACTCCTCTTCACAGCTCTTGGCTTCCACGTCCTTGACTCTGCTTTCTAACCTTGCCCTTTTCTGTAAACAGAGGATGATAGTCTGATTTACTATGATTGTTGTTGGTTCCCCTTTAAGTCAGTGAGAATGACTTTTAGTCTGACTCAGTTGTCTGAGCAACGTCTTCATCCAGACCTTCATTGTATCTCTAATGGAAGGATTCAAGCTCATTAAAATGTCATCATTTAGCAATTATGCTGTAACATAGAAGGAAAGTGGGAGGCCCTTGAAATAGCTCTATGTCTTCTTAAATTACTTCATCTTTATCCAATGAGTGGGGAGTGGGAGCAGGAGGAGGGAGAAAGAGAGAGAGGCCGAAAGAGACACATACACAAACACAGAGAGACAGACAGACAGACAGACAGACAGACACACACACACACACACACACA
>NW_021604616.1:388989-394787 GCF_004785775.1 Grammomys surdaster | reverse complement strand
GAGAGAGAGAGAGAGAGAGAGAGAGAGAGAGAGGAAACCAAGGCTCCCAGCAATCCATTAGTTGTTGCAGTAGATTTTTTTTCAGTTCTAGGAACTTCCGGAAAAAGCTTTTTTCTTCGTATTAGCATGTAGTTCTGAGTCTCTAACAGGTCAGACCACCTGTGCAGCCACACCCCATGAGATCTGGATAAACAAATCATGGGAATGCTTTTGTGAACACATGGCTCTTGTCATTTCCTAGAGTACTGATGCATCTTGACCTCTGATGAGAAGTTGCTGGAAACAAAACCACCATCATTATTAAGGGAGCTGGATTCACAATCTGTTTATACGTTTGCCTCCCACTGGACACAGAAAGTCATAGGGCACTTTGTCTCTCTTGGTGTCCTGAGTGATCAGTTGAGTATTTGGTATGCAGAGAATGCTTAGAGAACATGGGCAAAGGACAGAATCGCATTGTGTTGAGCCAATAGCTGCAACCTCTACTGAAACATTTGTAAAATAATCATCCAATAGGTTACATGAAACGCTAAGTAATATCATATTAATATAATATTAGCAGCATCATTTATGCTATTAATAGAGATTAGGCAAAATCTGTACCGTTTAACCAAAAAAAAAAAAATAGAATTAAGTCTTGAATTTCAGCACTATTTTTAAGAATCCCACAAAAATTTCAAATAGGCTTTTCTTATTCATGCTTTAATTAGATAGAAGAAAGCATGTGGCCTTCATTATGTAGACTGAACTTGTCATCATTAGACTATTTGGACTGTGTATAACTCCACCCTAGCCTATCTATGCTTACCCTTCGTAACACGCAGCCTTTCTGCAGACGTACAGCATCTGTCATTTTCTCACACTGGACTTTTCTCATTACAGTCCTCTTCATCAGATTCCTCTCCATCCTTTTCAGTGCTAAACAGCTAGCATCCGACCCCGCCCCCCAATCTCCACAGTCTTCAGGCATCCATCACCTTCCCTTCATCACAGACTGTTCCCTGACAACCCCCAACTGCTGTCTTATTCTTTATCTCAGGTTTTCCTGTAGTGGTAGCAGGGATGCCAATACAACTGTAGTTCATTTATTTCTCTGTCTCCATGAATTTCTCCCTAAATATAAACTCTCCCAGGAAAATTATCTTGTCAACAATGCTTTGGAATCATCTGAAACACCAAAACCAAGGATGCGAGCAGTATGACTCGAGTGCTAGCTGAGCGGAGGTACATGCTTCATGTTTATAGACTCCTTTCTTGCTAATTTACATATTGTTTCCTCTTACTTCATGCTCTCAAAACTTAAATTCTTATGCTGCGATTCCCTTTATGACCCATCATAATCTTAGAACTGTCTTTATCACAGGACATCCAGACTTGTCCAGACTCTACCTTCCTCTCCCAGTGGAGACCTTACCTTCCATTCTGCCCAGGACGTGGGTGTTTCTTTTGAAACCATCCATTGTAGCTTGCCCCTCTCAGCATGTGAAGGTCAGTCTTTAAGTCTGTGACCTTCAAAATTCTAACAGCTTGGGACAACTTAATGCACGTGAAATATACAAACAATGGGTGCTCTGGAGACAATCTTCATCACAGAGACAGATGCCTGTAAAGCTCACAGAGAACTGAGAGCTGAGGTGGGCCAAGAGCTTGGGGTGACTTGTGAGTCTGAAGCAGCAATTTGCCAGGTGCAAAGAGAGGATGTAAAATTGCTGACATGGAGTTTTTTTTTTTTTTTTAAAGGCTTAAATTATAAAAGAAAAGGAAACACTACCCGGGAGGGTGGTTTTTAACTGAAGCTAAGATCAAAGCTCATTATTTTCAACTATGAAGTAAGTTGAGCTGCCGGAATTACTCTAATTATAAGACAATTTTCTCATTTTTGACCACTTTTTATTGGCGCATGCCCTTGTATGTGGTTAGGTGATTTGAAAAGTCTGTACCTTTGGACAAGAGCATAATTTCACAACTTCTTCTTAACTTGGTGACATGGATATTGCAGTGAGACCAATCTGCTTAGCTGTAATACTGTTCAGTACTGACTGGAAATGTCAGTGTAGTCTTGAGTCGCCATGCATTCTCATGCTGCACTTTCTGATGAGACACATCATACCAGTCATCTGCCAGGAAAGTACTATCTAGAGGATATTTAGTTCTCTGATTTAGAATTTTAGAAGAGTCATTATTTAGGTTTTAAATGATCCCTGCCTACCTATGACAAGAACACCTATGTTAAAAATATTTCTATATATTTTTTGTAAAGTGTGGCAAAAGATAAATTAAATCTCAAGAGTGTTTCTGGGCCACATCAAACTTCGGTGTCAGGATTCTCTTTTCAACACTTCACAATTTGAGCTGTCTTGTTCTTTTTCAAAGGTAAATGGTCAAGAACATTTAATTTTGAAGTTCTCTTGCATTTAGACTTGATAGAAAGATGGGTTAGCACCATGGACGCCATGATACATAATTATCAGAATCTGCCTACAAAAGAGATGTAGGGCAGTGGACCAGCATTTGCCCAGTGTATACAAGCCCCTCTGGCATCACAAAACATATTTCTATTTTATCTACATTTTTGGTAGTAGATGACATATCCTAGATGAGTGATTGACTTATCAGGATCAATAAGCATCAGGAAAAATGCTAAGGGGTTGAAATAAATCAGCCTTGATTTCTTTGAAGAATACATTGAGATTAAAGATGTTTAACTAGTCACACACATATTCTTCTTACAGGAGCAAGATCTACTAAAAAGGCATTTAACTGCTGCTTTGGACAGCTACTGAACTCCAGTAGAGTTAACCATAAATATAGATATTCTCATGAAAAAGAAAAAGTTGCTTAGAAGATTCAGTTTGTAATAAACATATTTAGACACTCTATGAGCCTTAAATAAATCTATGCCAGTAGCTATGGTTTGATTGACATAGTCAAGGAATAAGTTGGTGAGGACACTTGGAATGTCTTATGACTCCAGAGCTATACACTGTTCCAATCACTTCTTGTCTATGAGTTTAGACAAACATCATTAGGCTATTGTTAGAACTCTTGTTCTAATTACAGATATGGGCCAGACTACAATTCAACGCTCCCCACTGAATTCTTCAAAATCAGACAACACCTAACAACATTATTGTATGTCTAGACATTTCTTGTAGATTGCTCGCTCCCCCCGTCCCCGTGTGTGTGTGTGTGTGTGTGTGTGTGTATGTGTATGTGTGTGTATGTATACACTTGCCTATGCATCTGGGTATGGATGACAGAAATCAACATCAGATGTCTTCCTGAACCAATCACTCCACTTCATTTTTTTGAGATAGGGCCTCTCTCTGAAAGTGGAGCTTGCTGTTTTGGCTACACTGGCTGCTCAGTGAACACCACATCTGCTCTTCTCCACCCCTACCCCAGCAGCCAGTTCTATCACACCTGGATTTTTAGATGAATGATGGGGATCTGAACTCGTGTCCTCATACTTGCATCACACACATTTTATCTATTAAGACACTCTCCTTGCCTGTAGATTGTCATCTTTGAACATAGTACTTTATCATTCAAAGGCGTTTCCTCAGGAAACTGGACATAGCATTACCTGAGGACCCAGCTATATCACTCCTGGGCATATACCCAAAAGATGCTTGAACATATAACAAGGACATATGCTCCACTATGTTCATAGCAGCCTTATTTATAATAGCCAGAAGCTGGAAGCAACCTGAATGTCCTTCAACAGAGGAATGGATACAGATAATGTGGTACATTTACACAATGGAGTATTACTCAGCTATTAAAAACAATTAATTTGTGAAATTCTTAGGCAAATGGACGGAACTAGAAAATATCATCCTGAGTGAGGTAACCCAATCACAAAAGAACACACATGCACTCACTGATAATTGGATATTAGCCCAAAAGGTCGCAATACACAAGATATAACTCACAGACCACATGAATCTCATGAAGAAACAAGACCAAATTGGGGGCACTTCGGTCCTTCTTAGAGGGAGTAACAAAATACTCATGGGAGCAAGTATGTTCAGCACATTTTTTACTCTTCTTTTTCTGCCCCCCTCCCCCCACACGTGGAATGTCATTACTAAGGATGAGAAACTCACAGACTAAATATGTAAGGTCTTCGCTGTATCTAGAAGATGATGCTGTCATGTAAAGTAAAATAGCTCTTTACCAGGCAGAGCAGCCATCCTGAGAATTCATTCCTGGAACTGTTTGCATTCTTTCCCAGTGAGCTGCTGGGGCAGACATCAGAACCTATTTATAACAGTAAGAGGAGAGTCTCAGAGCTGTATTCAGAATTGAAGAGGCTAGAGAATGATTGAGTAGAATTTCTATGTGCCTCTTCCCAACAAATATGCATTTCCTTTTGGGTCAGAGGTGACCCCATGATCTGGGAGAATTTATCTCAGAAATAGCATATAGCATAGAGATAGAAGGAGCAGGATGGAAACTATACATGGTGAAGTGAAAAAGATGGTCTTCCTTGTGCTGCTGCTTAACTCTGTAGGGTTATTTTTCCCCCAAGAGTAAAAGAGCTGGAAACAAAGTGCCTGAGGGGCTCTGAATGCTCTTGTGTTCTATCTCTCAGCCCATGACCACTCTGACATCAGAAACGTCACTGGGGCATAATCGAGCCTGAGCCTTTGTGTGAGTGTAGATAATCTGCCCTACTTGTTCAAAGATAGAAGACAGTTCACACAAACTTGGAGCTTCTTTAGATGGCTGGTATCAGAAAAGAGAGGCAGTAATTGCAGAATTTGGAAGGCTAAAGATTGGGAATGGCTTGTGTTAGAAGCCAGCCTTGGCCTCAGAACAATACTCAGCCTCAAGAAAACAACCACAGGAGAGCGAAGTCCGTAACTTAAACTCTTCTTTAGGAGAAGAGTGAAGGACAGAATCAAATTAACTTGTTTAATATCATAGACAGAACATAATTACCTTGTTTAATACCATAGACACTTAATACTAGCACCAGAATAGTTTCTTCTGGCTTCCTGTCTCCTGGTCCAGGAGTAACTTTCATTGAGAAATGTCAATTAAAAGCAAAGATGACAAGAGAAATGTTGGCATAGTGTTGGTGCAGTGGTACCAATACCCTGGTTCTTTTATCTGCTGGACTTTGGTTCCCTGAAGCAGCAAGAGAGAGCTAGGTGGTTTAGTGGTCCCTTGGTAGAATGAAGGAAATGTTCACTCAGTTTAAAAGGAAGACAGTGCTGCTGTGTAAGATAGGCAAAAATACTGGCTTAGGCACGATGGTAGATTATAGGAATCTTTCCTTCACAAAGTTGAATCTGATTGGTTTTACTAGTATTGAAAGGTTTTCCTTGAATTTTATAAACATTTGATACTATGAGACCTGGCCTGATTAGAGTAGCCTGTCCTTACAAACCTGGAACTTGGCTTATTAGCTGAAATTAAACATATGGAATATACTTTTTTCTTTCTATAAAAGTCTCTATTTCCATTGGCATGTTGAACTCTCATTTAGAAGAAACCATGTCCCAGGAGCTCTCGTTGTGACTGCACACTGCTGTACAGACTGCTCATCACTGGCTCTGTCTACACCAGGCATAAAAGAAAGGGACATATTTTTTTTTTCATTTAACTCCACAAAGGCATCAGATCTACATTAGAAAGTGGTTAGTCCCTGGATTCATTTCAGCTTATTATAAAATTGAGGCCTCAGATTCTTCTCTTTATTCTCATTTGTCAGGTCTTTGGCATAGCAAGGGAAGGAAAGACAGGGAAGGGAAGGGAAGGGAAGGGAAGGGAAGGGAAGGGAAGGGAAG
>NW_021604616.1:338361-388979 GCF_004785775.1 Grammomys surdaster | reverse complement strand
AGGGAAGGGAAGGGAAGGGAAGGGAAGGGAAGGGAAGGGAAGGGAAGGGAAGGGAAGGGAAAGGAAGGGGAGGGGAAATTTCCATCAAACTTGGGGTTCTTCTACATGCTAGAATAGAGCAAACAAAGTAATTTACATGGATGTGTTTTGATGTACTTCCAAATGTCATAGAATTAAATACTACTTTAGAAACTTACATATGAGCTTGAGCCAGGCTATGATGATAAACACCTGTAATTCCTGCAAAAGAGGGGTAAGGCATTGAGTTAAAATCTAGACTATAAGGAATGCCAAACTGGCTGGGGCTATGTAGAAAGACCTTGTCAGAAGCAAGCAAGAAAGTCGATCACTAAGTTGAGGATGCTCAATAGGGTTAAAAGTGAGAATGTGCAGATGTGTAAAGGGATAAATGAACTCTTCTAATGATGCTTCACATTATGAATTGCATAATTATTACATTAGCTGGAAACTGACTCCACAATAGGCATAGATTAGCTTAAGGATCCTCCTTACCGAATAAGAGGTGTAAATACTATCAGTTCCATTTTAAAAGTGGAAAGTAAGTCTTTTCAAAGACCTATACAAATCTAAAATACACATTTTTTTACCATTGGCTTCCATTACATGAGATAACACTGACTTTTGCCATTGTGCCAACAAAACACTTTAACACATTACTTTATAACTCCACTAGTCACATGCTAACCTTAGTAGGTCTTGTGTAAGTCTCTCTGTGTGTTTCCCTCTCTCTCTTTCTGTGTGTGTGTGTGTGTGTGTGTGTGTGTGTGTGTATGTGTGTGTTGTACTTGCAGGTGCAGCTGTGTGAATGTGAAAGAACCAAAGATCAACTTCACATGCCATTCATAGGGTACCTTCTGCCCTTAGTTTGAAGAAGTGGTTCTCATTGGTATGAACTGCCAAATGTGCTAGTCTGGCTGGGTAGTGAACTCCAAGACTTGCCTATCTCTGCCTCCCTTTTCAGCACCATGCCTGGATTTATAAGCTCTGCATCATGTCTACCTTTTTACATAGGTCCTGAGAGTCTGAAACTCGGGTCTTCATTCTTGTGAGTTAAGTACTATACTGACTGAGACACTGCCCCAGCACCTGGTTTTCCTGACGAAGTCTTGGAAGATTTAGATGGTTTTATGTTCCTTATGAAGGCAGCTAGTACAAATAGTCTTCCAGCAAGTAATGTCTTTGGTATTGGTCTCAAGGCCTAGAATTATGAATCTGTTATACCCAGGCTACAGGATTTACATAAATTGTATTTCTAGACTATATAGGTGACAGTTTGCTTCTGGCCCAGAAATTTTGTTATTCTCTTAAAGAGGCTTTTTAAAAGATTTAGCAATGTTTGTTTAATAGATAAATCTAGATAAAATCGCAGGGAAATTATACTATGCTTGATAATTGCACAACTCTGATAATATGGAAAGGAATTCAGTAGAATTCTTTAAATAGGTAGGTGAGTCCTAAAGTGTATGAATCAAATTAAAACCAAATTAAGCGTACATATATTTAAAAACTCTAAAATATGGAAAAATGTGCATTAGTTACTTTTGTGACTCTATGACTATAATGCCTGACAATTTAACTGGGGACAGTTTCACTCTGGGTCATGGCTGATGCAGACTTCAGTCCATGGTGGCAGGAAACACAGCAGAACAGCTCATTCTGAGACAGAAGTCTATTGAAGCAACTATTCACAACAGGAAGACCAGGATGCATGGAGCTACATAAACATTGGAGGCTGGCATGAGCCTTTAGTGACCTATCTCTCAAGGTTCCAAGTGTGACGGTTTGAATAAGATGCTCCCCATAGTCTCAGCATTTGGATGCTTAGCTCCTGGTTGGTGGTACTATTTGGGAAGGCTTCTGTGGTATGGCCTTGTTGGAGAAACTGTCACTGGAAGTGGGCTTTCAGCATTCTGCTTGAGGTTTGAGACATGAACTCTCAGCTTGCGGCTCCAGTCCCTTTTGTTTCCTGCACTACCCATTCCCCCTCCAGTGGCAATGGATTCATCTCTCTAGAACCACAGCCCAAATAAATCCATCCTCCTTTAAGTTGCCTCAGTTATGGTTTTACCACAGCATAAAAAAATGACTAAAACCAAGACTTCTAAAGTATTCTCACATAATGAGGAACAAATGTTCAAAACATAAGCCTGTAGGGACATTCCAGATTCAACCCTTAACAATTCATATAAACATAGTTATGCATATACAACTGAAAGTTCCCTTTGAAGAGAACCATATTTCATTATAACATTTTGCAGAGAAACAGAAGAGACAAATGCACAGCAATATGACTAAATGAAAATATTAGGATACTGGTTCTATTCAATATGAAGTACTCCAGCTGCTGTAAGGACAATGTACAAAGGTATATATATATATATACCAGCCAGTCAAGGTCACACATACTTGAAGCCAGAAGTCAGGCACAGGCAGCAAGGACATCAAGGCTATCTCTGGTTACCTGACTAGATCCCATCTCCAAACCAAACCCAGAAAATGAAACAAAAAATTCTGGATTTATCAGGGGAGGAAGCTCCTGTGGTGTGAGTTTGCAGTAGAACATCTTCCTACCATGTTTGTTCCTTCAAGGCACCTGTAGCTTGGAGCATGGCTAAGGGGCTGAGGGCATGGGATGTGTTCAGAGCATACAACAGGATTCCCATTGATGAAACTCTGGCTGTTCTTACTCTACTTTCTTCACCTTTTCTTCTTGTTATCTTTCTCCCATTTTACTTACACAGGCACCATGTCTACAGGGATAAATCACCTCTCTCTGGTCCCTTAGACTCAGAACTGATAGTGGGCTCTAGGTTAATACATAGCAACTAAATACTGCCATGATTAAAACATATACTTTATCACCTAAAACAGTATAATAAATCTGAATAATGAAAAATATTTCTTAGAGATAACCCTCTGATTTTCTCTGTCTTACTTTAATACAATAGTGACTTATGTTTTTAGACTGCAGTTTGCTAGAGTAAAAGCCAAATGAATTAAGGAAGCCTAGCTACTTTTGCAAAATAGATATTCATTTCTGAAGTAGGATACTGTTTGCCTAGGACTAATGCCATGTGCAGTTTTGCTGTCAGGGTCATATTCCCTTTCAGAGAGGCCTTCCTATTCACCCAGAAGCAGAAGCCCTACTTTGATGAGACAACAGCATTTCTACAAGGAAAACAGCCTAAGTTTTCAAGTCATGACAATATTATATAAATGTCAAATGAATATCGCTCACTGAGAATTCTGCATACATTTCTCTTTTAGTACAGGAAATTTCTATTTAGTCTATGGCTTAGTGTCTAAATGTGATCCAATTTCTTATTTAGAAACTGTTTTTTTTCTACACTGATTGTTTTCTTGGAACATCTGACCAGCCTCTGTAGCCTCCTGTTGCCAGTAGGTGGGTCTTATCAGAGCTCAAATAAAGCAGAGACAGACATTCTGTAAATGCCCTGGAGCTTGAAATAATTCCCTCCTTTATAAGTACTTGCAAGCTACAAGGCTATTAAAGTTTTTGCACCAGATCTATAGACTTCTCTGTGGGGTATGTTCTTCCTATGACTTTGCTGCTCTATTCTCTCAAAAGTCTTTTAAAATACGTATCTCATTTCAAATTTAAGGCTAGTTTTGCCTCTTGCTAGATAGGTGAAATTAGTAGGTCTGACTCACAAAGTTAGCACATGAGTGTTATCTGATGAGTCGTTGGCTTCGAGGGTGAACTGAGATTAGCTAAGAAAAGCAGGAGTGCACCTTACTCTCAGGGAGAATGCCAGATGTACACTGTCAAGTTCACCGAATGTATCATGAAACAAAACTTTAATTATATGGAAGCATGAAGATGTGATGCTATGGACAGGCTCACACCCCCTACCCCCAAATCCTACATGTTATGAATGGATCATTGAATGTGGTGGCTTGTAGAAAACAGACTCTACGAACCAGTGGAACTTGTTTGGCCTCACCTACTCAGTCTGGATCTTAAGACACAGCCTCCAGGCCTCTACCCTCATTCTGGTGTTCCTGACTATATATATATATATATATATATATCAGTGGGAAACTGTAGCCTGAAGGCATGAACACATCCCCAGACTCTGATGGAAAGAATATTCTTTGTTTTGAGACCAGCCTCAATCTCTGCCCTAATATTTTCAAAGTCTTTGTTGGTCACTTTATATCTCATCTGTTCTGCTTAAGACAGTTGTTGTACATAGTAACCATCATAGTGATCCCAAAACACAAACATAACAATGATGCTGGAGTGAGACTTCGTCCTTTCTCTGCTTTATCTTTGATAATTTTCCCACAAAACATAAGGCAGTCACCTTCCTTGGTAAGAGGAGATTCTTTACAATTATTTTGAGCCAGCCTTCCACCTTTGTTTTTATAGACCTTTATCTTAGACTTACACATCTCAAACAGAATGGCCAAAATAATTTTCCCAACTGACTTTGTATGAGTCTGTGGATCTAGCTGCTTCATTTTCCTGAAATGCTTTCCTATATTTTTCATGGTGAATGCTGGTCATATTCTAGACCCACTAAAACACCTCCAACTCCGAACCACCTTCCACAATCCACTCACAGAATAAAATCTGTTGATATCTTTCGCCACTATGCATCCATAGATATGCCTCATGATTTCTCAAAGCACTGTTACTTGAGAGAAAATTAACAACCCCAAGAGGCAGACTGAGTAGGTGAGGCCAAACAGAAGCTGCATGGGATTCTAAATTCAGTTCCCAGAAGGTCAGTGTCTCTAGCACTCGTCCAGGCTGCCTTTTCTCATCAGGGCACGTATGGAAAGCTGTTCTGAGAAGACAACACACTGAAAGAGTGTTCTCACTCAAGGGGAGTTATTTTGGGATCCTTGGTACTACACCTTGGGGAAAGACATCAGTCACATTTACTGAGGAGTTTGGGGTGACTGGAAGGAGGAGACTGAAGTGAAGAACCACAGGAGACATGGATCCAGGTGACCAGCAGCTAGGCTTGCTGCATTGTGAGACTTGCGAAGATGACCCTGTGAGGACTGAAAAAGCAAGATGCTTATTTAGGCAGAAAGACTCTTGGCAAGGAGACAATCTAGTCTCTTGGAAGTTAGAATCATGATAAAGTAAGGTGTACAACATTGGAGAATACAAAGTAAGAGTCATTTTCCTACTATTAAGGATTAACTCTTAAAAACCAATGTAAACATTCCATACATACATTTAATGCACCAGGGCCATTACAAGGCGAAACAAAAACCTGTTAGCTTGAAGCTGGAGAGGTGGCTTTAGTGAGTATGAATTCTGGCTGTATCAACATGAACATATTGCTTCAAACCCTCAGTGTTCCTGTAAGAAAAGAAGGCTGGGTATGCCTCATGCATACATGGAGCTAGCCCCTGTCCTATATGGGGTAGAAACAGAAGGATGCTGCCTCTGGCTACCTGTGGCCTTTGCTCCATTCTTGGTGAGACCAAGTTTTAAAGCATTAAGATGGAGAGAGATAGGGCAGAATATCAAATGCTCTTCTCTGGCTTCTGTGTACACACACTCATGCATACAGTACATGTATCACACAGGTACACACACACAGAGAAAGAGAGAGAGAGAGAGAGAGAGAGAGAGAGAGAGAGGGAGGGAGGGAGGGAGGGAGGGAGGGAGGGAGGGAGGGAGAGGAGAGAGAGAGAGAGAGAGAGAGAGAGAGAGAGAGAGAGAGAGAGAGAACATTTAGATTTTAGTATTTTCATAGCAATGTCAACTGTTTACTAAATGCTGTTTAAAAGAAAAAGTTGTTTTCCAACGTACCATATCAGAGCTATGATAATGACCAAAATGTAAAGACAAATAAACAATAAAAGTCAGCATGCTTATTTCATTTTTTCCTAAAGTGCAGAACTGACTTAGGGGGTACTCTAATTTAGTTACCCACCCCCTTTTAAAGTACTTGCCTACAATCTAAAGTGTGTTTGACAGTTAACATCCAGTGTAAAACACTTGAGCTAGAAAGGGACTATAAATAAGATCCTGGGGAAGTCAAGGCATTTTAAAGGTACCATGTTAGTGAGATCATATAATGATAAAAAAGAAATAAACTCAGAAAACTCAATAGAATGACTAAAAGATTTTTGGCTTTTGTTTGTTTTATGAAAACTTTCCAATGTTTATCAAGGTATTGATCAGATATTAGTTGTTAAGTTGAGAGCTTGCTCACCGAATCATTTTTGTTGCACTGGAATTTTACTACTTCTGTTCAAACAGCTTGGCATAGGTCATCATCGGTTTGTGAAAATGTCTCAGTCATAGCCAGGGGAATTAATAGGAGTCAGAGACAGAGAGGTGTGTTCATATAGGTCTGCTCCCTCTTCTTGCAAATCTTCAATCTCAAAGAGTTCTTTTGAACTTTTACCATCCCACACCCAGAACCCATTATAATCCAAATCGCTGTGTATTTTTCAATGCTGTGATGTAAGCTTGGTGCCAGTGTCTTTTCAACGAGTGCATACCTTAATTTTGGTGTCTAAGACTGTGGGATAGGGTGAAGTATAAGAAAATAAAGAGAAAGTTCAGACAAGGGTAGATAGACCTCCCTAGAGATGTATAACTAATTTTCTATCCTGGATACATTTGGAATGGTTTTCCACTCAGAATTATGGCAAGATATCAAGAATTAGCAGTAAGTATCTCAGCTTAAACTGAGGATAAGACTTCCAAATGTAATACAGTGTAGTTCTTTAGTTTCTACATATGGTCTGTAGCTACATATAACAAAAGTATAGCTAGAGTCCACAGAACATACACTCTCTGGCATTGTGTGCTTGTGCAAATATTGATGGTCCATAGACCTGATACCCGACATCTCATCAGAAACAAAAATTCATGATTTCAGAGAACTGAATCACACTATGTAACTGTGAAATAAATGACTAAAACAAGTCCCAGGATCACACACAGAGAGATTTCTACTCTTCAAGGTGGGGTTAGTCACAGGGGACAGTGACTTCTAAGAAAGCCAGTACCTCATGCACCATAACATTCTTACTGTTTATAAATAACCATTTAAGCCATAGGCCACTAAACATGAAGGGATGAAGAAATAATTTATGGTGAACCTAATTCATATCTACTTTGTCCCTTTCTCTATTTGTTTGGTTTAAGTTGATTTAAGCTTTGAGCGATTCGGTTGTTCAAGAGCAGGTACTTTGCACAGGAACTGAGGAGATGCGTCCAGCATCAATGCTGGACTTGTAAGGGGCTTGTGTGTGTGTTCAGTTTGGGATGCTGGTGATGAGCCCAGGGTCTCCTATCTGTTCTGCTATTAAACTCAACTCTGAGCCCTAAAGGGTCTGCTTCTCTGGGGCTACTTTTTGGTGTTGCCAATCTTGACAACATACTTCCATCTCAGAGATGGCTTTCTAAATATAGTCGTTGAAGGGCAGAGACAGACAGATACTGGAGCCTTCATGGCCAGACAGCTTGGCCACCTGCCCACATATACACACATGTGCATGCAACATAAATAAGTGAGCAAATAATTTTTAAAAATTAAATGAATCCTAGAAGATAAAAGTCATCTTTGGGTTCATCCGAAGTGGAATCTATATCTATGTGCCCATTGAGGTTTCTGTGCTAATGTCAAGCATATTTAAGTCATTCTCTGGAATTCATTTTATAGCATATTTGTACTTATATTGCATATGTGTGCAAATGCATACAGAGTTTGAAAGTAACAATAATTAAATAAACCCACTTGTGTATACATATGCTGTATGTATTAAGTAATGATATATATATATACATATATCATAATGATATTTATATATCATACATATGATATATAAAAGGCATTTATGAGATCATATTTTACTTGTTTCTGTCATTACACACAATATATTTCCATGTCTACATATGTAAATTAGGTGCATTCTTTCATTGATTCCTTAGTGTAGCTACACCTTGTCCCTGTCTGTGCACAGGACGTTCAAGGTTGCATGTCAAATCAGGGTTTCAGACAAGGATTCTTCATCTCACACAAGTCTTTCACAGATGAAGAATCCTTCTGGGAAAGATTCCCGGTTGTGAAGTCAACAAGAGAGTTACATTACCTAGAGACAAACATTGCTTATTGTAGGATGTGCTTCAGCATCCTGAGAAAAAGATTCTGTTCTTCAGCTTGGAGGAAAAGAACCAAGTCATGAGAAAACACTCCTCTGTGCTCAGGTTGGGACTCTGTTGCCCTTTTTTTGCAGTGGAAGTTGCTGTTATTACCATAACAACAGAAAACAAGTTTCAGAACAATGAAACAACTATGTTCACCTAGGCAGTGGCTCTTACCTTCCTGAAGCTGCAACCTTTTAACACAGTTCCTCATGTGGTCACCCACAACCATCAGGTTATATTGTTGCTACTTCATAACTGTAATTTTGCTACTGTAATGAATCATAATGTAAATATCTGATATGCAGGCTATTTGATATGTGACTCCTGTGGGGGTCGTGACCCACATGTTGAGAACCATTGCTCTAGAAGGTAAGATTGACAAAGGATGAGAAAGTTCAACAGGATAACTTCTCCTAGGTGCCATTTAAACATCTGCAGTAGATAGATGCACATTTATTTTAATTTAGATTAAAAAATTAATACACAAGGTAAGTAATGTTTCTAGTATTTTCTTAGTAAAAAGTGTAAGGCTTTATTCATTCAGAAAGAATGCTGGTGCTTTTAAACTATAGTTCTAGCTGGGTGAGGTGGCTCACACCTGTAGATCCTGGATTCTGGTAGCTGAGGTGAGAAGATTGTTGTAAAGCTCAAAGCTACCCTGGGCTATAGAGTGCAAACAAATCTATCTCTGAAAGGTGTCTAACCTGAGCTACAGAGTGAAAGCCTATCTCAGAGAACTGTCTAGCCTGTGCTACAGAGGGCAAACCTACCTCAGAAAGCTGAAGGCAGGAATGAAAATGGCAGTCAACAAAGCTGCTGATTCTGAAACTATAGGGCATAGGAAAGACCCAACCAAGAAACCAAACAAGCAAAAATGAAAAAGAAATTGCCTCTCAACTTCAGTCTTGACTCTGCTCCAAATCAACAGTTATTACAAGTGAGGGTAGTTACATAAAAAGCTAAACAAGAAGTTATTGAGAGTCAATCTTAGTGTTGTTACATTAATTTAGTAACTTCCTTCTCTGTTTTCCCTTACCTCTGCTTTGTATGCTCCCTTCCCTCCTAATTTACCTCCTGGCCTGATATTATTTTTACCTTTCTGGGTAAGAGATTCAGAAGCAGTTTCATGAATAATGAATGAAATCCTAAAATTGATCTGTCCCATGACAATTTGTATAGTGTAACATGCCGCCAATTACACAGGTCTTGGTTATGAGCTGGAATGATGCTTGTTCAGCTCCTTATCACAAATTAAAATAATTAATTAACATAATAATTAGGGAATATTAAGGTTTTGTGTGAGACAGAGGGGGAGGGAGAGGAAGAGACAGAAGAGACAGGGAGAGAGAGAAAGAGAGAGAGAGAGAGGCAAACACAGAAAATAGTCTTCAGAAAACCATTTGAGGCTTCTGCATCCATCATACCGATAGAATGGAGTTTATGCTGTGATCATGGCACCATCTTCTCTATTGCTTTATTTGTTGACTGAGAATGGCTATTTCCCTTTAATAGGGTAGATTAGGCAACCTTATCTAAATCCAAGCCTGGTTCTCAACTAAACTTCTCCTCCTAATTCATGCAAATACTAGACCTACCCAATACAAGGCTTGCTCTGAACCAGGTCTTCCTTTACCTTTAAAATTCACCCCATTGCCTCAACACTCAATACTCTGATCAATGCTGTCAATCCTCAAGGGAGCACAGGGGGCATAACCAGATTCAGAATATCTTATTAGTTTATTTACTTATTCTTAAATAAACTTGCACGTTAACAAAAATTGTTATAAAAAAATACAAAAGACATTATTATATATAGCAGATCCTAATCCAGAAGAATGGATTAGTTTCAGCCATATTGCTTGGTCCTGGGAGATGCAGTAACTATTTTCCCCAAGGCCACTGCTTTGCTGTTTATTACTGCCCTACCTGAATTTTTCCTTTCCATTGTCTAATTTCCAATGACTCTAGGAAAGCACAGATTTCTGTATTGATTCTATTGATCTTATTAAGGGCAGTTTTCAGGACCCTCTACTCTTAAATTTTGGCCACACAACATGCATAATCTATAAATTAAAATCCACCTTTAACCCACATCAAATACAATATATGTCAAAATTGTGAGACTGGAGTTGCCATTGATTAGTTGATCTAATGTTATTTTCCTAACATCTTCAATTAAGCATGTACTGATTTCCATTTTGAACCTTTATTCTGTAGTCTGGAGTCACTACCCCCCCACACACATATTCCAATACTTTTTAGAGAACTTAAATAATCTCAGAGCTCATAGGCACTGTCTCTTCATAGATGACTCCTTTACTTTCACATTTGCTATTTCAAGGTAAAAGCGAAAACTTTCATTTTCAGAGGTGATTTCTATAGTTTATTGTTCATTGGTCACTTTCCCTGAGATCACTCTTGTCAAATTCCAAGGCCCACTGTTTAGTTTCCAAAGCATTTTGTGGCACAATGATGCTCCAACCCATGCAGTACAGTAAATCACATGTTCCATGATGGTGCACTCTGGGAAATGACACATCAAGTAATTGCAGTCTACTTTGAAAAGAAATAATACTACAAATAAAAAGAAACCCAAACAAATCTGTCCTAAAACAGGGCACCATCAGTTCACGGAGTTGGGAATTGGTCACATCCTTCATGGTTGGCAAGCATTTTGGTGAAGTCTAAAACTGTTCTCTCTGGTTAGGTGGAAAATGTCTTCCGTGTGCATTCTTGGTAAGCCTCCATTTCTAAGCTAAAAGAGACAAAAATAATGGTTTTCCTTCACAAGCCTGTCCCACGAGTTTACTTCTCAACTGGATGCAAATCCCCGAGTTTTCCCAGGCATAACAAAGAATGGCAGCCAGTAGGCAGTCTGAAAGCAGAGGCAGGTTCTGTGGACACTGGCCCACAGTGGTAAGTTAGAAAGAGTCCTATGTCCAGACATGGGAAACAGATGTTTACATCAATTAGCCAAGACGCGATGCAGATGTGGCTGTCTCATACAGTGCTTTTGGTCAGAGCCATTATGATAATTACTTCCAGAAAGGATCAAAAAGGTGTGAAAAAGATATTTAAGAAATATTTATTTACCATTTTTTTTGTCTCATACTGGAGGCAAACAGTAATGGTGGTCCTTTCCATTTACATTGGGAAAAGATTTCTGCTTTATACCTTGATGATCCTTTATCTGGAATTGCCTGTGAAGTCAGGTCTCTCTTATTTTGAAAATGTGAATATATTATTACAGTACAAAGCTCTGGTCACAGTGTCTACTTTCAAAGAATGCCACTGAATTCCCAGTGGTAGGAATGTTCTGGAATGCTGGCAAAAAAGCAAAAAACAGTGTCCTCCCCACACATTTAGAAAAATAAAGGTTCGGAGAACATGGCGTACTACTTATTAAAGGTTTTGCAAAACACCACACCTCAGTAAACATTCCTGAGAAGCTAAGGAAACACTGGCTCATGCTGTACCACAGTGTCTCGAGTTCTGGTTTTAGTGAAAGGGACAATAGCTTGCAATCAATGCCAGCACAGAAGGAGAGAGCCCAGGCCACACTGGTGACTCTAAATAAGCCCAGAGTCTTGTTTCAAGCCCTTGGTGTGGGTCTGTCATCCTAAGTGATGCTTGGAGCTTGGTGGTGACTCTGGTGGGTAAGCAAGTCTTTTCCTGAAGTTAAAACTTAGCAACTTCCTTTTCCTTCACCCCCACTGCTTCTGATAGGGCTTTTTTGATTCACTCTGCATGAGCCAATCATAAGTCCAGCTGCCCCTTAGGCCAGTTCACCTCCTGTCCCACTTGGAAGGTTTGACAGGGACCAAGGAAAATCCAGTATTCACTGATTATTGACATAGATTATATGATAAACATCCCTGGCCTTTTAAAGACCTGCAGAAGTCCAGGTGGAATCATCTCTTTTGGAAGCAATTTCCTCTATTTTAGTCTTCTCACAGGATTTTGGCTGTAGTTCCACAAAACCCAGTCTAAGACAAGTTCCTTTCCAAGGCAGCATAGGGCATTGGAACAAGCAGAAACTTTCCTTAGAAGAGCATTGGTGCTTTGCTGCTTTGAATACTTATGTATGTAGGGGAAATTCTTTAAATAGTTCTCTAAGTTTTAATATTTATGCATGTGTCTCTGTGTGAGTGTATGGACAGGAAGGAGTACAGGTACCTGTGAAGGTCAGAACAGAGATTCCCTGGAGCTGGAGTTACAGGGGATTGTGAGCTGCCCAGTATGGGTGCTGAGGATTGAGTTGGGTCCTCTTTTGTTTGTTTGTTTGTTTGTTTGTTTGTTTCGAGACAGAGTTTCTTTGTATAGCCCTTGCTGTCCTGGAACTCACTCTGTAGACCAGGCTGGCCTTGAACTCAGAAATCCAACTGCTTCTGCTTCCCAAATGCTGGAATTAAAGGCATGTGCCACCACTGCCCGGCTGAATTGAGTCCTCTTAATCATGGAGTCAATCTCTCTGACTCCAGTTCTCTCATATCATCAGATAAGGTGTCTGCCTGTCTGTCTGTCTGTCTGTTTAGAGTCTTGCTATAGAGTCCAGGCTGGCACTCACCGACCTCCTTCCAGTCTCAGACTCTAAGCAATTGGATTACAGGCCTCTGACTCTGTGCGTCATGTACTGTTTGAACGGAAATGAACTGACCACCTTAGCTTCCTATTCTTTCCACATCTAAATGACATCCAGAATGCTTTATGTACCTTTCAAAATCATGTAGCCTAGAAATCCAATATTTTATCAGTGCTGGTGGACTGAATTGAAATCCTGCATAGAAGGAAGAGAAAAATACTTTTGATTACTTTACATCAAAGAAAGTGTAATCTAATGCTTTCTGTGTGGTTACATCTATTTGCATATGGGTGTACACATATCCTATATCAGTCTGTACAAATACACAGAGGAAGCAACAAACCACGACCATGTAAAAAGCAATTGTTTCTTGTTGTCTGACTGGATGGCTCCTACCCCCAAGGGTTTCATTGGCATGTTTGCTTCAGAATGGCTGCCTGTTCTGCCTAAATGAGGAGAGACTTTTCTAGAGAAGGCTGCCAAAGTTAAAAACATTTAATTAGTTCCCAATTTAGACAGCCAGACTGATCAGTCGGGCAGTGTTCTGGAACCTGAGTTTGTACATTCCTTGGGACTGGTAAGTGAGGTTTGGCCAGCGGATGTGGTCAACTGGGAATGGTTTGTATGCAGTGCACAGCGGAGAACAGACTTTTCTCCAGTCCCATGGAGTGAGAGAGGGATTAGTGAAATATGAGCAGTGGAAAGTAATGCTTTTCTGTCTCCCCTCACCCAAAGCATCATAGAATGCATTGCTCTTAAAAGTCAGAATCTGAGAAAGATACATGGAACTGAAGTGAGCAAGAAGTCGGATTCAAGTTCATAAAATTGTTCTCATTTTCAAGTTAATCATGGTGGAGACCATGACCTCAGACACGCTGGATATGCACAACACATAGTTTAGTTCACACTGTGCAGATTTGCTATGCTAAAATATGTATCTGTGTTCTATCTCAGGAAAAAAAAAGCCCAGTCTTCAACAAGCTAAACTTCTGTTTTGTTTCCATATAATAAGTCAAACTTCTTTTATTTACCTACACAAGACAGAAATTTCTAGCCCAAATCTATATTAGTTAAAAATTAGCCTAATGAGTTTATGGCACTTTTCTAGAGAAGGATGACAACGTCCCTTCAGCCAGGGGACCTCAGAGGGCCTGGTACTATCCGATTCTTTCCATGAAACTTTCTCCTTGATTGGACCCCAGCTTTACCACCAGCTCTCTAGTCTTGGCTTCCTAGGCACTGAAAGTGGCAAACAGCATGTAGGTATCTGATTTTTCCACAGCATTTCATACAACTACATCCCTTTAGCTTTCTGTATGCTCTTCCCTTACCCCAGATGCCCTCTCTCCATGCTCATCGCTGTAACTACATGTGTTATTTTCTCTGAGAGGCACTTCCAAACCTCCAGTTGGGCTAATTGCCTTCCTTCTAAGTTCCCATAGCATCACAATCAACACGGCGCCTGGGAGAGCAGATTCTATAGTATCCCAGACTAGGCAACTATCTTTACCGTGTCTCAGCTTGTAAGACAGGCATATATGAGATGAGGACTCTCTCATTCATATGACTCATATTTATATTCTCAGAATCCAGCCAAACTCTTCATAGAATGAAAAAATAAATGTTTAATGACAATCTGCTAACAGACCCAATGGGAAACTTTTTTTCTTATCTTGAAAACAACTAGCATTGGGCTTCATCCAAAGGGCAAGACAATTGCTTTGAAATATTTCCCCATGTCAGAATTCCCCAGGATGCTGAAGCCAAGAGCTGACAGCTGAAGCTGTATTACCATGTGATGTTAGCGTGCGCCGCTTCAGTCCTTCTGCCTGGGGTGATTCAGGTGGGGAGACAGAGAGAGTTGGCAAGTTACTGAGGACTTCCTGGTGATGATGGATGGAACTGTTTCTTTGAGCTTCAGGAAACGAGTTGATATGATCTGATAAAACATCAGAGTGTGGTGAGATTTTCATTGGTTTTGATAATACCAAAGGATCTATGGGGGAAGAATCAGAACATAAATAAAAGGTAAAAGGGCTGTTTATTGAGAGGTAGTTCCTTTGGAGAGGTCTTGCTTTCAGTGCATATAAACTAAATCAAAGAAACTTTAAAAAGCACATGTAGACTAAGTGGTAAATCAACACACGATTGTTTTAATGACTGGATTATAATTGGGCAGAGAGTACTTTTGTAAAATAATCCTTGTAAGTTTTAAATTATTAATCAGTTAAAATATAATTCCATCATTTCCTCCTTTATTCTGTCTCTTCCATGACCCATCCCAAATTCATGCACGATATCTTCTTCAACTGTTGTTACATATACATATAAACAAGTAAATATATAGATGTAACCTCCTGAGTGTGTTCATTGTCACCTGCATGAATGTTTCCAAGGCTGAGTGCTTGGTATTGGCTAGTCAGGCAAGCTTCATCCCTGGGGAAGACTAATTCTCCTTCTCTTGGTGGCTGGTAATTGCTCATAACAGCTCATAGATGTTCATTTAGGGGTGGTACCCTATGAGATTTCTCCCATTGGCCTTTCGATGTCAATCTATGTGAGCATCATTCAGATCTTGTTTGGGTAGCTGTGTTGTTGTGATTTCATCAATGTAGCTCCCATGTCATCTCCCATCTCCTCTGTCTCCCTCTTCCACAGTGCCTAAGACTTTGCTGAGAGGCATTGTGTATGTATTTGCAGGAGCTGTACACTTCACAGTCAGGTGGTCTCAGAATTTCGACTAGTTATGACTTTCTATAATTGTCTCCTACTACAAAAAGTAAGAAAGATTCTTTGGTGGTGAATAAAAGCTACACTTAATCTGTGGAGGTGTATTTAGACTGCAATTAAGTTATACTGGAGTCAGGTTAGACTGCAGTTATGCTGTATTATATTGGTTTAGGAAAATGGCAGTAGTAGCTTCTCCTGTAAGACCCATAATGTTACTACCTATGTGTAGTAGGCTCTGTTTATTATATGAGGCATGATTTCCTGCCTGTTAGTGGGCCTTGACTTCAATTAGACAACTGTTGGCTACTGCCAAGATGTGAGTGGCACTATTGTACTTCAGGGAGATCTTGCCATTCAGGTCATCATTGTGTGTCACAGGCATCACAGCTGAGTAGATTGCTGGCTGTTTCCCTCCCTCAGCAGCGTGCATAGCACTTTCCTGTGCTATGAAAACCAGTCCTTGGGGAGGAGCCCAAAGTGTATGGTGTCTTCAGCAAAAGACACTTACCTTCAACCTCAGGAAGGCAACCAAAGACAATGGCAATAGACTATATGTTGTTTTGGGAACTCTAGGGCTCCCCTGACCAACAACTCAAAGGGAGGTTCTAATTGGGAATGAATACTCCAGCTGAAAGGAAAAGATAACATTCTTGGGAAGCTTTTTGAGATATTTTAGCCTCTGTTTCAGAAATTAATATGAATGAAAATGAGAAGGCTTTATCTAAGGGAACTACATACCTCTGAAAATATATGCATATATTTTTTAAATACTTTGGAAGAATAGTTCTTTGAACTCATTCTGTTAGACAAAAAGAATTTTGTTTCTTTGAATCTATTAACACTCTCATCAGGTATCCAAAGAGCCCCAGAATCTTAGTCCCCACAAACAAGGAACATGGTGGGGGAAGGGAAATGTTAAATCCAAAAGCGATTTTGTAACAATGCAAAACACAGAGTTCTGAAGAGTAATTTACTCTGAAGAGTAAGTTACCCTAGGAGAGCCTAGGGCCTGAGAAGGAGAAGCCTTTAAGGGGATGTTCTTATCCTGTGTAAGAGAGAGGACCAAACAGATTGTTTGTCGTATTGTAGCCACCTTGGTTTTCTGGATGTTCATAATGGGTTATTACTCTCTGAAGTAGGCAATGTTCCTTAGGATGAACAGTTGTTCATGAAGTAGGAATATCCTTGCAGAATCTTGAAGATAGGTACATAATTACATAGGTCTACTTAAGATGTGTAGACAAAAGGCTTGGTGGTCTCAATCATTGCAAGCTTCAACGAATCTGTTAAACCATAGGATTATACCATGAATCCAAAATTGTGACTCATGCCTCAGTAACTTGCACACACGTATTTTTTTATGTACTGAAGCTCAAAAATAAGACATACAAATAAAATATTAACTGACCTCTAATATACTTGCATTATTTTCTTAGGTTAGTATTATGATAAATTTATTCCAACACAGTCATTTGTTAATACAAAATTGAGATGGTAATTGCACATTGCCCATTCCTTTTGAGAAATTGATATAGCTTCAAATTTTTATGTAAAATATGAAAGTTAGCTGTATATATAATAAAAAATAAAGACATGACCTTCATTCATCTTGGTAATTATTGCAAATGTTTTATTTAAATAATAACTTTTTAAAGAACACAAACAAAAAATGATGTTTTTAAATGTTACTAAGTCTGTTATGGTGGCACAAGCCTGTAATCCAACAATGAGGAAGGCAGAGGGAGGAGAATTATTATTTTGATGCTAGCCTGATCTACTGAGAAAATACCTATTTAAAATAAACTAACAAATAAGTAAATAAATAAATAAATAAATAAATAAATAAATAAAAATTTGGGCTGGTGGATAAAGATGCTTGCTGACAAGCCTAACACCTGAGCTCAATTCCTAGCATCCATATTGGAACCAGAGAAGCAACTCCTGAACATTGTACTCTGACTTCTACATAGACATCATGTAATGCGTAGATCTGATGAGCCCCTGTGAGCAGCAGGCATACATGTGGTGTGTGTACATACAAGCACAAAAACATTCGAATACATAAAAGTGAATAATCTATTTTAAAAGAAGCTAGCACTCTGTGACTGTTGGTAGAATATCTACAGAAATAATGCCCTTCTCTGTCTGTAAAGGTCACAAAACTGCTTCACCCTGTCCTTATTGGAGTTACAGACAATTATGGCCCACTCTGTGAGTGTGAGGAAGAGCTGAGGGTGCTCTCATATACTAAGCCACTTTCCAGCTCCAAGTACTATGTTCTGAAAGGTTAGTTACAGTGTGGGATTATAAAATGTATCAAGAAAGTTTTATTATCTTACTTTTAAATCTAGTGGCCTGTATTGATCTTTTTGGTAGAATTATTTATTGATCTTTTGAACTAAAGATATAAAAAATGGACTAGTGAATTGACTTAGGTTACAAAGGTGCTTGCCACAAAGTCTGTCACCTGAGTTTGATCCCCAGGAACCACATAGTAGTAAAAGAGAACTGACTCTAACATAAATACGCCATTATTTGACCCCCATAACATGATGTAGCACATTTATGCTTCCCTCCTCCAAGTAAAAATAAATGGAAGTGAAAGTCCACATTTTCACTGTTAGCATCTCATTGTTACACATGTGTAAACGTACATACATACATACACACACACACACCTTACATAAAGTCACCCACAGTTTCACACTGGGTGTAGCGGTGCACCTACAATGACAGTACCCAGAAGGCAAGGACAAGAAGATCACTGTCTATTTGAACCTAGCCCTGAACTACACAGTAAATTCAAGGCCGGGCAGGGTGCACAGGGCAATTCTGTCTCAGGAAAAAATATTAAAATGAAAATGAAAAAGAAAAACACTTACTGCCAGCCTCATCAAAAGTCTTACTGAGTTGCAAGACTGTCAGACTCAGTGGGAGGCTTGTTTACCTTCACCCTGATTTCAGTGTTTCTCTAATTTTATCTCTGGCACTGAGAACGTCAGTTGTTCTTGCAACAACAGAATCACTTCATTATATTTGAGATGGTGTCTAGCGAAAACAGCACTTAGTTCAGTCTTTACAACAACAAATCACACAATATTTTCTCCCCGTTATCTAACTGCTGTATTGGAGGACAATCACTTCATGGACACTTCCCATTTTATCAGGAAGAACCCAAAAACACTTTATGTAAAGATGGAAGGTTTGATAAAATTCTTTCTACTGCTCCATCAAAACCACTTCTAAGTGGATGAGTGGCACATACCTGTAATTCTAGCATTCAGGAAGCTCAGGCAGGAGGGTCAGTCTGGGCTACATAGTGAGATCACAAAAACTCTAAATACAACTGCGTTTTAAAAACTTGGGATTTGTAGCAGTGAGAATCTGGTGACTTTAAACTATTATGAGGGAGCTGGATGCTAAGTCGCACTAAAGTATAAAAATCTTTTGGCCCCTTTGCCTTTGCATTGTAAGCATATCTTGTACAGCGTTTCCTCCAACATTAAAATCTTCTGTCTTTGGGTAAAGCTTCTTAAGACACAGGATTCTCTAAGGGGAGTTGGAAACTTTCCACACTTCAGGGGAACACTATAAGCTCAGGAAGTTCTTGAAACTGAATAGTTATGCTAGGCTCTCCTCCCTAGCTATAAATAAATTGTAAAACTCTGCCTAGAAGAAGCAGCCATCAGCTGAGCTGCCTAGAAAAGGTTCAGACCTACTAATTTCCCTGGAAAGGACATTCTCCGGCCTGTTGAGCTGCCTACAAATTGACAGTGTGCCTTAGGTTTCTAGCTTTCTTGCGTTGTCTGCTACCAATGCTGGGTGGGCTTCTGTTGATTTCCTGTCTTTGAGTCATTTTTACTCCTATAGGGAACCCTTCACTAATACTGTATGTGCATTAATCCTGTATACAACCTAATAAAACTCATTGCTTTACCAATGATTTAGTGGTGTCTGTACTTGGTCTTTTGTTCTCTATCTTGGATGAGTTGATATTTGTTCATGTCTTCCCAGAAATAGTGTCACACAAAACTGCTAGAAATATAGACTGAAACTTACAGCAATGACAACAGTCATGTCTGTGTTGTACAGAAAGATGGTATTTATGTATGTGAACCCATTGAATGTCCTTGCTTGCTACATAAAGATGGTTAAACACCATGCATGGAACAAGAATAATAGGCTAACTGCAGTCTTGAAGAGCAGAACTAGAAACTGGGGTTCAGGCAAGCAGAGACATCTGGGGATAAAGGATAGTGCTCTGAGGGAAGAACCTCAGTCTTTTACATTAGGTCCTTTGTGCTTGTTTCTGAATATTAACTTATAAGGTAAAACTCTACAAGAGTGGGCAGAACAACCAGATGCCAGGGCAGCTACGAGCTGGGCGACTCTCAGAGCTCACGAATAATTCACTATGGTTCAGCCTTATGTCTCCAAAGCAAGCAGGGCAAGAGGATGTAACCACATCTTTAGCAGTCTTATGTTAAATAGCCACAGAGAGTCACTTCTCCAGGATGAATACTGTGTTCTAAGCTCTTGAAAATGACCTCAAGATTCTTTGTATTTGTGCCATCTAAGTTCACCAGCCTCTCTCATTTGTACCTAAATGAGAAGAAGTAAAGGTGGCTTGCTGAGCTGAGTTTCTCAGTCTACTCTAAACTTGCTTAAAGGATGTGGGAAACTGCAAGCTCCTGGGGATTTGTTTATACTTGATCTACAGGACTACATGAGTACCTCCCCAAAGCTTGTCTTCCTTGCCAAGAGTCCTGCGCAGGGTTGTCCAGCTGCAGAGAATAAACAACCACTCAAGGCCCCTGGCTTTCTGTGTCACGGAGGGGTGCCTGTTGGAGTGTTAAGAAAGATAAACACATGGCAACTCCTTAAAGTCTGTTTCTGGAAGCTTCACAGCAGAGAACAGACCCCCATTGTTCAGTGCCTGTTAAGTGTTATGCGTCTGGAGTGGGCAGTGCATGCTTAGTGAAGACTAGACTTCTTGATGGGTCAGAAAACGAAAGTGTTTGTAATTATACTGAAGTTAACCAACGGGAGCAGGATGTGTTTTGGGGTGAAAGGACAAAGATGACTTAAGCAAGAGAACAGGGGTCAAAATCAAGGAGGCGCCACATTCAATTGGATCAGAAATTCTCATAAGAAAACAAAACACTGCAGAAAACTTCCCCTGCCACAGCCTTGAGCATACCCAGTGGAAAGGAAAAATATCGGTGGAGGATTTTGCTGTTGTAAATGAATTATTTTTTAATATAAGTGTAAATGACAGATCAATCTGGGGCTGTAGACAAACCTATGGCTGTATTCTTTACTACAACACTTGAGAAAGAGCAAATCCTAGACCTGACTTTACATGGAAAGAATAGGAGCCGGCATTGACTGGATATATAAAAATGCATGGCAAATAATCAAACGGGAGAATATGTGGGTTCCTTGCCTATGGCTTCAATACTCACTGTGAACACAGCCTGTAACCCTAAACTTTACACTTATGACTAACCCTGTCCATGCTTCAGGGCAATGTTTGTCGTATGCCCTGTGTCCTAGAAAAAAGCAATCATGTCTATGTCATTGTTGATGTTGAAGAGACAAACTCCTTTGGAGTAGAGACAGGGTTTGAATATCACAGGCCTTAAGGAAGAGAAAATAATGTATTTAGTAGCTCCAGATTCTCTGTGGTGTTTCTTCTCAGCACTCAGCAAACTTCTTGCTTAAGAGAGGAGTTTTCTTACTTCTTCTTTGAGCTTGGAATTTCAGAATTGTCACTTAGAACTAGTAAAGTGTCACAACAGTTGTGGTGACTATCGAGCTTTCTGCATGTTGGCCTTGAAGTTTACTCTTGTTGTTGAACTGTACAGCCCTAAGGCCCATCCCTCTGCTCACCACAGTGCTATCCAAGTCAGCAGGATTGAGGAACTTGGCTCACCAAGACTGCATTTCAGCAGGAAAGCACATGCTGCCCTTCTCACCTGACAGCACTTCACATCCTCACCCACAAAACACTGCCACTCACTCACAAAACAATACCTTGTGCTCTGGCAGTGTGTAGTTTCCTTTCTGAAAGAGATGTATCCTGGAAAATTCAGTCATTTCTGTATTCTGCCTCTTACAATTTTTTGTACTGTGCAGGCTAAATCCAGAATGTCCAGCCTTGAATAGCAAAGGGTTAAAGAGAAACACGTAGGTGTTAAAGGCCACTCTACCATATGACACATTTAGTACTCAGCCATGGTAGAATCTCAGGGAATGTTATTTTATTACTTTATGAATTGCATTTGAGTATAATAAAATGTGAAATAAGCATGTGCATATGACATATAAATGTATACATTAAATATACACACTTATAAGGAATTTACATTAATAAAAAACTAGGTGAAAGAGGAAAAATATGTTATGCCTGTGTTGGGTGCAATGCAGAAATTTTTTCCTGTAATATGGAATAAAAGCCATTTACTACGTTTGGCAACTCTGGAGTAAGTAGGATATGGTGGATTGTCTCTAAACACAAATGACAAAGATGGTACTTCTCATTGAGGAGGGTCAGGAGCCAGGGTTGTGAGTGTCTGCCTCTTTCTATTCCTTCTTTTACACATGAAATTGTATCTGGGAAAGAGTGGTCCAGGGAATATACTGTGGCCTCTCTACAAAGGGTTTCTGATTTGGGTTCCTTGACATGTCCCCAGACATAAGCAATATCTTTTGAAGTTACCCTGTTTCTCATTTTTTCCCCTTAGTTATTTCTCATCTAGTCTTGAGAAAGAGACTTGTCCTTTCTTCTAAGGAAAAGTCAAGGATTCAGACAGTCTTTCTACATAAAGTTAACCAGCCTGGCCATCACTTGGAGATGTTGCTTCTATGTACTCTTCGCTCTTCCCTAATAGCCTTAGGACATTTAGAATACATCATTTGGACAATAATATTGAAATATTGAGAAAGAATGTAACATCTGGCTTTTAAACCATGCCTAGTTTTTATAAACACACTGTGTGAGACATCGTGTCAGTAAAATGATGGATTAGGACCTTTGATGGACTTGACATTCTGGTTACTCATAATATGCATCATTAATGAAAATGGATTAAAATTAGTTATATTTAAGCAAAACATTGGCAGAAGTTAACATCAACAAGAGGTAATAATGCATAACTCTTCCTTAAGTGTTTAGAACCTAGACTAGAATGTCTAAGACAGCATTCTCCATGTATCAGAGACTGCATCTCTTCATCTCCTTATCATTTTCCCTCTTTTTTTTTTATTTCTTAAAACTTTTTGGCTTAATAATCCCATTCGAGGGCTGGAGAGGTGGCTCAGGGGTTAAAGCACTTGCTGCTCTTGTAGAGGATCCTGGTTCAGTTCTCAGTACCCACATGGTAGCTCACAAACATCTGTAACTCCAGTGTCAGGGGAATCAGATACCTTCTTCTAGCCTGTGGTGGGCACTGCATACATAATGGTACGTTTTTATTTACTCAAGTGAAACACTCATACTCATGTAAAATAAAAATCAACAAAATCTCTTAAAAGTACAAGAATAAAAACTCCACTGTCTATGTTTAAATGATGTTTAACAAAGGTACTCACTGTTATCTCACAGGAAGGTGCAGTTGTGGGCTGGAAATACTGCTCAGCTGATGGACACCATTACAGAGACAAAGTCTGAAATCCCCTCACTCAGGAGGAAGGAACAGGCAGATCAGAAGTTCAAGGTCATTTTGGGTTATGTTGCATGAAACCATGTCTACAATAAAATCTGGGCTCATTGTAATACTGGTCTCTACTCATTTAGGCCTTTATGACAGGACATCTCAGAGAAGGTGACTTATAAATGATGAAGGTTGATTTTGTAGTTCAGAGGCCGGGAAGGTCAAGATCAACTGTGCTCCTTCTTCTTTCTCTTGAGCTGTCTTACACAGCCCTTGGTTTTCTAACTTTCAAATGCACCCATCGTTCTGTCTTGTGATTGTCTTTGTCAATAGGTAGGCCTTTCCATTTACTGAAGATTTCCCCAGCTTAGCTTGGTTTTCATCTCTGAGTTTTTCCTCCCAGAGTTCATTGTTTTCTCATTTCTTTAGCCAATGGTAATCTACACGATTGCTTTCATATATTTGATTCTTGGGCTCTTCCACCAAGTCTGCATCAAATTTCTTATATTTTCATGCCTTCTGCCAAATGGTGATCAATATATCCTACCCAGAACTTGATTATTGTTATCAAGTTAATTAATTCATTGCCCAGCTGATTATCTTAGCTATTTTAATCATTATTCACCACAAATCATGTCAGACTTGATAAACTAACCAGAGGAAGCTGTTTGTTTACATTCCATTATCTCAATCTTATTATTAGTCAAAGAAGGTGATGAGATATGTGTGGGACAGAAAAACATGAAATCGTGTTATTAAGAACTCTATGAAAAAGAATTCTAACATGTTTTATTTTTTTTTCTCATTAAGTTTACACAATTGGCCACTTCTTGAGTCCTTTGAAAGTCCGTATCAGGCTGATGAAATACTTGTTGAGTCATAAAACTAAGAAAACATTACATGCATAATCAGCCCACTAGAGCTTGAATGTCTAATGCAAAGAGCCTATGTTGTCACAAATGACCCTTGCTAACTCAGCAGGATGTCCGGTGAGGCACCATCCAGAGGCTGCCCACAGGCTAGACATGGCCAACAGTACCATCTGCTTGGCCTCAGTGCCTGATGTTAATATTGGTATGTCAAAAAAATATAAAATTAACTTAATTTTATATTAAAATAGTGTCCCTATTCTCTTGAGAAATCACACTTTGTAGCTCTAGAGCTCTGGTCCACAGTTGCAGCAACCATCAAAGGGCAACTCTTGCCCTCATGTGGGCCAAGGAGCTCCGGGTCACCTCAATCTTTACTAAGCTACAATGATTCGTGGCTCAAGGTAAAATTTCAATCACAGTCTCTAAGGGTAACAGTTAGTTTAGTTTTTCCTGGGGCTGAGGAGGTGGTTCATTTGTCAGTTTTCTCTATGCAGGCCAGAGGGACAACCTGACTTCTGATGCCCAGAATATATTTAAAAAGTCAGATGTAATGATGTATTTCTATATTCCTAATCCTGAGTGGAGGTATGGGAGACAGAGATAAGAGCATCTTGTAGCTTACTGGCCTTCTGGTCTAACCAGTCTGTGAGCTCTTGGTTCAGTAGGGACCCTGCCATAAGAAATAAAATGGAGAGTAGTGAAGGAAGATGACAGACATTGATTTCTGGCTTCTGCATGAATACATGCATACACACATGAGCACATACACACATATATTCACACTTATGCACATACACACAAATATAAACAATGGTTTTCTGTAAGCGTTCTCTTTTAAAAGTTGTATAGAAAATGATTGAGTTGCTAATTGGCTAAGATCCTATTTTAAGCTCTCCACAAAAGAATTTACGTCTCTATTCAATATTCTCAAGAGAGATGTAAATCCTAATTTTCCTCAACAACTAATTGACAAAAGAGAGGTAATCTCACAAAAAGTAGAAGAAGCAATTACTAATCGATATATTATATAGTCTGATTAGTTGTTGGAGGTGCTATAACAGTCCTTTGACAAAAGATTATTAATATAGATTTATATATCCTTAAATAGGGTCTTCATGACTCTCTGAGTGTGGAAGGAGCGACTGTTGGCGCTTCTGCCCTGATTTTACAAGAACTCTGAAAAATTGGCTTTAAAAACAAAAGAGGGGGAGTGGTACCCCCCCCAGAAGGAGTCCCCCTGAAATATTCTCCATCATGTCTTGTTCACTTTTATCTCTCTAAAGCTGAAAGCTCATGGCAAATCTGCTGCTGACTGCCTCTGGCACCACCGAGACCAACAAAACTTTGCCACAGATATGGGGAAGGACCCTCTTACCCTTAAAGGGAATGGCCCAGACCCAGTTCCCTTATGGGGCCGAGGATTGATATGCCTGTCTGATATCACAGAAGGCACAGCTAACTGGCTACCAAAAAGATTAATAAAAAAAAATAGATACCCCCACAAAGCCAGGCCCAACCATAAATACGATGAATAACAATTTACATCCAGGCAAGAGAAATCTCCCTGAGAATTCCCTTCTTTTTCCTTTCCAGGAGAAATGAATCACCCATGATGTCTGCTGTTAGAAGTTCTAATCCAGATGCTGGCCTCAGAATTTACACTACTCAGACCTTTGAAGGGCCACTGACATGAACATCAAACAACTAGAGATTGACATCACTAATCTGAAGAAATCCCTCCTTTCGCTGTCTGAAGAGACCTCCTAAAATCACAAAGATCCTTATTGGACTTGATTTACTCTATTACAATAGAAAAGGCTGTGTACAGCTCTTGACTGTGTACAGCTCTTAAAGAAGAAGGTTGCCTTTACATAGACAAGACAAGGAGGGTTGAAGAGAGCATGAAACAGGTAGTGAAGGCCCTAAGAAAAATCAGAGAGAGAAAGAGACAGATGAAGGATGGTACAAGAATCGGTTTTCAGCCTCTCCAAGGTTGTCAACCCTATTTCCTTCCATCTTGGGACCATTATTTGGGTTCTTTTTGCTTTTTTCTGCTGGTCCCTGACTCTCAAATAGGCAGACTAACTCTGTGATACAACAGATAAATAATTTGGTAGCAAAACCTACTCAGATACATTATCATAAGTTAGCTATGGAGGACCACGAGACTCAAGATGAGGTTGTTACTTTATACAGGGTGTTTCCAAAACCCATCTCCACCCAACCTAAAAGGGGGGGACTTCTGCCCCTAGACCAAGCAGAGAGGGGCCACCTAGAACCCCCTCTGTCAGGCGATCTGAATTCTTGCTTATGCTGCGAGGCTAAGCACTGCAAGGGAATATAAATAAAAGATATAAATGTCTATCTGAGTTCCCTGAGGGACAAACCTGACAGCATAGGGGTTGATGTCAAAAGTATCCCCTCTCCAGGAAAAAGACATCGGAATGGGTATGGCCCTCATGCCTCACTGGACAATGACAGGGGTACTGGAGCCATTACAAGATCCTCTTCAAATACTGGAGGTCAGGCCTCTATCCCCGCATTCGAAAGTTTAGAATTGCCACAGTCCTTCTATACTTAGAGAAGGGAGGAGATGTCAGGGGCAGCCCTGCTTACCCACTGAAGGCCTAAAATCAGCCATAGGCCTAAAATCAGCAATAGGCCTGTCATACATGTATACTAACACCAAGTCTTGGGTCTCAGTGGAAAAACATTGAAACAGATGGCTATAAGCTAATGTAAACAGGCAGCTTTTGTGGAAATTTACAAGCCTGAGTAGTCATAGACCTTGTAAATAGGTAGCCTGGGCAGACAATACCAACTTAGATAAGAACAAGCGAGTCATAGGCAAAGTCATAGTGACTTGTCCCCTGAACCTTCACCCAGCCGATACCAGGTTCTGATGATATCTGTATTCCCCCTGATTACCCACACTCCAGTGTCATTCCCTTCCCCACATCCTGCCTTTCTATGTTTATAAACCCTGTGTGAATGAATTACGATTTGAGAAAAAATAAATTATATAAAAAAAAGAAAATTATTAGCCAAGGATATCTCTAAAACTGTGTTTTCTTACATATTTAATTCTGACTGTAGGGTGTGCATTATGCTGCCTCTTTTCTTGTGCATTCTTTCCAAGCACTTGCAGATGTGCTGGTGTGAGATGAATGTCTTATACCCACATTGAGAAGCACAGTTGGCTGTGGATGGAGCTCAGTAGTACCGCACTTGCTTGGCTTATTGTGAGGCCTGTGCTTGAAGCTCTCACATGGTAAGGAACAAGCAAGGCAAAGCTGAAGTGACTTTCAATGAGAGAACTTGTAGAAGGATTTTAATCCAGCAATGGCTATTCTGGCTGGAATACAGATACACCCTTGGTACATACATTTAATCCCAAACAGTGAAGGGAGAGTTAGTTTGTAGAAGGAAGTGCCATGTTTGAAAGTGATGTCTAATTGAGAAGCAGAGAAAGTGATGAATCAGAGAAAAGTTTGACAGAATAGTGTATGTTCAACTCTCATGAGAACAGACAGAAAAGTGAGGCTGCTTCAGAAAGAGCAGTCCAGAGAGGCAAGGAAAGCAGGAAGATTTACTGGGACAGTTATACAGAGACAGGTTGCAGAGATAGAGCAAGCTAGACACAGGTGAAGAGAGTGAGCCAGAGAATGAGGAGCCAGAAGTTTAGAACATATTGCCAAAGTTAGTATGAGGCCAGGCAGAACAATTCAGTGAGAAGCTGAGAGAAGCTAGTTTGAATCAGTCAGTGGGAAAAGTTTTAAGCTTGAGTACCTGTGTTGACTAGCCAGCCAGAGTTAAGAAAGAACTAGAAAGGGTGAGCTTATCTAGTACTGAATCTCAGAGGCTGGAAACATTCTAGGCCTAGGTAAGATTGTACGGAGGCTAGAAGCTTCCAGATCAAGGCATTGGTTAGCAGAAAAAGGCAGTAAGTCTTGGGGACTACAATCACATCTGGTGAATAAAAGATACTTTTATAAGAACTTCCAAAGAAGTTGTGCTTAAAGATAAGATACTAAACTGTGGTGGGTGGCACATGTAATCCCAATAATGGAGAAGATGATAGAAAGATGGAGAGTCAGAGACTATCCTGAACTTCATACTGAGGTCTAGGTCAGTCTGGGCAATAGAATAACGCCATGTGTCAACAACAATACTAATAATGCCAACAGCAACAACAATGCTAATACAAACCACCAATATTTAAAAAGAAAAACATTAAAATGTATTTATGTCTTTTTAGATATCTCATATAGCCAAGACAGGCCTCAAACTCTATATTAATCCAGAATGACCTTGAAGTTCTAATCTTTTTGCTTCCTGTTAGAATTAAAGGTGTGCACCCCTGTGTCTGTCTCATGCAGTGTCACAGATAGAACCCAAGGTTTTGTGTGTAGTAGGCAAGTGTTTTACCAGCTGAATTATATCCCCAGCCTAGCATCTTCCCTTTCATTTCTTACAAATCATTTATATTGAATTTTTATCTTGTGCGCATATATGTATGGGCATGTTCCATTACAGCACATGTGTGCATATCAATAGACAACTTGTGGGAGACTGTTCTCTTTACCATGTGGGGTTTAGGGGGTTGAACTCAGATCCTTGAGTCTGGATGCAGCCTTCTTCACCTGCTGAACCATCTCATCGCCCTAATTTCTAGTTCATATATTTTGTAAAACAGAGTCAAGATGTAGTAATTCTGCATACATAAACATTTGGCAGGGTGCTGAAATTTGAGGCCTTGAAACACGTGATCAAATAAGGGTAGAGTTACCAGTATAGGGAATTTAAAGGGACTTGGGCAACCCACACCTTCATTTTATAGATGAAGCTTCTCCAGCTCCACTGTAGCCTGACCCTACCCTGCTAGTTGGAGAATACAAAGGCTTAGTTGAAGGAGTATACACTGGCTTTAAATCCCACTCAGGTGCTTTTAAGAACAGGAGACCAACACAAGAACAAGGAATTCTTCTGAAACAGATGAATAACATGTAAAAAAAAAAAAAAGTTGTCAGACTTCATTTTGAAGCAAAGCTGATTTCCACTGGTGGGCACTAAGAATTTCCTTTCTTGAGAACCATGGCGACTGACCAATGTCTCCATTTGCCAGAAGCTGCCTGCCATGGCCCCATTCTTATTGGCCAGCTCTCCTTGGCCTGTATCTGTCTTCTTTTCCTGTGGAAATAAAATATACAAGCAGGAGAAAGGACATATTTGGTAATGTTACACTCTTCTGCTTCCTCCTTGGGGCCACCTCAGCTGCAAAATGTCAAGGGAAAAAATATCCCTCCAACTTGGAAGGAAATCCAGACAGACCCTGATGCCTGCAAAGTTGTCAGAGAGAGCCAACTGCAGTAAAGCCAAACATGAAGAAGGTTCAGTATTCGACTTCAAGAGACATTCAAATAATCAGACACTCTGGTATTTATGATTCCTCCCCTTTCACATGGTCTGCAGCTCAGGAGGTTCTCCTCCCTTTCCCACCAATTCTAAGCTTCCTTTTACATGAAACCACAACGGCTATAAAAAGTTTCTCCTATTACTTGGAAGCCACAAGCACTCCAGGAGACTCTGTTCATACAGGCTCTTTAGGGATGGAGAGCGGCCCTCCTGATTATTAGTCTGGGCATGGCAGGCCAGGAAGTCATTTCACCTTGACGGTGCCACCAGGGTCCTCATCTGCTTCGTGTGTCTGTGCCAAAGCTTGCTGCTGCTCACAGCATTAACAGTGAAGATCTTTATGGAAAAGCACTTCTTTTCGCTGGCCTTCCGTTTCATAAGGAGCTGTGGGCTCACCATTGTACCGACCATCCCAGTTGGAAAATATACCTCCGGGACTGTTCCCGAGGTTCCGTTTGGGGAGAACTTCTTTCTCCTGGCACTCAGTGCCCTTTCTCTTTTCATCCATTGCCACATGCTGGCAAAAAAGAAAGGAAGCTGAATTTGTGATCCAAACTTTATTAAATTGCAGCATACACATTTCCTCCCATTCCTTGGTCTTCATTTCTAAACGCCACAGTGTTTGTTTGTTCTTCGTCACCCTACGTCCTTATTTGGATTCTTCAAGAAGCTTGAAAGCTTCCAAGGATCCGTTTTAGCAACCGGTGGAAGTGTCCACATGAGGGATGGGATGTTCTGTCTTCACCTGTGGTCTCCATGAATGAGGGTCTTTTTTCTCGTTTCCTGCAGCGCCCAGTGTCTCTCTGCGGGTTTTGCTCCTCAACAGTCTCTAGTTTGTGCTAGTTCCATGGTGATCAAGCGTTAGGTCATAAACATTAGATGTGGCATCACTGAGTGAGTCAGGGAGGAGGAAGCCGGCTGGAAAAGCAGCTGAGAGTCTCTGTTGACAGATGGATGCCTTCCTAATCACAGGCTGCAAGAGATGGGAGCCTCGCCCTGCCCAGTTCTGACACTGATTCACAGACCTGGACAGACTGTTCTGCAGGAGGCTGGGGAAGCCCATCTCCTGGCGCACTGCTTTTTCCCTTTCACACCTCTCACTGGACAGCCATGCCTCTAAGAAGAGGTCAAAGTGAACAGAGAGGTCTTTCTCAGGAGTTTCTGAGTGCTTGTACTTTTTAAAATCTTGTCTGTTCTTTCTGAAGCAAATATAAACCAAGTTTATGTAGCTAACAGTTGCTTATGTGGCATGACTCTATAAAACAAATTTGCTTATAGCATGATTGTTGCAAAGTTGCTGTTTAATTTCTCGATTTCCTTATTAAGAAAATAGGTCTAAAAAGAGATTACCTTTTGGAAGGAAGAGGGTCCTACTAGGTGATTTTATTATAGCCCTCTCAGAACATCAGTAGGAATTAGTTCTTAGACTCTCCGTGAATCAGAAACTGCATGGTATACTCATTTCTCATGGAATATTTGCACAAAACCTGTGTGCATATACTTTTAATAATCTCTAAATCTCTCATAGTATCCAATACAATGTAAATGCTATGTAAATAGGTGTTATCTGGTGCATTTTAGGGAATTGTGTCAAGAAAAATGTGTCATACCTATTCAGTATAGACAGGTTCTTTTAAATACCTCCACTTCGGAGTTGGTGAAGTCACAGACATAGAACTGGTGGCTGTGGAGGGCCACCCTGTATCAGCACTCCTTGTTGCTATTAAGCATGAGGCACTACTGGAATATCAGGTACCGTAGGCATAATTCCTCAAGCCCAGGTTTCATTTTGGAAGAATTACCTTAGGATTTCTAAACTCAGAGACTTGTGATAGGATGTGAAGGACTGGTCTCTAAGAGAAACAATGCCTTCTCCTGTGGCCACTATTAAGAAGCAGTTTTTCTGCCAACAGGACAGCCTTTATCTTGCAGGCATGCTAGACCTGAAAGAGAACATTCCACACAGGGATCAGGTTCTATCACTTCACTGGAATGCAACGTGAAACTACAGAAACTTTAGTCCAAACACATTTACTCAGCTTGATAGGAGATAGCGTTGGGATGGTCTACCCAGCTTACACTCCCTCTAGGTGGAGGGTGGGATAAAGGAAAATAATTTTAAAATCCAATAGTGAGATTCAGGCAAGCTATTCAGGAAGAGCTTTTGACATCAGGGATAAAAAGAAATTGTGAAAAGAACCTTGAGAAAAGCCATTGAGCCGACCCTAGAAATACTCACCTGAGTGATCCAGATGTAGTCCTGAGACAGGGACAAAGCTCTATTTTCTTCAAGACTTGAAACTCTCTAAATTATCAAAAGAGTAAGTGTACATTACTTGATGCTGTTAACAGTATTGTCCATTGGTTGGTGAGATAGCTACTGGCAAATTGCTTGTCTTGAAAGCAGGAGAACTTGAATCTGATTGCCAGAACTCATGTGAAATGAAAGGAAACAAATGAAACAAAATGTCCTGCATGCTGGCACATGCCAGTGCTCAGGAGGAGAAACAGGTAGATCCCTGAGGTTGACTGGCAAGCCAGCTTAGTTTTGCATATCTGGTGAATTTCAGGCCAGTGAAATACTATTTCTCAAAACAAACAAACAAAAAACAAACATACCGGAGGAGCACTTGAGGTTGTCCTCTGGCCTCCATATATGTGCACACTCGCCAGACTACACATGAACGACCTACATGAACACTTATGAACACACATACACACATGAACACACACACACACACACACACACACATTATTGTCCATTATCAGGCAAATACTACTTCTACATGAAAATGTCAGCTACTCCTTGTTGGAGGTTAACTGGGAAGACCTTTATTCCATTTCTCTTGCTTTACCCAGAAACACATACAGGTATAGAGAAGTTATTGACGAAGGCAATAGAGCAGAGCCCAGGACACACTCAACCATGGCAGCCCATTCTCTGTGTTTTCTCTCTCAGGTTTTGTATTGCATACAAACCTGTTCATGACAGAGCTTTACTTCTATTTTTTTTTTTTTTTTTTTTTTGGTGTCACTACAGACTGAATTCTAGAAATGCTTTGGTAAGAATTTTGTTTACTAAGTGGGGCAGTACTGAGACAGAAATGTGATGAGCTCAGGGACTGGTGTGTCTAAATATCAGTCTAAAAGAATAGTTTAGACAAAGGATAAGAGAGGAAATGCTAGGGACATGAGCTCATTTTCTACTCATAAAAGAATTTAGAAGGTTACATTTGAGATCCAGCCACTGTGCCTTGTACCAGCGCTGTAGGCTTGCATGCAACAGCAGCTCCACACAGACCACCACACCACACAGACTTTTCTGATAGAAAACTTTAAGTTTGTTAGCTTCTTTTAGAGAAAGTTCTATTTCAAATCCCAAATGTACAAATAAAACTTTGCACCTAATTGTACCTTCACTGTATCTCATGACTCCTAACATGGGCAGCTCATTTCAGATGAAAACTTTCCTTACAGCTCTCTGGCCAGTCTGCCTTGCTCTTTATTTTTTCTCGTTGGTTTGTTTGTTTGTCTTTGAGACAGTCTCACTCTGTGATCTGCAGAGATCTGGACTTGGCAGTCCTCCCACCCAGTCTCACAAATGCTATGGTGACAGATGACCACACCCCTTTCTTTTTTCAGCCTTGCAGGGTACTCTGTCCCTTTTGCACAGGAAGCAGTTGAGTTGCTCCGCTTTTTCCGTGGATGTTGTATTTAAAGGGCTTCCTCTTCCCAACCTTATGACTTTAGGGAGCCAGCATTCATAGCTGGGAGATAAAATAACTACACTGAATGGGAAAATTCTCACCTAAAGCTGATATTAATGTATTAAAAGCGAATATTAATATCATTAGCAGTAATGATATTAACAGCACTTTTATTCATTGCCATGTTTTTAAAGATATAATATGCATACATACATATGTGAGAATTCCCCATATAGTCCTAATAAGCAAATCTTGTATAGCATGAATAGCTATTTTCATAATAAATTTTGCCTGGCAGGGGCCTCCAAAAGTCATCTTATTCCCAAAAGTTACTCCTTCTAATCAGAGAGGAACTGGAATTCTCATTCATCTACCCTATTATTCAGGCTAAGATTTTTTTCTGTAGAAAAATCGGCCAGTAGGTGATCATATACCTCAGTGTTAACCTGTCAGCACCGAGGATCACAGTAGCTTACATCGAGAACCTCAGTATGAGTCAAAGGAGAACAATGTTTTGATAGTGAACTAAAAATGTCCAGGTAAATCAGACAACTGGAGAACAAAAAGAGATTGACAATGAGGTGGGATTTGCACAAGAGTAAGGGAAAGAGAGACAAGGGGGCACAGCTGCTCCTTCCCTCTTCTGAGCCCAGTGTCTGTCACTTCCTTCTCCCGCATTCTTATTTACTTTATTCTCAGAGGTTCACACTGCCATGAGTTGGCTAGCATCAACATATAGATTTAGAGACCAAGTCATACATCATCAGCTGAGGTTATAGCCAGAAGGCCCTTCTATAATAAATGAGCATTGCAATAAATAAACAATGATAAAGGCAAAATCCCAGTGGGCTTGCTCTCAAAATTTATAATGGAATTCACGTATTAGGGATGCAAGAAAGATAGAGAAGATGAAAGAGAGGGGACCTAAGATACACAGACACAGGACAGCTCACTGTGTCTCTGAAGGTATAATTTCTGAGAAACAGGAGGAGAGGAGAACATGGGGAGAGGAGAGGAAGGAAGAAAATTTAGGCAATTAGTTCCAATAATTATAGAAACTTAGCATCTCCGAAAGCTGTGAAACATTCCAGTTGGGGGTCCTACTCCCTCCCTCAGCAGACCAAGGAGCTCCCCCTAGACTTTTAGGGACCACAACTCAGGAAAAACTGGTATCCATGGCTTTGATGAGGAAAATAATTTCAGGAGTGGCCAGTTCGTGAAACAGTTATGGTTTACTAGAGGAATCCTAACACAGGCTTAAGCACATAGTTAAGAGAGGAAAAGATCAGAAGAGACTTAAATACACCCTAGAGCTCAGGTACAGGCTTCTGAGGAGTCAAGTCACAGTGTTTTGACAATAGACATATGTGGGATTTTGGTACAATGTCACTGAGTGGTTCTAGGGAGGCACCTAAGACAATTACAAATAGACACACAGAAGTCTAGCCCATGGGATACTACTGGAAAAAAGGATGTCCTTAGTTAACAAGAGCTAGCAGCTTGTCTGAGATTCTCCAAAAATGTCTAGAGGAAGGAATGAGGTCTTAATCAAAGTCATATACAGCCAGCTCTTACACCCTGGTCATTGCTTCTCTAACATAAACCATCTCTCTGTGAACAGAATATCAACTTTATTTCCACAGCCTTTAAAGCTAATGCTGAAGTGTAGGCATTGTTGACTGTTAGCTGTCGAGGGCATTGATGAGACTCTAGGATGGCAACCGCCTCTCCCTCTCATGTTCCTCACATTTCCCTTTGTTCTTCCTTAGTCTGAAGTTCAGAAAAGAATTAAAATTTGAATATAGTTATAAGCTACCAACCTGCTGGTCTGCAGGCAGAGTACCATTTTTCTGGGAAGTCAGTCTTTGCTTGGAGATACTCAGTGGTCTGGATGATCTCCAGACATGGTATGACACATCATCTACTTATTCAGAATTCACTGATTGAAACCCTAATCTTCATTTTGAAACTCTTCCATAGAAACATCAAGAACAAGAGCTGGTTAAGGGCATGACTGCTGTGGCCTAGAGAATCTGAATGGCTTATCCTATCCTATGTAGGGTAAGCACAGTTATAAGCTCAGCTACTACCATTTCTCTCATGAAATTTTATAACGAGTTCTCTGAGGCTGGCTTGTCTAAGCAGGATTTACTTTATTGAAGTCACAAGAAAACTGGAAACAAGGGAAAGCATGGCATGTATGTCTCTGCTTTACATTTGTCTTCTTTATTTTGGATCCCTTGTTTACCTATGTGCATAGGCATGGTAATCTCCCAACCATGATCTTAGCATACCTCATTTGCTTTTAAAGCTGAAGGCATAGAGTTATGTCTTAAGCCTGTTGTCAACCATGTATTCTAGGAAGAGTAAGACTTCAAAGACAGGAGAGATCATTTTCATGATGAGAATAGTTGTCTACAATGTAGATGCTATACCCTGGAGAAGATAATCTTGTAAGAACCATATGTGTCCCTTCAAGTGTGACATAAATTAAAAGACTAACAATTTATTGACTACCTGCAGATTCAATGGCCATTGGGACCATGCCTCCTGTTGGGAGTATAATGGCCCTTGAGTTCACAGATGCACACTAAAAAAAAAAAAAGGAATGTTAACCACTCAGGATCATCTCTTCAACATGGAAGACTTATAACTGGTTTTTCCACCCAGAAGGCTGGGAATGGAGGTGGTTAATAACCTGGTGATTTGCACTATCTGTAGGACCAGATCATACCACACTCCTACAAGCAGGACCAGAGGTAGTTAATAGTCTTGGTGACTTTTGCATTATCTGTATGGCCAGGGGCTTCCCCAAGATCCTACAACTAGGACTGGAGATACCCAATAGTCTAGATGACCTTTGCATTATCTATTCCCTAAGGTCCCACAACCAGAAATGGATGTGGGTCATAGCTCAAATGACCTCTTCACTATCTGTATAAGACCACACCAGATCCTCCGCCAGGACCTTACGATAACATATGTAGCATATCTCTAAATCCTACCTTCATGGAAGAAGTGACACATACTTTGAGATGAGGTTCATTGTAATTCTGCATTCTTGTGCACAGGGCACAGTACTACACTAGAAAAACTTTTTCCAAATTTACTGTACTTAAATATGTTTATAATAAGCTGTTCAGTGTCAGACTCTAGATGTCTGAGCCAACACCTGCTTAAGTCCTGTTGAACTAGATTTCCCTCTTGCCTCATATGGATTGTTAATCTGTTGACTCTGGTGGTCACAGCGAGCCCCTTCCCCACCCAGGACCTGACCAGAACTGCTTATTTATGCATACCTTTACCCCTACCCTAATCCCCCCTCTGTTTAGTTACCAATTTATTTTTATTCTCACCCTATGGCCCTGGCTAACCTGGAATTCACTATCTAGTCTAGGCTTAAATTCATGGCACTCTTTCTACCTTAGCCTCTAAAGTGATGGGATTACAGGCATCCCCAAAGAAACCACAGTCTGGAGCTCATATCGACACCATGAAGATATGTGTGGAATTACCAGACTCCTTTATTTGTTCATTTTCCTAGTGCTTTTAATGAAATCTCCTTTCTCAACTTTTCACCCAGACTTGTCTCTTTAGCTGGAGTGCTAGGACCAGTCACAGAGCTTATCCTTTTGAGGCAGTTTAGCCAAGGGTTTTTCACTAAAACTTGGGTCATGTTTACATGTTAGAGATAATGGTGATGGTGGTGGTGACAATAACTTAGCAGTTTCTGAAATCATCTAGGGTGAGAAAATTTGGGTGGTAATAAAACCAAGGCCCTAGCAGTAATTCCAAAGGGAGGGGGAAACCACCCTTTCCTTTAATATGAGAATGAGAAGAAGTTATAGCTGTAGAACATGTCCTGATTCTGTGAGAAAATCATTCAAGATGACTCACAGAGCAGATTCTAATGTTCAGCCCTTGATGAAATTGAAGACCGACTATAACGTCAAGGAACCAGGGCTGGAGAAATGGCTCAGCAGTTTAGAGCACTGGGTGCTCTTCCAGAGGTCCTGAGTTCAATTCCCAGCAACCATATGGTGGCTCACAACCATCCATAATGTGATCTGATGCCCTCTTCTGGTGTGTCTGAAGACAGCTACAGTGTACGCATATACATAAAATAAATAAATAAATAAATAAATAAATAAATAAATCTTAAAAAAAAAATCAAGGAACCAAAGAAGATCTTGTGGTTTACTGTTTACCCGGAAACCTGAAGTGTGTGTTACTAACAGTTTCACTGCACTGAGAGGCCAAGTGTGTATCTTTCATGTTCATCAGATAAAGGAGCTGCTGTCCCCTCCTTGGATCTAACAATGAAGCGCAGAGATTGCCACTTATTTTTTCCTTTAGCCTTATTCTATTTGTTTGTTGACGTTGCCCAGAGCTTGTGTTTTAACTTTCTTGCACCTGTTTTCAAGTGCTTGGTGAAGTCACCCTTCATCTCTGGGAGAAAATGACAGAAAGCTGTGGAATCCTCCTCTGGATGTGAGAACACAAGTAGCTCTCAGAAAATAAAAGTGGTGGCCACACACAGGTAACTTTTTCATGAGGTGACTTGGTGACATCATAAGATAGGCCCTACTCCACCCATCTGGGATGAGCTTGACTGAGGCTGCTCTTTGGTGCCTGTAATTACAGGACAAGGATGAACTTGCATCTATGAAAGCAAACTTTGTCCAGGTCTCAAAGACTCACTTTGATTTTCCAAATTACCTCACCTGTGAGAGCATATTAGCAGTCATGGGATGTCTCTGGAAAGATACATAGAAGACCTGGTGATGACATTGTTTCGTCTGGGGTGAAGACATTGATATTATGCCAGGGCACCTAAAAGGCTTGTTTCCCCTGGCCTTTGAACCGTGCAGAATGTGAAAGTTCATATGGTATGCACATATTACTGTCTTAAAACTAGCCACCTACTATCTACCCACGTATCCAGCTAATTGACCAGTAAGATAAAGCAATAAAGACAGAAAAGCTAAACAGCTAGAAACACCCATCGTCCTGGTTGCTGTTCAGTTAACTTTTATTTTTAATATTTTTTTTCACAAATATTAAGTCCCTAAGCAAGCATTTTCCTGTTCTTGCTCAGAATATGCCAGTCACACTTTTAATGAAAGTTCTCTGCAAAAGTACATCTTGTTATATTATCTGCACACATCCTACTTCATGCCAGTTTTAAGCCTGCATTCACACAGCACTTTCTTCGCAGGACCAAGCCATGACCAAGTTATCTAAACTGCGGACTTACGCTTCAGAATTGAATGTCTATTTTATGCTTATGAAATCATATCTTTGAAAGTTGTTCCATGTATGTGCAGAGCACCCTTGCTGTCTGGAGCTGAGCCCATAAGAACAAGGCACGCTTGTTTGCACATTTTGTTCTCTTCTTTCCCCCTACACCTAAGCACAGCCTGGAATAATTGCCGACAAAAACGAGAGAGGGAATTTCCGTTTTACTTTTTAAGTTCGCTATGCTTGATCAGTATTATTAACAGGCGAGACAAACACTCATTAACCTGTCAATAGTGACCCTTCATTTTATTTCAAAAATCTTCAACACAGATTTTAAAAATAAATTCAAGATTCTTTTTTCTACAGATGACCAAGGAGTATATAAAAAGAATGCTCCATTTTAATAGTGACCAGAGAAATATAAAGAAGGAGCTACAATGAGAATAGCTGGTATTGAAATAAGATTTGGTACTGATGTACAGAAAGGGAAGCTGTTGTGTACTTTCACTGGAGATGTAAACCATTTGAGTCCTGGAGAAAGTAATCTTGGGGTCCTGCTGTATGATCTGGCAATCTGACTCCTGAGCACATATCTAGTGTGGTTGCATATGAAATGCTCTCTGGCACTCCTTTGTTGGAACATTTGGCCCCCATATGGTGGCACTGTTTGGGAAGGCTGTGGAATCCTCAGGAGGTAAGGCCTTACTGGAAGAGTTGAGTCACTGGCAGGCTTGATAGATCACCCCCTGTGGTGGTCTGGATAGGTATGGTCCCTATAGACTCATAAGTTTGAATGCTTGGCCCCTAGGGAGTGGCACTATTAAGAGATATGGCCTTATTGGAAGGAGTATGTCACTTCGAGGATGGGTTTAGAGGTATCAGAAGGTCAAGTCAGTTCAATTCTCTCACTACTTCCTGCTGGTCAAGATGGAGAACTTTCAGATGCTTCTCCAGCACCTATGTGCTGCCATGTTTTCTGCTGTAATGATACATCTCTGAACTATAAACCAGCTTCAGTTAAATATTTATCTTTATAAGAGTTGTGATGGTCATGGTGTCTCTTCACGGCAATAGAAGCACTAATTAAGACACCCCAGTTCCATTCACTCATTTCTCTGTGTGTAGATATATTTTAACAGGCCAGCCTCCTGCTCCTGACATCAAACCTTCTTTATTTATTGCTGTATATTGCCTCCCATGATGAACTGTAGCCTCTAGAACTGTGTTGTGTAACAATTTCCTCTTAGATTGAAACATTCAGTACTGTAAGAAAGCTCCTTAAGCAGGAAGATAAGCAGCTCAAAACTGCTTCAGGAAGTCCCTGAAACTGTTCGGATTCACCATGCCTCCATATGAAGAATATGTTTTTTCTTGCTGGAATCCAGAGTTGTAATTTGTCTTGGACAATAATACACCAGAAGGGGTGAATCCTAAAAAAATTTAAGCTGTTTCCATTTACACTTGGACCCCTCTGCCACTGTTGTGACACAAGCCCATCTGAGTTGTCCCAGGCTCTTTTTCCTTAGCTATCAAATGGATGCCCCCAAGCTAGACCTGCTGTGACCAACCTGCAGAATTTCACCGAGAAGCATGGCCTCTGTACTGAGCTCAAACCCTCCCCACATAAGTGGAGACTAAAGGATTTCTATTTGAAGTCTCAAGTTCACTGCGGAAGCTATTTATTTATATTGCAGCAATGTGTGCATATGGCCTGTGTCTGTTGGACCTGTTGTATTGCTTCCTTCTCTCATTGCTGCAACAAGGTATCTGAGAACAGCTGAAAGAAAGGGGTTTGTCTTAGCTCATGGTTTAAGAAAGGACGCAAGACTGGGGAAAAGGCATAGAAGTGAGACTATGGTAGCTGCTCATATAGTGTCCATCCAGGATACCCAGAGAGATGACAGCTGATGCCCCGGTCATCATTTCCTTTTTATTTACTCCAGTACCAAAGACCCAGGTGTGGTTCTGCCCACATTCAGGGTGGGTCTTCTCTTCTCCATTAAAGCCCTAGAGAAATGTCCTCATGGGTACACTCATCTATGTCCCCTAAGGCATTCCAAACCCCTTCAAGATGACAATGAAGACTAACCACCACAGTCTGCATAAGATGTAATGTCGCAGTGACATGCCAAGGGATACTTCTCTTCAGCTGACTGTACTCCATAAATTTTACCCAAATGCTGGGTATGACTCCTGTTGGACATGACCTGGATAAGTTCTTTCCAGAACTTGTGAGTGTGGAAGAGGATAAGGAATGCTGCCAGTTTCTGCTTCCTGTATCTTTGCTGCCTTCAACAGTCAGCCAGCTGGTGCAGCTGCACCCTTTGAACAAACGATATTATATCCTGGGCATTAGCCTAAGTAGTACCACACATGCATGAAGCCTCAGCTGCTATTTGTTGTGCTTCTTGCTATTCTTGGCTCTGTTGGGTTGCCTGAGGGTGGCACAGATTTCTTCACACCAAACACGTTTTTTCAAGATATGGAGATAGAAGCTTGATCAATGTAGCCATTAATGACGATTGTTGTGTATTTGGAAAATTATGCTCAGATAATTTTTTAATATTTTGACATGTTTTCACATTAAGAATTGTGCAAGTAAATTAACTATACAAAATTGTATGACATAATATTATATATAGTATATTCTTCCAGGGAGAAGTTTAAACCTTGGCCATACTACTACATAGGTGTACATTATATATAAGCACAGATATCTATGTACTGCTTTGCATAATAGTATTCATATCAATATAGTGGAGATAAGTCTCATGAATTAAAAAAATAGATTGAATCAGATTTGTAATGAGTATTGTGGTTTGAATGAGAAATGTCCTCCATAGGTATATGTATTTGATCACTTGGTCCCCAGTTGATGTCACTAAGAAGGTTTTGGAAACTTTGGAAGGTAAAGCCTTGCTGGAAGGAGTGGGTCAATGAAGGGAGGCCTTGAGAGTTTAATAGTCTCAGCTCACTTCCTGTTCTGATTCTCTTCCTGTGTATATATACATGTGCCCTCTCTCCTTCCTACTCCTGTCATCAAGGTCTCATGACCTCTACAAACCTGATCCCTCCAAAGCCACGAACCAAAATGAACTCCTGTCTCTTCCCAGTTGCTTTTGAGCATACTAGTTTTTAATCACAGCAACTAGAAGACAACTAAAACGTTATTGGAAAATATGAATCTGGTTTATAGCCTCTGGAAAAAGCATCCTATTTCTAGTCCACTTAAAATAATGGGAAAAATGTCCATTTACTAACTTCGTTGGCCAAAACTGTGGCTATGGCAAAGAAACAAAGAAAGAAAATAATCTTATATATGGCCGTGCCACATGGTTTACAATTTAACAGGATGCAGGCATAGCCACCCTTGAGAGTTCTTTCAGTGAAAATACAAATAATACACACAAAGTTTTGTTCTAGATCCTGGTTACAAATCAAACACTTGAGGAACTTTTCAAAATAGTGTAAGACTTTATCGCAAAATTTCTACTTTACTCAGTCTAGGGTGACAGAAGTTAGCCCTTACGTATTTGAAAGCTCACAAGTGAGACCAATGCATGGTGTTAGACTCTTGAGTATATTATAGTTTAAATTGTCTCAGTTCTAAAGGGATACTGAAATGCATACAGCAATTAATTTCATATTTTTAGAGTAATGTGCATGGAGAAGCAGAGCTTTAAAATAAGTGTTGAAGGAAAGAGGCATAGAAAGTATGTTTATTTTAAAACTTATTTTACAATTGGGATTTTTCAAGTATTGTCATTCTTCTCAGTAAAATGTAGATTAATTTCTGAGAAGCTCATCTTTGCATAAGTGATATTAGTAGTGTTTTTACTTGATATCCATCTAGATTCTCTCTCTCTCACTCTCTCTCTCTCACTCTCTGTTTCTCCTTTCCCTTCTGTAAAATTGTGACTTTACTTATTCATGTACTGAACCAGCTCACAAAGATTTGAAAAATTGAATTCGTATCCATCCACAAACCAGAAAGTGGATTGAAATTAGCAAAGATGGAAATGTTTTCACCAAAGAAACTGGCAGATGCTGAGCACTGGCCTCCTTCTTTTATCATACAGGTAATTCTTTTTTTTTTTTTTACATTTTTTTTTATATTGGATGTTTTATTTACATTTCCTATGTTGTTCCCTTACCCCATCCCCCACCCACCCAGAAACCCCCAATCCCCTCACCCCTCCTCCTTCTTCTCTGTGGATGTAACCTCTATCTACCCCCCCACTCCCACCTCCCCACCCTCAAAATCCCACCCCTGGGGCATCCAGCCTTCATGAGGTCAAGGTTCTCTTCTTCCACCTATGCCCAGCAGGGCCCTCCACTCTTACATATTCAACTGAAGCACTGGATCCCTCCCTAAGTGCTCCCAGGCTGGTGGTTTAGACCCTGGGAGCTGTGGTTGGTTGGTATTGTTGCTTTCCTCATGGTGCCCAAATCCTTTCAGCTCTCCTTCAGTCTTCACTCTAACTCCTCTATTGAGAACCCCATGATCAGTTCAATGGCTAGTTGTGAGCATCTGCCTCTGAATATGTCAGACTCTTGAAGACCTCTGAGGAGATATCCATATCAGGTTCTTATCAGCATGCACTTCCTGACTTCCACATCAGCCTCTACCTTTGGTGATTGCACATGGGATAGATACTCAGGTGGAGTGGTCTTGAAATGGCCCCTCCTTCAGTTTCTGTCCCTCACTTTGTCTCCATATTTGCTCCCTTGAGTATTTTGTTGCTCCTTCTAAGAAGGACCGAATCACCCCCACTTGGTCTTCCTTCTTTATGGGCTTCATGTGGCCTGTGAGTTGCATCTTGGGCATTTCAAGGTTCTGGGCTAATATCCAATAATCAGTGAGTGAATACCATGTGTGTGATTTTGTGATTGGCTTACCTCACTCAGGATGATAATTTCTAGTTCCATCCATTTACCTAGGAACCTCTTGAATTCATTGTTTTTAATAGCTGAGTAATACTCCATTGTGTAAATATACCACATTTTTTGAATTCATTCCTCAGTTGAAGGACATCTGGGTTCTTTCCAGCTCCTGGCTATTATAAACAAGGCTGCTATGAACATAGTTGAGCATATATCCTTGTTATATGTTCGCGCATCTTCTGGGTATATGCCCAGGAGTGGTATAGCTGGATCCTCAGGTAATGCTATGTCCAATTTTCTGAGGAACCGCCAGACTGATTTCCAAAGTGGTTGCAGCATCTTGCAGTTCCACCAACAATGGAGGAGTGTTCCTCTTTCTCCACACCCTCGCCAGCATCTACTATCACCTGAGTTTTTAATCTTAGCCATTCTGTCTGGTGTGAGATGGAATCTTAGGGTTGTTTTGATTTGCATTTCCCCATACAGGTAATTCTTAAACACTTATCTACTATCACACAATTTGTTCCAGTGGAAAAAATGTATTATGATACATACATTGCCCTTTTCAGTAATTTAAGTTAGGTATTTTGAAATTATGTCTCAACTTTCAAGTACCTTTAACTCCAATGGAAATTAAACATATTTTACAAGAATATGGGCTGGAAAGATGGGTCAGTGAGATAAGTGCTAGTTGCAGAATCTCAAGGAACAGACTTTGTATCCCTCAAACTCATGACAGTACCCGTGGCTGCCTATAATTCTGGTATGTGAAAGGCAAAGACTGGGAATCCTCAGATCGCCCTAACTACATAGACAACAGAACAGATGAACTCTGAATTCTGTGAGAGACTCTGCCTCAGTAAAATAAGTGGAGAGAGATGGAAGAAGACACCCAAAGGTAACTTCAGGCCATAACATGCATGTGGACACATGCACCTACAGCACACATAATGGAGCATACAGATACATGCAGACAAAAGGCAAAGGTAAGACTGTGCCTTCTGTGTTTTTTTTCTTTCTTTATACACCCCCTTTTTCATTTTGTCCTCAACTACTTGACCCATTGTGGGTCTCATCCTGACCTCATACTAGACGGACTTGTGTTGGCTTGGGAATTGTTTTATCTTTTCTCCTGCCTGTCTTCATACCACTTCATACCGCAGACGTCAGTTAATTTAAGCTCCACGGCAGTTTCTTCTCTGTTGGATGGGAAAAGATAACCAACAAAATAAATTAGGAGTCTTGTGACTGACCCTAGCTTTTGTTACTCAAGGGAACCCAAATGAAGCAAGCTAACAACATTTTGCCAAGGAAAACATTTTCAACCATTTCAATTACTGTTATAATTGGCTGAGTCTGGCTGCCAGATTATCCTCTAATCTCCACAAGAATGTTATTTGGAAAAAGCTGAAATATGCCCTGCATGGAAGCCACCTCCATCCCTTTAGCACATTCTGGTTGGACCAACTTTCTCTCAGCATACCAGGACCAATTGGCACTTCCTGGAATATCTTAACTTGGAGCTTATCAAAGCCTAAGTCGCTATCAGTGTGCTATTGAAAATTCTAAAATCTTCAGTGTACTTAAATCTGACATAAAAAAAATTGGTGTTGGAATCCTTGTATAGCAAATACTTCATAAATGCTAGTGTGTGTGTGTATTACTGTGTGTATGAACATGACTGTGTGTGTGTGCATGCATGGGTATCAATTAACACACCAATTAAGTATGGAGAATGACTGAAATTATTTAGATGGACTCATAAAATCCCTATGTGGATGTGGGTTATATTTTGTTATGATTACAGTGAGAAATGACACCAACTGCTTGTCAGACTGGTTAAAAGAAAGGAAAAAAATTCTACTTGTTTTAATTAAATATATATTGAATACATCTATATTAAAATAGATTGTTTTTTTTCAGATTTCTAGTTTTTTTGGTGTGTTCTCATCTACTTGGGATAGAGAAGAATTTTCTATATCATTAAAAAATGTAGTCTAATTCTACTTCAATACTCCAGAAACTACATTAAGGAAGATATTTAAAAATTTGATTATACCACCATAGATTTGCCTCTTCCTTAAATTCGAATTGCTTGGCACAATAAAGGAAATGGCAAGATTTAACCTATCATCAAAGTACCCTAGCATCTGTTTCAAATGTTGGGATGAAGCCACTGTAAAGAAACACACTTTTAAAAAGAATGCTACAAGGATGACCTCTATATTGTATGTCAGCTATCCTTGAGAATGTGCCAGGAGGCAGCAGCTGCAGCAGCAACCCCTGAAAAAGCTCTACAGATGAAAACCCTCAGGACCTATTTAAGTAGACTGGTTTGAAATTTATATCATAAGAAGATTGTATTTAATAGCGCAGACAATAACATCTGAGAAGCTTGTATGCAACAGTCTTGAATCTCTGTCTAAGAGTGAAAGTTGGGGATGTATTTATTCAGGGTCTATGTCAAGAATTCTATGGAAATGACAACATTTGCTAGAGTATTTATCAACAGCTCAAAGTTAGACAGAACTGGACTCCCTGTAAGGCAGTCCACTAACTGGTAAAAACATCTCCCATTTATTTATTTATTTATTTATTTATTTATTTATTTATTTATTTATTTTAAGTTCCTTTGTTACTATTATTAAATGCACAGCATTCATGATCACTCTTCTAAGCACATCAGAATCATAGTGATCATACAGCTGTAGTTATAGTTAATGATGTATCTGCTCAGGTGGTCATTTCTGTGCTAATCTACTCAGTGATGTCATAATGTTTAAGGTTGTACACAATGAAGTGGCTGAGACTGGGGTCCAATGCCTATTCTGATCATTTTTGTGGCAGGATCTACATCAGAGAAAGAGTACTGTAAAAGGCCCCTTCAGCATTATTTATTTCTAGACTCATAGCCACAAACAAACCATAACTGTAAAGTCAGACATGGTAGTGCACATCTGTTATCCTCACAGTGAGAAGGCTGGTGCAGAAAGTTTGTGAGTTTCAGGCCAGCCTGTGCTATACAGTAAGATCTTTTCTAAAGAATCATGTACACTTAAACCAAGAGAACCCACACATGCAATGAATCTTTAAATCTGAAGTTGTTGGTAGAGAGGATAGGAAGATGGGGGCTATATAAACGGTGTGTGTGTGTGTGTGTTGCACAGAGGAAAAGATACAGAAGCGTAATTCTCTGCTTCAGAAGGACCTTCCCACAGTACCTAAGTTGGATCTTTAAGTAGTAGTAACGAATTTGGGGTTCATTAACAGATAGTACTAATCTGACTACAAATAAAGTTATCTAAGTTTACCAAATCATTCTAAGTGCCAGATGATTGAGACTAATTTGTTGAATAAAGAATTCTCAATGTTGGGGAACTCTGTAGCATTCTGTTCCCATGTTAAAAGCACTACAATTCTTAAGAGGCCATTGCAAATCTCTACTCTACGTAGAGCTATTCTGAATCCAATTTTCTTCCCCTTTGTAATTAACTGTCAGGACAAGTTGGAAAGTAGTAAAAGCCACCATGGAAAACTGCCTCGAGTCAGTTCTCTGCTTTCCTGTTCCTCAGCTCTCCAGAGCCAAAGGCGCTTGCTTGAACATAGCTCTCCATTTCCCTCCAACATTCTAGTCCATCCTCGAAGAAAGAAAGGGCCTCTCTTAAGCCCCAGGAACCAGAGGACTTAGTAATGTAGCTATTACAAACTCAGAGCTCTGGCAGCTGTGAGGCCAGACTTTGTTTTCCAGCTTATAGCTCCATGGCTTTGGCAAATGGTTCTGGTAAATTCTTTCATCTATCTAAATGTGTAGTTTGGGAAATACCATGGACATGTAATTCAAGTGTGGGCAAGGCTTTTAATAAGTGTTGGTTCTTTTTCCCACCCCAACTCCATACTTCTTCTTCTGCAGTCTTCAATCCTGCTCCTTGCCCTCCCTTTCTCAGACTCCTGACCTTGCTTTGTTCTCAACACCACAGCCCTGTCCCTGTTTCTGGGTTGAGATTCTAGGCTGGCTTATCATTCAATGTCAGAGCACTAGCATAGCACATCTAAGGTGCTCTGCTCTATCCCCAACACTCATCCTTACAAAAGGAAAATGGAGGTTGAAATCCAATCAATGTGTGAGATGGTTTGGGAACATGGAAACGTTGAGGGGTGAAAGCTAGTTGAATGGGAATTCATGCCCTTATATAAGAGAATCTAGGGAATCTCCTACTTGACCACTATATGAGGACACCTGGCAAGAAGGAGGCCATTTGCAAGGGGGAGAGCTGGCCCTCACCAGTTGCTCTCAAAGAATGACTCTTTTATCTTCACTTCCAAGCCTTTTGAAGTGGAAGAAATGAATCTACTCCAGGCTGATCTCTGACTTAGCAGCTCAATGTACTAATGTACTAAGGTCCAACACTCTCTTACTGTTTGATTACTGGGTAGAAGAAAGGAGGGCAGATCTTCAGAGCAAGATGAGAAGAATGGGAGGGTGGGTGCCACAGTTTATTGCTGTTAGTAGTAAACTTACTTTTCCACCCGTCATCTATTTATGAAATAATGTCAGATGTGATTAGTCATATTAGTAATGTGGCTTTTAGCTATATTAGGTTGTTGAGGAGAACAACTTCTCTGGATTATAAGGGAGAAACTAAATTTTGTAAACACTGAAACTTCTGGCTCTTTCCAGATAAACAATAGGACACACACACACACACACACACACACAGAGAGAGAGAGAGAGAGAGAGAGAGAGAGAGAGAGAGACAGAGACAGAGACAGAGACAGAGACAGAGACAGACAGAGAGAGAGACAGAGAGAGGGAGAGAGAGTCAGTATTTGGAGGATGATAATTAATACTTTAAATCTAGAGATCATATCAATTTTGTGCTTTATTGAACATGACATGGTAACCAGTATAGGAAATCCAAAGAGAATTTCACATTCTGTGAAACCAGCACCCTCATGGCAGGAGATGACTGTGGTCAGCTAAGTGGGAGAAGAGTCATCTCAGAATTAGCTGACTTCAGTGGATTAATTTTGCATCTGGCTAATAGAGATTATCCAAAAATGATCCTGGTAGTGCATAGAAGTGTTTGACAGGTCTATGGATTTTAATGAGCAACGTCTGGCAGTATTTCATCAGTGTGTGACACATTACAGATTAAGAATCTGTAGAAAAAGAAGAGCTGAGACTCACTGGCATGATGGGAAATGCCACAAGCAGCCATGGTCTGAAATGGTCAAAGAGGAAAACGGCTTTCTGAGAAATTCTTAGGGAGTGAGAAATTGTTGGGTCATGAGCCATGTTGCCACGCTTCAGTTGGAGCTGCTTCTAAGAGGAGCAGGGCACATGGACAAATTCCATACTGGCCTCACATGTCCCTAGTACATGTGGAGAAGATTAGAGTGGAGTGACAGGGGTGTCTTCTCAATTGTACGCTCTCTATTGTTGTGAGGAGTCTGAAGGGAAGACTGTAGTGTCTGGTTCATCAGTGCCAGTCAGTGTCATGCATGAGGGCTGAGCACAACCTAACTGTGGAATAGGGGAATGCATAAAAAGCCAGGCTGGCATTCATAAGGCTATGTGATTACTCTACAAGCACTGAATGGCAAGGTACAGTTTTAGCCCCTGCCTCCCATCATAAACACAGTGCCCACTTACTTTCCCTGTATTACTTCTTACAATTCTGCAAACATGAAGACCGAAGTTTGGACACCCAGCTCCCATGTAAAAATCCAGTGTAATAGCTCATATCCATGACCTCGGAGCTGAGGGGTGAGGTGAGAGGGCATGGGAGGCTTGCTAGCAGAAAATCTGTCTGAAGTAAGATAGCCCATCTCACAAAACTAAGGTGTAAAGTGATAGGACATACTGGAAATTGCCCTTTGACCTCTGTGTGTGCACATGCACATACACCAACAAAAGTATCTAAACTAGGCTCGCTTTCTTCCATCTACCTTTATTCTGTATTTCTCCCACAGCCGCAGCCCAGGACCACCACATCTCCACTTGTACTTCTTCCTGACAACTGGAAAAGTTGCTTGAAATACCCAAATGGACAGCGACTCTGGTATCTAGCTTCTAGCCCTCCATTTTCACGACTCACTTTACATTCCCACTTGTCTAGGTCATTATCATTAATGTGTGCTAGCAAAGGCATGGGATGTACTGTAAATATGTGTGGAAATCTGAGCTTGTTCTCACCTCTTCTTCCAGCATGTTTGTCTATGAAAGACGCCTTTTCAGGTCTGTAATTTCATTAATTAGCTTGGTGTTTGTTATGCACAAAGAAAAACCCATAACTAGTCAAAATATGATATGCGTATTCCAGGGTCTGATAACATGAAGGCTGGACAAAGAAAGTGTTGTGTTTGTAAATTGAACCCAGTACCACAACCCTTCCTTTATGCAACAGTGTCCCTGGAACTGATAGTGAGAAAGATGAGTTAGCAGATGGACCATAAGGATGCTACTACTTGGTCTACTGAAATTATTCTAATTAAATCATCTTGGAGGTTTGCATTATATCAAGTTAAATATTTGATGGAGGTAATAAAATTCATTGTATTAACATGGTTTATTCACACACTGTTAATTCTCAGGAAGGCACTCCAATGTCGACATGTCTAATTTATAACCATAAGTAGAATGTGGAGGTCTTTTGCAGTTATCAATTTGTGTGATGGTCGTTGCTAATGATGTATACTACAATTCCATCCACTATGAACAATCTAAACTGCTTCCCAATACAAAATGCTAAGTTGTAAAACACTGTCATTTTCTTCCAAGTGCTGTCTAACCTCATGTACATCAAGTGTGGTTAAAACCATGATGATATTATGCAAAAAAATACTTATACGTCCCCAGAACTAAGAACTAAGAAATGCAAGCTTTAGTAAGATATGCATTTTTGCATTCAACTCAAAAGGTCCATGACAGATTAGAACTTGTTTTAATGTCTGTTTTGGAAAGAAAAAAATAAAACAAACTAACAAACAAATAAACAAAAAAACCACTGTACCAAAGGAAGGATGATTTAAATGACAGATGAAGCCAGATTGGTGTCTTACATATCATGATTTCAGTCCAACATTTAAATGGCAAGGAAACTGAGACTAAATTCAGTAAATACTGTTGTTTTCTGTTAAAGCCATTCTATGTTATTATTAAGCATCAAACTTACAGTTTACTGAAAAGTGTACATATTCCACTGGCAAGCAGTATAGCCTATAAGAACATGGACTCTGGCATTAGATAGACTAAAATTATGGTTTTGTTATTTAATAGCTCTGTACATTCACTGAATAACAATATTTTTTTATGTTATTACTTCTTCTTAGAGAATTTCATACATGTATACAATGCATGTT